>NC_057863.1:182369616-182689639 GCF_019393635.1 Dromiciops gliroides | reverse complement strand
ACTCTGTCAGAAATTTTTTTGCAAATCTTAGAAAACATTTCTACATTACCCATAATTTGAAAAAAATACAAGCAAAATAAAGTGAAAGAAAATGTGTTTTAATCTGAATTCAGAGTTTATTCGTTCTCATTCAGGAGGTATATAGCATTTGCCATTTCCTTCTCCAGAGGAAAGTGAGGGAAAAGGCTTACATGACTTGCCCAGGGTCAGACAGCTAATAAGTGTTTGAAGTCAGATTTGAACTCTAGGCACAACACTTTATTCACTGTCCCATCTAGCTACCCTAAGAAGAGATAGTCTCATATTTTGTCACTTTTGATAGTGGCTATGTTTTTATGGGGATACATTAACTCTATGTGGTATATTGGAAACCACATTGGTTATGGAGACAAAAGATCTTGATATTCAACAATTGTGGTGATATTAAACAAGTCTCAATCTTTGACTGAAAGTGTGCTGATTAATGAATGGATCAATATCAACCTAGAGAAATGTTTCTAGAGGAAAGAAAACTACAGGATTTTATTTCTTTGACTTGCCCTGTTCAAATTTGTTATCAATACTTAAATGAAGCCATTGATATTGTGCTTATCAGATTTGCAGAAGAAATGAAGAATTGGCATCTAAAAATATTGATAGGCTACAAAGGTAGGTTAAAGCTAACAAGATGAAATTTAATAAATATTAATGTAAAATATCAATCTTGAATTATACTAACCAAATGCATAAGTATTAGATTGGGGAAGATGTGGCTAGAAAGTATTTCAACTGAACAAAACACTCCAAATCTGCTCTGGCCCAATATCACTTGAGATGATGATTCTTACTGCCTCTAGGTGTACAATAAAACCAATTCTACAAAATACTTTTGTATACAAGTCTTCATCTGTATTAAACAATGATGTCTAAGTCTTGTGATAAACTGAAGAATAATCTAAGAACATCAACTATAATGATAAGAGGCTAGGACTTCATGCCATATAAGAAATAATTGGGGAAAAAAGAAGTAATTGGAACAAATGATGGTATATAGCCTAGAAAATGGAGGGGGTCAGGTTATTATTGCAATTTCAAAAATAGCAGTGACTGGGGGCAGCTAGGTGGCACAGTGAATAGAGCACCAGCCCTGGATTCAGAAGGACCTGAGTTCAAATCTGGCCTCAGACACTTGACACTTACTAGCTGTGTGACCCTGGGCAAGTCACTTAACTCCCATTGCCCCACGCCAAAAAAAAAAAAAATAGCAGTGACATAGTATCAAAATTTCAGAACTAAAAGAGACATCAAAGGCCATATTGCCTAAGATCCTCATTTTACAATTATGGAAACTGAAGAGACCCAGAAAAGTGAAATGACTTCCCTGTAATTGTCAAGATTTGAACCAAGGACCTTTAATTATTTTTCCTCCCTCTCTATAATTCTTTTCTTTACTTCTTTTTCCACCATGGAGACTTTTTTCCTCTTGCTTCTTCTTCCTTTTTCATACACCATTTCTTGCCCTACTGAAATAGAGAGGAAATAACACAAGGCTGGAATTCATAAGTCCTTAAGCTCTGTAACTTACTAGTCATGTTACTTTAGCCAAATCATTTAAGCTATTTGAGCATGATTTTCCCTATCCATATAAGTGAAGAAGTGCTCCAGATAATGACTATCATTTTATATAGTGGGTTAATATTTGAAAAATAGTTTGCATATTATCTCATTTGATCCTCACTACAAGTAGCTATAATAATAGATGCTATTATTATCCCCATTTTACAGATGAAGAAACTGAATCTGAGAAAGGTTAAGTGACTTGCACATGATCACACAGCCAATAAGTGTCTAAGACTGGATTTGAGCTTGTCTTTCAGACTAAAACTCTTATGGTTTCTCTACTAAACCATTTAGCAGTTTAAATGACCTTTAAGGTCATTCAAGCAAAAGACATGGAAAAAGGAGATGAGGTATATTGTGTGAGGAGCAAGAATAATACCAGATTAAAATCATATTTCTCTAAAAGATATAAATATCTAATTTTGATTTACCACAGATGGAGAAGCTCTATTTTTATAAATATAATTTGCTTCAAGAAGCCCTGAGATGGTGTCCTGATGGTGTGACATATAGTATAGTTATTCCAGGATAATCTTTGGTTTTTGTTGCATATATTACACCAGGGGCATATTGCTGAATCATATTTACAAATTTCATAATGTGAATTGTAGAGAATGACAGAGAAGAAATAGAAAACAGTATCCCAATGATTTTGCAATCAGGACATTTCCAGATGATGGTACACACATTTAGAAATAATGAGATTGAAAACTTAAAAACATCCCAGCAAACATGCAATTCAGCACAAGAAAAAGAAAATAACAGGTATACAAGTTAAAACATGATACAGCACAGGGTCGGCTAGGTGGTGCAGTGGATAAAGCACCGGCCCTGGATTCAGGAGGACCTGAGTTCAAATCCGGGCTTAGACACTTGACACTTACTAGCTGTGTGACTCTGGGCAAGTCACTTAACCCCCATTGCCCCGCAAACAAAAACCAAAAAACCAAAAAAACATGATACAACACCCACTATTCTTTCTTGCATATTTATATATATATATACATTATTGTAGGTGGCTAGCGGGCACAGTGGATAGAGTGCCAGACCTGGAGGAGATAGATAGATAGATAGATAGATAGATAGATAGATAGATAGATAGATAGATAGATAGATAGATATGATATGATATGATATGATATATAAATATAAAGATATAGATATAGATGATATAGATACAGATACATACATATATACATATACATATACACACATTTGTGTCTAATGGTTGCCATCCCTAGGTGGGGATTGGGGAGAAAAGAAAAAAGGAAGGAAAAGAAATTTGCATGATCATTTTAGTATATATTTAATAGAAATAGCAAGTTATACATAATGGATTTGAAGTTTCATGTGCAATCATCTTCTCAATAAGGGGGGAGGGGAGAAAAGGAGGGAGAGAATTTGGAACTCAAAATTAAAAAAAAACTGTATGTTAAAAACAGCTAATAGTTATTACATGTAAAGTATAGAGAATTGATTTTCAATTTGATTTATATGCATTTTACGATATCGAGTTTTGTTCAAAATGGCAGATTTACAAAATATGATGGAACTTGAGGAGAATAGAGTTATTTCTAAATGAGGTATGTATTTGTTTTGCAAGACACTTCTTGAATGGGATTGATTTTAGAAAGTACCTTTATTCAGTTCATTTTTTTTAAAAGCAGTTTTCCTGTAGCCTGAGCCAACTATTGAAAAAATCTGTTGAATTCATTGAGTTGTAGGCTTTCTTACACATCCCTACCTAATTTAAACTGTTCCACCATAACCCAAAAATATGAAAATATTTTAAAACCCATAGACACTATGTTACTCTAGAGACATTTTCTCTATCACTCAGCAATTTGCTGGAAATTTTGACTTTATCCCAAATGCACAACTTGGAAAGGCTTCTTTAGAAATTTATGAAGACTCAAAATTTAGTAGGTAATCATTTGTGGAAAAGAAAGTTAAAAAAAACCCTGAAATTATTAAATTCTCTCTTGTGTCAATCAAATGTGAAATTCTTGCTGAAACTCTTAGGTCCATTATTTCATGGCAAAAAGAGTGTTGCACTTGAAGTCAGGATCCTGAGTATATACTTTCTGTGATACCTATTTTCTGTGGGTCCACAAGAAAATCATTTAAACTCTAGGAGACCCAGTTTCTTCAACTGCAAATTGGTGATTATCATATTTATACCACCATAACCATATGTGTATCATAAAAGGAATTTGGTAGAACTCCTTTTTCACCTATTTTCCAAATAATTTTTAAAGTATTGGAAATAATTGTTCTTTAAATGTTTGGTAGAATTCACTTGAAAAGCCATCTGGCCCTGAAGATTTTTTTCTTAGGGAGTTCATTGATGGCTTGTTCAATTTCTTTTTCTAAACTGGTCTTATCCAAGGATTTTATTTCCTCTTCTCTTAATTTGTACAGTTTATATATATTTTTTAAATATTCATCCATTTCATTTAGATTGTCAAATTTATTGGCATTCAGTTGAGTAAAATAGTTCCTAATGTGAAGGTAACACTTTATTATTCTTCAAGAGACAGAGAGGGACTGGAACTGAATACTAGATCTGTTATTTCATTATATAGTGGGATCTTCTGTGAGGAAACCCCCTCTGTAGTGGCTATAATCACTAAGAGGTTCAGTGACTTGTTCCATGTCAGATAGCCACAACCTATATTTATCAAGGTAGGACTTGAATCCATGCATTCCTGGCTTTGGGCCAGCTCTTTATCTACCATGTTATTTTTAATATTTTATTTTAATAATAATGGCAAAGATTTATATAGTGCTTTAAGATTTGCAATTTGTTGCTGTTGTTCAGTCAAATCAGTTGTATCTGACACTTCATGACCCCATTTGGGGTTTTCTTGGCAGACATACTGAAGTGGTTTGTCATTTCCTTCTCCAGTGCATCATGAGGAAAAATGAGGAAACTGAGGCAAAAATGGTTAAGTGACTTCCTCAGGGTCACACAGCTCTTACACAGCAGTAAGTGTCTGAGTCCAAATTTGAATACATGAAGACAAGTCTTCCTGACTCCAGACTCGCTCCACTGCCCCATATAGCTGCCATAAGATTTGAAAAGTGTTTTTACAAATGTCTTATTTTATCCACAAACAACCATGAAGGATGGTTGCTATTATTATTACTTTAAAGATGAAGGAGCTGAAGCAAGGGGTGTATGGGGTGTTCAGCTCTGCTTTGAGGGCTTGTGAACACTTTTTAGGGTTGCTCATTCACCTTTGGTATGTATCTGTCACTTGACTCTCACCTATGGCTCCAAGAAGCTATAGCATGTGAAGTGGAATAGGGAATAAGGCATTTTGAGCTCATTTACTTTTTCATCTCTCCTCACATAAATTATTTTAAAGAGTAATATGTGGAAGCATGTTGTCTCAGTAGAGTGATGTTCTACAAAGCAAAGACCAAGATGCTATTTTATTTGTTATCTCTCCTGCGTGATTCAGATGGTATCATGGCCAAACTTGAGTGAGCAGTAAAACAGTTGAAAATATAGATGCCTAAAACTAAGAGTAAACTTATGTAAACTCAGAGAAGCAAGCATTAGAAAATACAGGCAGTCACATATTTGGTATAAGAGAGCTAGTAGGGGCAGCCAGGTGGTGCAGTGGATAGAGCACCAGTCCTGGAGTCAGGAGGATCTGAGTTCAAATCCGGATTCGGACACTTGACACTTACTGGCTATATGACCCTTGGCAAGTCACTTAACCCCAACTGCCTCACCAAAAAAAAAAAAAAAATTAAGAGAGGTAGTAGAAAGTCATTCATAATAATAGTTAGCACTTATATGGTCCTTTAAGGTGCATACAATGTTTTCCATATATTTTCTTGCAGCCCTGTGAGGTAGGTATGCTTATTTTCCACACTTTACAGATGAGGTAATAGGGTAAGAGATGTTAATGATTTTCCAACACTCATACAACTAGTTAATGTCTAAGGTAGAATTCAGACTCAGATCTTCTTGAGTCCAAAGTTAATACTCTATCCACTGAGCTAATAATTCTTGGGTACTGGCATTTCAGTCCCTCAAACACTTAAAGGACCCAAGAAACAGAACAAGGGTCCAGTCACACTATATCTGAGACAGCAGTAAGGGAAAAAGGCCAGGCCAATGGAATTAAAATTAAAGGAGGGGCCTTAGTTATCATAAAACAAGGTCTTGCAACAGGAAGCAGAGTCCAAAGGAAAAAGAGGAAACCTGATGATATCAACCTTCTAATAGAATTTCAAAGTAGAGGAGACCTTAGAGATCATCTATCCCAATCCTCTCATTCTATAAATGAAGAAACTGAGGCCCAGAGATCAAGGACTTAGCCAAGTTCACAGAAGTAGAAAGTAGTAGAGTCAGTATTAAAAGCATTTCTGTTCATACCCCTCAGGTTCTCTTTATGACTTATAGTTCCTCTATTTCTTCATGTCCAGAGATGAGATCAATCCCCGAGTTTGGGGCGAGGCTGGATATAAGGATAGGCATTAGTTGGGCCTGGATACAAAGATAAAATGTATCCAGGGTAGGACATTAAATCATTATAGGTAAATCACATAGAAAAGAATAATCTTATTTGGCAGAGTTGCTGAAATCTTCCATGGACATTGCCAAGTCTACCATTTTGGCCTCTTGCAGGTGGGATGTGATTATAGGCACCTTCCTACTGACAGCTAAAGTTAAGCATCTGGAAAAATCTTGTCAAAACACTAACACTGAGATATTCCTCTTAGGCCAACTGCTTTGAAACAGGGAGCCTGACAAATCCCCAGGATGTTCATGAACTGTTTGCTAATTGTCAATTATATGATGGTATTCCCAACACTGTGTATTTTTCTGCTTATTTTCACAGGTGGTAAAGGTTACCTAACAAAGAATTAACCAAGAGGCAACCACATATCCTCTAAATCCTTTAGACCAAAATTACAAAGCTCCTTATAGAGAAAAGGAAAGGGGTGTGTGTGTGTGTGTGTGTGTGTGTGTGTGTGTGTGTGTTTGTGTGTATAATACCATGGAAGGGTGGAGACGAAGAGGATGTCAGGGGAAAGATCCATGATATTAGGAAACAGATTCTTACTGTTCACATAAAAACCCATTTTTTATCATCTCAAATAAAAGGAAAAAGTCTGTAAGAGATTCCTGGGATGATACATAATATGGACATTTACCTCCTCACAGGTAATTTTGTTTTAGATCTGTTATATAGATGCCTTCTGTCTTTACAAGACAGTCAGTTTGGAAAAAGAAGATGCTCCCAGATTGAAGCCTACATGGTAACAACAACAACAACAAATAGCAACCAAATCTAGTAACGTATAAAACATTCTTTGTCAATATTCCCATTCTCACAGCCTTGAGGAAGGAGACATATTTGATTATATGTCTTCTG
The DNA here is from genome assembly GCF_019393635.1 of Dromiciops gliroides. Classification (NCBI taxonomy): domain Eukaryota; kingdom Metazoa; phylum Chordata; class Mammalia; order Microbiotheria; family Microbiotheriidae; genus Dromiciops; species Dromiciops gliroides. The sequence goes on along the minus strand of NC_057863.1, from coordinate 182,682,644 downwards.
TGACTATCATTAACTTTTCAGTTATGAGGCAGCTAGGTGGTACAGTGGATAAAGCACCAGCCCTGGATTCAGGAGGACCTGAGTTCAAATCCAACCTCAGACACTTGACTAGCTGTGTGACCCTGGGCAAGTCACTTACCCCTCATTGCCCCGCCCCCCCCAAAAAAAATTCAAGTATGTAGAGTTAGTTCAGTTTCCTTTAAGGGATATCTTCCTTTACATTGTGGCATTTTATTCTTTGTGTAGTAACATATTGTGTATATTGTTCTTTAGTTTCTACTTATTTCACTCTATATCACTTCATATGAACTCCTCCAAATTGTCATTTCTTGTAGTTGTCAAATAATGTAATATTCAGTTACATTCACATATCAAATATTTTTCATTCACTCCCCAACTTTGCACAGCCATTTTCTTTATAGTCATTTGCTACCACAAAAGTGTGGCTGTGACTTTGGTGTTATAAATATGTGTGCGTGAGTGTATATGTATGTGGGTATGTATGCATGTATATATGTGAATGTGTGTATACACACATGTGTATGCATGTATTACCAAATAGACATTCATTTTTATTTATTTGTATTCATGTATGATTATATATTTATACAATATAAATATTTTTCATAATAATAATTTATAAAATTTTATGATAATGTATATAAAGTTTATATACTTATATATAAAACCAGATATATTTATATTTAAATATGTATATATAAACCAAAAAAGTCTTAGACACATTGTATGTATAGATACATACATACACAGACTCATGTATGTAAATATGCACATATGCACATACACATACAAATGTATACATACAAACACATATACACTTACACACATATATGGCATTTGGTTTTTCTTTTGTACTTTTTAGAGTAGCTTTTCAATTGTATATAATGGAAGTATTTGGGTTTTTTTCTTTCATAATCTCTTGTACCCTTATTTAGCTTTTGACAATTCATATCCTGGACATAATTTAGAATATTCATTTATATTGTTTTCTCCTTTTTTAAAAATTCTGTGGAATTTTTTATTTAGACTTTATATCCATTTTGAATTCATATGGTACAAAATGTTGATCTAAATATTTCTGTCAAACCATTTTTCAGTTTTTACAGCAGTTTTTGTCAGAATAGGAGTGCTTCTCATGGTAAGCAATATTCTCAGGTATGCCAAATACTCAGCTGCTGGGTTTTTTCCCCCTTTTTTCTTATTCATGTAGTGTGCTCAGTTAATTTATTTTTATGGTTTGTTTTTCAATCATTATCAAATAGATTTTATTACTTGTCTTTTACCATATAGTTTGAGAGCTGCTATAGCTATACCCCCTTCCAAATTTTTTTCTCATTATTTCCTTTGAGAAAAGCCTTGTTACTACAAATGATTTTTGTTATTATTTTCCTAGTCCTAATAATGTATCTGCATGGTAATTGACCAACATAGCACTAAGCATGTAAATTTAGTTAAAGAGTATCATTATGTTTTATTATATGGCATCATTGAACTATGAGAACTAAATATGTCCCCAACTATTTGTTTTCCTCCTTTACTATAAGGAATTTCTATGGTTGTATTTTTTCTATAGTCATATTTTCTATAGCTGTTTTATTGTACAGTCATATTTATTAAAATCATTTTTGTAAGTTGATTCCCAGATTTTTATGTATTTGGTAATAATCTTGCATCAGAATTTATCATTTTTCCTAGTATATTCTGGTAATGCATAAAAATGCTAGTTATTTTGTAATTTTTTTCCAGTATCCTGCTTCTGAAACTAGTAATCATGTCAATTAGTTTCTTCACTGACCCTCAAGGACTTTCCAAGTACAATATAATCTCTTGAAAATTGGGATAGTGTCTTACCCATTTTGGCAGTGTTCATACATTTAATTCTGTTCTCTTTTTGTTGCTATTATGTGTTGCATTTTTAAAATTATGTTAAGGAATATTAAGAAGAGGGAGGTGTTTGCTTTACTCTTACTTACACTACGAATGCTTTTGGTGTTTCTCTAGTACAAATACCATCAGTTCTTCATTTAGATATATACTTTTGATCTTATTTTAAAAGGTATCTTTCAAGCCTAAGATTTTAATATATTTTAATATAAATGAGTATTGAAGTTTGCCAAGGCATTTTCTGAATATTTTGAAATAACAATGTGTTCCTTATATATTTGTGTTTTATGAGATATATTGTGCTAATTGTTTGAATTTTATTTAGATATCTTGGCTCTCTGATATGAATCTACCTGTATCAAGATGATTAGTTTTCTTTTATATATATATGTATGTATGTATACTCAAATATACATATATATGTATGTATGTATATATTTTACAATTACACTTAAAATCAATTTTTAAATTTATTTTAAAAATGTATTCCAAGTTATTTCCCTTTCCCACTCATTGAGAAGCCAAACAATTTGATATTGTTTATACATGTGCAGTCATGCAAAACATATTTCCATATTAGTCATATTGTGAAAGAAACAGACCAAAAAGAAAAACCCAAAAGAAACATTTATTTTTAAAAGTATGCTTTGATCTGCATTCAGACTCCATCACTTCTTTCTCTGGGGATGGATAGCATTTTTCATCATAAGCCCTTTGGAGTTATCTTGGATCATTGTATTGCTGAGAATAGCTGCCTTTCACAGCTGGTCATTATACAACATTTCTGTTGCTGCATACAATTTTCTCCTAGTTCTGATCACTTCATTTCACTTCAATTGATTTGTCTTCCTAGATTTTTTTTCTGAAAGTATCCTCTTTATCATTATATTCCATCACAATCATATACCACAACTTTTTCAGCTATTCCTGAGTTGATGGACATTCCCTTAATTTCCAAATTTTTGCCACCACAAAAAGAGCTGCTATAAATATTTTTACACATAGGTTCTTTTCTTTTTTTTCAATCTTTTTAGGTATAGAGACCTAGCAGTGATATTGTTGAATCAAAAGGTATACACAGTTTTATAGCTACTTTGGACACAGTTCTAAATTACTCTCCACAATTCATACTTCCATCAACAGTGAGTTAGTGTCTATTTTTTTCACAACCCTTCCAATAGTTGTTATTTTGTCTTTTCTATCATGTTAGCCTATTAGATACATATGAGGTGGTATCTTAGAGTTGTTTTAAATCACTTTATATGACTATATATAGCTTTGATTTCATAATCTGAAAACTGCTTTTTCATATCCTTTGACCATTTATCAACTGGGGAATGACTTGTATTCTTATGAATTTTATGTGGTTCTTATGTATTTGAGAAATAAAATTGTTATCAGAGAAACTTGTAAAACATTTTTCAGTTTTTTGCTTTCCTTTTCATATGAACTACATTGGTTTTGCTTGTGCTCATGGGTAGGCTGAGTCAATATAATAAAAATGACTATCTACTGAAGTTAATTCATTGAATTAGTGTCATACTAACCAAACTAGCCCAAATTTATTTTATAGATCTGGAAAAAATAACAAAATTCATTTGAAATAAAAAAGCTCAAGGATAGCAAGGGAATCAATGGAAAATTGTATTGAAAATCAAATTTTCTATTTAGCTGTCTTTTCACGAGGAATGCTTCAAAGTCTTCTATTTCATTAAATTTCCATTTTCCTCCTGAAGGATTATACTCAGTTTTGCTGGGTAGGATATTCTATGTTGTGATTGTAACTCCTATGTCCTCTGGAACTTCATATACCAAACCCTCTGATCTTTTAATGTAGAATCTACTAAATCTTGTGTTATCCTGACTGTGGCTCCACAATATTTGTATTGTTCCTGGCTGCTTGCAATATTTTTTCCTTCACCTGGGAGCTCTGAAATTTGGCTATAATATTCCTCTCAGGTTTTTTTGTTTGTTTGTTTCTTTTTTTGTTTTGTTTTTTGGTGAGGCAATAGGGGTTAAGTGACTTGCCCAGGATCAAACAGGTAGTAAGCGTTAAGTGTCTGAAGCTGGATTTGAACTCAGGTACTCATGAATCCAGGGCTAGTGCTTTATCCACTGTACCACCTAGCTGCCCCTCAGTTTTCATTTTTGAATCTCAGGAGGTGATTAGTGGACTATTTCAATCTGTATTTTAGCCTCTGGTTCTAGGGCATTAGTGCAGTTTTCCTTGATAATTTCTTAAGATATGATCTAGCTTCTTTCTTTGATCGTTGGCTTTCAAGTAGTCCAATAATTCTAAAATTATCTCTCCTCACTATATTTTCTAGATTATTTGTTTTTCCAATGAGATATTTCACAGTTTCTTCTCTTTTTTCATTCTTTTGATTTTGCTTTACTGTTTCTTAATGTCATATGGCATCATTCGTTTCTATCTGTCCAATTCTAATTCTTCAGGAATTGCTTTTATTTTGAGCTTTTGTATCTGTTTTTTCCATTTGGACAATACTACTTTTTAAGGACTTTTCTTTGGTGAATTTTTATTCTTCTTTTATAATTTCTATTCTGATTAAGATGTTATTTTCTTCAATATTTTTGTGCCTTTTTCTTGTATCACTCATTTCTTTTTCCAATTATCTCTCTGCCTCTCTTATTTGGTTTTTAAAATCCCTTTTGAGCTCTTCCAAAATTTATTTGGGGATGGGGCCTGAGACCAACTGATATTTTTCTTTGATATTTTGCATGTAGCTTTTTTGATATTGTCTTATTCCAAGTTTGTATATTGATCTTCTTTGTCAAAATAGTACCTTTGTACAGTTGGATTCTTTTGTTGTTGTTTAGTCATTTTTCAAGTCTATTTCTTGATTTTAACTTTATTTTAAATTATGCTCTGCTTCTGCAGAGGAGGGACCACTGTCCTATGCTTCAGGTTTTTTCTGCTTCTGTTTTCAGAGATAGTGCTAAGAAGTCTATAAGTTTTCAGCTCTTCCAAGATGGTATGATCTAAGTAGAAGTGTGTTCACCACTCTCCTGGCCTCCACTTTACTCTGTGTGTCACTCCAAGTGCTCTTCTACACTGGAACTGGATCCGTGGTATCCACTTTCCCTATTGCTCCTACTCACCCTGGGTCTATAACCTAGAAGTACATATAGGCAATGCTACAGAGTCTTGCTTCTAGTGCCATGCATGTATATATATGTATATATGTATGTATATACATACATATATATGTGTGTGTATGTATATGTATATGTATATGTATGTATATATCTGTATGTATATGTATGCAGATTGACAAAAATGTAGACATTCTCTTAAGTCATCATTTAGTCTATATGGACTGCTTTATTTATCCTAATCACAATCCTTCTTTCTCCTTCTATTTTATTTTTATTTTAAAATTTTTTTCTATTTAGAATTTCTTTCCAAATTACATGTAAAAGCAAATTTTGACATCAATTTTTAAAACTTTGTGTTCCAACTTCTCTTCCTCCCTCCTTCTTCACCCCAACCCCAAGAACTCAAGCAATTCACTAGATGTTATACTTGAGTAGTCATGCAAAATATCTCCACATTAGCCAAGTTGTGAAAGAAAACAGAGAAAAACAAAACTTCAGATTAAGGAACTATCAAAAATATGCATCAATTTGTTTTCCAGTACCATCAGTTCTTTCTCTGTAGATGGATTGCAACTTTCATAAGTCCTTCAGAGTGGGGGCAGCTAGATGGTGCAGTGGATAAAGCACCAGCTCTGGATTCAGGAGTACCTAAATTCAAATCTGGCCTGACACTTGACACTTACTAGCTGTGTGACCCTGGGCAAGTCACTTAATCCCCATTGCCCCACAAAAAAAAAAAAAAACAAAAAAAAAACCCATAAGTCCTTCAGAGTTATACTGGATAATTGCATTTCTGAAAATTACCACATCCTTCACAACAGATCATCTTACACTATTGCTGTTATTTTGCATACAGGACATTTCACTCTGCTTCAGTTCATGTAGGTTTTTCTTTCTAGGTTTTTCTTATTAGCATCCTGTTCATCATAACTTTTGTATAGTACCTTAAAATTTACAAATAATTTTTTTTCACAATAGCTCAGCAAAGTACCACATGTTTGGCCATTATAATCAATCATCATAACTGTTTCCCTCCATCCTATTCCTTTCCCATGATATTTACTCTATTTTCTATCTTCTTTTACCTATTCCTCCTCAAAAGTGCTTTGTTTCTGACTGCCCCCTCTCCCAGTCTAACCTCCCTTCTTTCACCCTTCCGTCCTTATCTCCTTCCCCTCCTACTTTCCTGAAGTGTTAGTTGTGTGAATGTTATATCTCCTTAAGCCAACTCTGATGAGATTAAGTTCTTTGAACTAATTCTGAGGTGTAAAAGGCTCCTTTACTTCCTTACATCTCCCCTATCTCTCCCCACTCCATACACCCTTTCCTGTTTCTTTCATGTGAGATTTGACCCCATTCTGTCACTCCCCTATCCCCTCCCCCAGTGTATTCCTCTCCCCCCTCAATTTTACCCCAAATATGTCATCAAGGGGTACCTAGGTGACACAGTAGACAAAACACCTGCCCTGGACCCAGGAGGGCCTGAGCCCAAATCCAAGGATGAAAGACATTCATTAACCCTGGCCACCCCCACCTCCACCAAAAAACAATAAAAACAAGAGAAATAAAAAAATAAATGCTTTACAGGCATCATCCCTTCATAATCATTTCTCACCTGTACCCTCTCTCTAAATTTATTCCTATAATCTGCCATAATACTCAGAAGGCTCTTATGATTTAGACATTTCATCTTCCCATGTAGGAATGTAAACAGTTTAACCTTTTAATTTCTCTCATGATTTCTTTTTCCTGTTCATCTTTTTATACTTCTCTAGGGTCTTGCATATGAAAGTCAAATTTTCTATTCACTTCAGGTATTTTTCATTACAAATACCTAAAACTCCTCTTTTTCATTGAAGTTCCATTTTTCCCCTGAAAGACTATACACAGTTTTGCTGGATAGGTGATTTTTGGTTGTAAATCCAATTACTTTGCCCTCTGGCATATCATATCCCATGCCCACCAGTCCATTAATATAGAAGCTGCTAGATCCTGTGCTACCCTTATTGTGGCTCCATAGTATTTAAATTGCTTCTTTCTGGATGCTTGGAATATTTTCTCCTTGATGTGGGAGCTCTGCAATTTGGCTATAGTATTCCTTAAACTTTTTCCTTTTGTGATATCTTTCAGTGGAGGGTTCTTTCAATTTTTATTTTACCTTCTGCTTCTAGAATATCAGGTCAATTTTCCCAGACAATTTCTTGGAAGATGATGTCTAAGCTCTTTCCTTGATCATGGTTTTCAGGTAGTCCAATAATTTTCAAATTATCTCTCCTGGAACTATTTTCCAGGTCAGCAGTTTTTCCAAGAAGATATTTCACATTGCCCTCTATTTTTTTATTCATTTGGATTTGCTTTATAGTGTCTTGATTTTTCATAAAGTCACTAGCTTCCATTTGTTCAATCCCAATTCTTAGGTAATTATTTTTGTCAGAGAGCTTTTCTATTTGGCTTTTCAAACTGTTGACTTTTTTCTCATGTTTTTCCTGCAACACCCTCATTTCTCTATTTTATCCTCTACCTCTCTATTTGTATCTTTAAAGTCCTTTTTCTGTGCCTCTATGGCCTGAGACCAATTCATATTTTTCTTGGAAGCTTTAGATACAGGGGCCCTGATGTTGCTATCCTCTTCTGAGGGTGCACCTTGATCTTCCATGTCACTAAAGAAGCTATCTATGCTTCACAACTTTCTCCTCATGCTCATCCTGCCTGTCTTCCACATGACTTTTAACTCCTTCTTAGTGTAGGGTGCTGCTTCAAGGATATATTGTCTCAAGCTTCAGGGGGTCCCAGGTGTCATGATTTAATGAGGTGTAGTTTCTTTACTCTCCTGGCCCTTCCTCTGGTCCATAGATAACCCCAGGCCAACTTGCCAATCAACCAGGCAGCAAAACTGTGCCATTTTTACTAGCTCCAACTAGCCTAAACCCCTCACCCACTCTGGATGCCACTGCTCAAGGTTTCTTCCTTGTTCCCCACTGGGGTAGGACATCCAAATCCCCCCTTAACTACTGCATACACCCCCATAGACTTCATAGCGCCCCCCCACCCCCCCCAAACCCCCTCCCATCCCCCGGCCAGCCGTTCAGCCCTCTCATCAGACCATGAGCTTAGTTCCAGAAGACACTTGCACTGCAGCTGTTTTGGAGGCTTGGAGGTAAGATTTTCTGGCTCAGCCTGCCTGGGGCTATATCTCTGTTGGTGCAACCAGCCCAGTTCCCCCTTCTGCCAAACTTCCAAGATGTCTTTGGCTGGAAAATAATCTCATCTGTCTTTTTGTGGGTTCTGCTGCTCCAGGAGTTTATTTTCTGGCTGTGTTTGGAGGGGGGTTTTGGAGTAATTGTGTCAGGAAGTATGAGCATCTACTGCATTTCCTCAGCTCTCTTGACTTTGCCCACCCTCTTTCTCCTCCTATTAACCTGATAAATGCAAGATACTTTAAGGTATTAATCTTGTTTTCATTTATTATATTTCTGTTGTGGGAGCCAAATTTAATATGGGGAGAGTTAATTGGGTGGCTCACCATAATATTGGGGTTCAGGAAATAATGAGGGACCTCTAGGTTCAAAGCTTCCTCTCCTCTGAATTGCCTTTTTAAAATTATTTCTCCCAGGCCAATAAGAAAGGAGCTTAACACCCTCTATTCCACAAACAAATCAGGTTTTACTAATGGGAATAAAATACACAGCTAAGGTGAAATTAATAAAGTCAAGAACAAGGGAAAAAGAAAAGTGGATAATCTCCCTAACTCTAGCAAAGGCCTGTACAATCCCCAAACTCACTTGCAGCTCAGCTAATTCAAAGAGTCCAGACTCGTTTTATTAACTCACCACCTGGGGTCCATAGTTTCAATACACAACAGCTGTGCAGCTAGCACCAACAGGAAAAACCCACAGGAAAACCAACCAGAAAGGCTCACAGGGGAAACCAACAGGAAAAAAGACCAGCTCCCCTCAGTAAGCATTCCTTTCTACATTTTTTTCTCACCCCCAAAAGGGAGGTCCTTCAAGCTGGATCAGAGAGTGGTTCCTCTACTGATATCAGCACCATACATCACTCAGCACAGGCCAGGTGTGACCCATATCCAATCATCCCTAGCCCTGGTTTCCCAAACCATATTAGGTCATTCAGGTTGAACCCCTAAATGTCTGCCAAATTCCATTATTTTACCACATTGTCTCTGTCTTTCTCATTGCCTCTGTTTCTCTCTCTCTCTGCCTCTCTCTTTGTCTCTCTATGTGGGAATCTGTCTTTCTGTCTTTTTGTCTCCTTTTCCTGATCAGATATGTTTTATCTTTCATTTCAAAGAAGACCAATGATATCACATAATGATGTCTTGACTTACATACGAATTGGATTTTAGTGAGGCAGAGTTACAAGAAGTCATCAGCCTTACTCTCTTTTCCAGAGTCATGGAAGGCCAGTGGCAAGATAAAAGTTGGGATGATTAGCTTTGGCCTGGGATGCAGTACATGACCTTGGCAGCTTTGATGTTTGACCAAGCTCTAAGAGCTGGTTCTCATTCACACATTACACTTGGAGAAGTCTTTAGTTGCTTAGGACAGATATCCCCCTAACTCACCAACAAGTTTGAGGCCTGTCAGTTATCCTTAACTCTCTGCTAGGACAGTTTTACTAGGGTATGGCCAGTGCACATTGCACAGCTTCATGTTCAGATAGGACAGAGAGAAATAATCTTCCCATCCTGCCCCCAATCATCATCTATTTTCTTAATTTTGCTGACATTAATTTATAATGCCCTTAAGAAATTTTATTTTCATTAAACCCTCCATTTTTATTCATTTTCCCCTTGTAAGATATTTTAGAATGCATTTGGCAATGTTAATCCCTGATAGATATAGCAGGACTTGCTCTATAATCTAAGTACTGGACATTTGATCCTATTCTTTGCTTTTACTATCACTTGATATCATGCCAATCCTTATTACAAATACATGACTCCCATATTCCATCATCTATGACCCTTGCCGGAACTCCAGGTTTTGACAATTCCCTAAATGGAGATTATTCGAAGAAGCATGCTCCCATTATGGAACAGAAGTTCCCTTGAAATATCCATCCCATATCAAAAGGGGAGAAAAGTATATATTTCTAGATTTTAAAAAATTTAGGGGGGCGGAGCCAAGATGGCGGAGGAGAGACTGTGACTCCCACAAGCTCCAGATAAACCCGTCCATTCACGCCCAAATAATGCGGTAAAAATCAAAACCCAGAACAGCCTAATGCACATAAGAACAGAGTGAGACTGTTTCTCCGCAAAAGAGGGCGATTCTGATCACCTACTGATCAGGCTGAACAGCTCAGCGCGCGGTCCGGACCCAGCCACGGACACTGCTTCCAGCGCATGTCAGAGTCTTCAGCACCAGCAGCTTCTGAGGCTCCGATCACGGACTGGTGAGGGGGTTCGGAGGTAGGCCGGGGTGAAGTGGAGGCAGTATCTGCTGGAGTTGGGGCAAAGTGCCCTGGTTCTGAACCAGTGGGCTGAATCGAGTGGTGGTGGCCCAGTGGGGGAGGGGTAAAAGCACGCCAAGCTTCCAACCATAGAGAATCAGAGCTCAATCAGACTTCTGTTTCCGGGTCAAAGAGAAAGCGGCTGTGATTACTCACAAGCCAGGCAGGCTGAGAAGAAGCCCAATCACCCCCTGGGCCACGCTGTAGCACCAACGGTGTGTCCGGGAAGCAGTGCTACACTTTAAGGAGTAAAAAGCCAAGAAACAGTAAGCCAGGATGAGTAGGCAGAGAAAGCAGAAGACCATCGAAAACTTCTTTGGGGGAAAGGTAGACCACAATACATCCTCAGAAGAAGAAGATAATAATAGGGTCAAAGCTCCAACATCCAAAGCTTCCAAGAAAAATATGAACTGGTCTCAGGCCATGGAAGCTCTCAAAAGGGACTTTGAAGAGAAAGTAGGAGAGATAGAACGAAGATGTAGAGAAAGAGAGGAAGGAATGGAAAGAGAAATGAGAGCAATGCAGGAGAGTCATGAGAAAAAAGTCAACAGTTTGAAAAGCCAAATGGAAAAGGAGATTAAAAAACTGTCTGCTGAAAATAATTGCCTAAGAATTAGGATTGAACAAATGGAAGCTAGTGAGCTTATGAGAAACCAAGACACAGTAAAGCAAATCCAATTGAATGAAAAAATAGAAGGCAATGTGAAATATCTCCTTGGAAAAACAGCTGACCTAGAAAATAAATCTAGGAGAGATAATTTGAAAATCATTGGACTACCTGAAAACCATGACCAAAACAAGAGTTTAGACACCATCCTCCAAGAGATTGTGAGGGAAAATTGCCCTGATATTCTTGAAGCAGAAGCTAAAATAGAAATTGAAAAAATCCACCGATCACCTCCTGAAAGAGATCCCAAAAGGAAAACCTCCAGGAATATTATAGCCAAATTCCAGAACTCCCAGGTCAAGGAGAAAATATTGCAAGCAGCTAGAAAAAAGGAATTTAAATACTGTGGAGCTCCAATAAGGATAAAGCAAGATCTAGCAGCTTCTACATTAAAGGACCGGAGGGCATGGAATATGATATTCCAGAGGGCAAAGGAACTGGGACTACAGCCAAAAATCACATACCCAGCAAAACTAAGCATCCTCTTTCAGAGGCAAACATGGAACTTCAAGGAGAAAGAAGACTTTCAGGCATTTGTTATGAAAAGACCTGAACTGAATAGAAAATTTGACTTTCAAATACAACACCCCGGAGAAGCATAAAAAGATAAACAGGAAAAAGACTTCATGAGGGATATTAAAAGATCAAACTGTTAACATTCCTATATGGGAAGATAATACAGAGGACACAGGTCTGAACTGAATACGAAGGGAAGTTATGTTTTGTTCTTTGTGGGGTGTCTTATGTATGGGGCCGGATTTGGGCTTGGGGCCTCCTGGGTCCAGGGCTGGTGCATTGTCCACTGTGCCACCTAACTAACCCATAATGACATCCTTAAAATAGGGTTGAGGTGTAGGAGAAATAGACTGGGGGAGGGGGAAGGGGAGAGATGGTCTGGGGAGAGGTTATTCATATGAAGGAAACAAGAAAAACGCTTATGGAGGGGAGGGGAAGAGGGGGAAGGAATTGGGGAGTGATTGAACCTTAATATCATCAGAATTGACTCAAAGAAGGACTAACATACATACTCAAGTGGGTATAGTAATATATTTTGCCCTGAAGGAGGGGAGGGAGATAAGGGGGGGGGGGAGGGGAAGGAGGGAAGGGCAGATTCTGGGAGAGAGTAGTAAAAAGCAAAATACTTTCAAGGAAGGTGAAGACGTTCTGCATAACGGCACAAGTATGAAATATTGAATTGCTTGATTTCATAGGGAGGGTTGAGGAGAGAGGGAGGAAGAAAATTTGGAACATAGAATTAGCTCAAAAACCTTAAACTCATCAGAATTGGCTCATGGAGGGAATAACATTCACACCCAGTTGGGAGGAGTAATCTATCTAACCTTACAGGAAAGTATGAGGGGAAGAGGATAAGGAAGGAAGGGTGGAAAAAAAGGGAGTGTAGAGTAGGGGAGGGGACAGTCAGAAGTAAAATACTTTTGAGGAGGAATAGTTTAAAAGAAGATGGAAAATAGAGTAAATATCATGGGAAGGGAATAGGATGGAGGGAAATAGTTATGATGACTTTGCTGGGTTAATACGAAGAAAATTCTTTGTCAAGTTTAAGGTACATTATTTAGGGTATGATGAACAGGATACTATTAGAAAAACCTGGAAAGACCTACATGAACTGAAGCAGAGTGAAATGCACTGTATACAAAATAACAGCAATAGTGTAAAATGACCTGCTGGGAAGCATGTGGTTATTTTCAGCAAGGCAATGGTCCAATATAACCCTGAAGGACTATGAAAATGGCAACCCATCTACAGAGAAAGAAGAGATAGTATCTGAAATAGTTGGAAACACATTTTTTTTTCTTTTCTCTCTTTTTTTTCTTTTTTGGTGAGGCAATTGGGGTTGGGTGGCTTGCCTGGGGTCATGTGGCTGGTGGGTGTTGGGTGTGTGGGGCTGAATTTGGGCTCGGGTGCTCCTGGTTCCAGGGCCAGTGCTCTGTCCGCTGCACCACCTAGCTGCCCCTGGAAACACATTTTTTTAAAAAATGTTTTTTCTCTTTGACAATTCCTCAGTCTGAAGTTTTGGGAGTTTTTTTGACTGTTTTTTCCTCACAACCTAGCTAATGTGGGAATGTTTTCCATGACTACTCATGTATAATTTATTTTGAAATGCTTGAGTTCTAGTGGGTGGGGGTGGGAATAGAGGAGGAAGAGAAGTTGGAACAATTTTTTTTAATTGATGTTAAAATTTGTTTTTACATATATTTTGGAAAATAAAATTCTATTCTAAAAAAAATTTAGCATTATACTAAATCCAATAATTGGCTTGCTTGAGAGAGAAATATCCAAAATGATATGATCTCCCTATGTTAGTAGTAAAGTTTCATTTTTATGAATCTTGAACAAGTAAAGTAACACAGTTCAGTGTTAACATTCTCCTCCCTCTAATAGAACAATAGTAACTCATTTTTGACTTTCTGGATCACGCCTGGAGAATCAGCTTCTTAAAAACCTCCTAATACTTCTTGACCATTTCCCTTAAAGTATCTCCCCAAGTGATTCCTGAGACCTGAAATAATAAAAAGGACCACCCACCTCAGAAGGATACCATCATCCTTTGAGGAAGGGTACTGTAGTTAGGTGGGAGTTACCCTAATCCCTTGGGGATGGGGGAAGACCATGATTTTAACTGGATGTGAAGGATTTCTCTTTCTAAATTCTTTTTGTTTGTTTGTTTGTTTGTATTTTGATTTTGGGGGTTTTATTTTTTGGTTGGGCAATGAGGGTTAAGTGACTTGCCCAAGGTCACACAGCTAGTAAGTGTCAAGTGTATGAGGTCAAATTTGAACTCAGGTCCTCCTGATTCCAGGACTGGTGATCTATCCACTGTGCCACCTAGCTGCCCCCTCTTTCTAAATTCTTAATCCAATTTCTGGGGCCTTAGCTTTGATTACTGACCTTTTATACATTTTCCAAAAATAGAGAAGTGTGGGGTTTGGCATTATTTTATGATTAATTTAACTACTAATAACATTTTCTTCTTTTAGTCAAGTCTGAAAATAACTTTGGACTAGAGAAATACCTATTAAAATTTTTAGTTGCAGTAAAAATATTTTTTTAGCATGCTTCCACATATCCCAAGAGTTTGTTGCAAGAATCCTACTCCTGTCAACAGAGAGAGAGAGAGAGAGAGAGAGAGAGAGGGGGGATTGCTTTTTGATGGTTCCAGAATATTCTTTTTCTACTGGCAGGGTTCAATTCTGACTGATGCTACTTTGTTTAGCTTCCTGCTCAAATACTTTTCTTATTCTCTTCTCAGCCCAAATACAAAAGGAAAAATTGAAAGCCTCTTTTCTACCTCCCTTCTTGAAACTTGACCAATGTTTTCCTAGGCCTCTTTGTCCTCTTCTCTCTTCTCATTACAAAAGAATATCTTCTGTCACTTAAATGTCAATTTCCTTCTTCCTACCATTGCTCTCTTGATTTTCCTCATTTATATTTTGCTTATAAGACTCAAATACTGATGCTCTTTGTATTCTCAATATATATAAGGTAATATATAAATTTATTTTAAAAGAAAGTAAACAGACAAATGACCCCCATATTCCACATTCATGGTCTTCCCTACTCAAATGAAAATAAACATTTAATTTCTTAGTCTTTATTCTGTTTTGGGTTTTTTTTGTTGTTTTTGTTTTTTTGGCAGGGCAATGGGGGTTAATTGACTTGCCCAAGGTCACACAGCTAGTAAGTGTCAAGTGTATGAGGTCAGATTTGAACTCAGGTACTCCTGAATCCAGGGCCGGTGCTTTATCCACTGCACCATCTAGCTGTCCCCTAATCTTTATTCTGTTAACTAAAAATGTTTATACAACTTCCTACTCTTTCATTTCTTTGCATGTTGGTCCCTTGCTCAACTATAAGTTCTTTAGGATGAATGCCTCACAATCTTTTATTATGTTGAATATTTAAATGTTTTATTTGAAGCTTACTTTCAACTTAGTAGAGTATGTTATTTTGGAGTGTCAGCTGATTTTTCTTGAACATTACATTCTACTCACTCTCTCTCTCTCTCTCTCTCTCTCTCTCTCTCTCTCTCTCTTTCTCTCTCTCTCTCTCTTTCTCTCTCTCTCTCCCCCTTTTGTAAACAAAAAGTAATACTGTTATTGTAATTAAGTTACCATGAAATGTGAAGTGTTTTTTCCTTGCTGCCCACAATTTTATAATATTGCAAAACTATTTTTTAACTGTTATGTTTCTTAATGATTCAAACCTAAAGTTTCTTTTTGATGGTTTTTTGTAGATTCTCTTCATAAATATTTTGCTTTCTGCTTCCAAAATTTATTGGCAATTTTCCAGTGTGATTTCCTAAAGGAAATTTTTAAATGTATGGGTTTTTTTTTCCTGAAAGATAGATAATCCTTATGTTATCTCTTTGTACCCCAAATTCAAGTATTCTTATATTATAGAGCTCATGTTATTTTAATTTTAATTTTTATTTTGTCAAATTAATTTTCTTTTTGCATTTACATTTTTGTGTTCCATATGCATCATTCATTTTTTTCATCAAATTTACTTTTTTTGAAGGATCTCTGACTTTTCTCTCTACATTCTATAATCTTTCATTAAACTTGTTGATTTCTTTCTTATGAGTTCTAAATTCTGTTCTTTCTCATTGATATTTTCAATTAATTCTTTTACTGCTTCACTGATAATTTTGGAGTCTCTTAGAGTTGTTCCATTATTGTTTCAGGTGGCTTTTAGAAATTGCTTGAATACTTTCACATTGCTCAAGAGATTTTGAAATAGATTCTTTTGTTGAATAGTAATTGTTCACTGAAATGGCTATTTTCTCCCAGTATTTGCTAATTTTGCACATTTCTCCCCTTGAGTCAGAATTTCATTATCATTATTAGTCACTCATGGTTTTTCTATGTTGTTCTTGCTCAAAACCTGCTTCCTATCACAAATCTTTTCCTTTCTACAGGCTTAGCATTATTGTCTTCTTCGCCCAGTATCTGTTGCATGTCATCTGTTCTCTAAGACTAATTGAGTTGGACTAGGTCTGTCATCTTCTTGAAGATTTTGATGGTGTTTCAGGAAGATATAGCGAGGTCACTAAATTTTTCCCTGGTCTCCTTTCCTAGTTCCTACTCTGCTATCCTTCACCTTCCTCTCTGACATTGACTTTCTTTAGTAGAAGGACTATGAGCATGTTAGAAAGAGTTAACGGAGAGAGTTCCAAGCCTTTGCTGAGGGGCAATTTTGAGTGTCCTTTCTGATTGGTTCTCTTCTCCATGTTTTTTTTTCTTTACTCCTTCTGACACTTGTTTCATCATATACAATTTTAAATCATAAAATAAGCATGCAACTATAGAATCTGTCCTCTACCATCTTTTCTCTCCTCCTCAATCCACCTCTATAACTACCCTCTTTCATTTCTCTCATGCCTTTCTGTAGTTCTCACTCCCAGGCTTCAAACCAATCTGTCAAAAGGAGTCCCTTATATGGCATTTAAAAGGGTTTGAGAGATAATTTCTGGATAATTTAATCACTTTATTAATAATGCCAACATTTTAATAAAAGGGTGATCATTTGTACATCTCTCTCTCTCTCTCTCTCTCTCTCTCTCTCTCTCTCTCTCTCTCTCTCTCTCTCTTAGATCAAAGAAAATCATGGCAGGAGGTACATGGCTTATGTGCCCATTGGAAGAGGGATGTGCCTAAGGGTGGCAATCAACTCTGGCTAACAATAAGAGAATGAATATCCTAATGAGGGGCTGTACCTGAACTTTGATTGTTTCCTTTACTTCTAATTTAGTCCCAGCCTTGGGCAATCTAATCAAAAAATTTATCCCCACCTAAATTTTAGTAGAGTACAATGGCTGTTCCACCTGGGTGGGGTTTGAATTAGAGGAGGAAGCTCATGAATCTGATATGGTCACTAAATTTAATTGGTGAATGAATGTCACTGAGGAATTCATGCCAAATATTGCTCTTGACATGGTATTAGATATTTAAGTCATATTGGATTGAATAATAAAAGATAATATTTAATAGCTAGAAGTAGCACCTTAAGGTTTGCAAAGTGCTGTACAGATATTATTTCATTTGATTGTCACAACAATCTTGGGATAGGGGTACATTATCTTCCCCATTTTATAGCAGAGAAAACTGATTCAGACAGAAGTTAAGTGACTTCTTCAGGGTCACATAACTAGTAAGTATCTGAGGGTAGATTTGAACTCAGGTTTATGTAACTCCAAGTTGAATGCTCTATCAATTGTGCCGCCTAGCTTTCTGGATGAACCATGAGTCAATTAGCTCATTAAATGAGTATGTGCAGTGTGTTCTACTCAAGTTCTGTGGGCTGATACAAAAGAAAATGAAAATGCGGTTCCTTAACTTAAGAAATTAGATTGAGGGTAATTAAAATATAATATAGAGCCAAGGTACAGAATGCAAGGCTTCAAGAAAATGCCTGTTGTTTGTCCACCACTTGGTAACCACCCATAAAATCTCCCAGACTCATCTCTGGATGAAGGGCACACAAATCAATCCTGCCCTTGAAGGGAATGGCTTGTTTATATGCAGCTGTGTTTCTACATTGAGTACTCAGAAAGAGAATGTGATCAGAAATATTATTATGCTAAACGAGTTGACCTGGAATAACAGGTATCCACAGAATGTGGTACCAATCACAAGAGAGCATTTTCCTTTTTCAAAATGAAGGTCAAGGCAAACACAGGAATGTTTTTTTAAAGAAGATGGCTTTGGACTTCCAGGGCAGAGCCAAGATGGCAGAGGAAAGGCAGTGAGCTACTGAACTCATGACATGATCACTCCAAAAAACATCCAAATAATGCCATAGGAAAATGCCAGGAGCAGTAAAACTCTAAGAAGAATGTGCTGAAATCATCTTCTAACCAAGAACAGCTTGGAAGGTAGGAAGGAGGGAGCTTCTGTGCTGATACAGGAGTTGAGCCCAACCCCACAGTCACCCTGACACAGATCCAGTCCCAGGAAGGCCTCACCAGAGAAGCAGACCCCCAGAGCCTCTGAATCAGCTGAAGTGCCAGTGTTGTCTGGAATGAAGTTCATAGTCTGGTGAGTGGACTGAGCCCTGGGCAGGGGGGAGACTTTAGGGGTCTATGCTGATGCTAAGGTAGAACTTGGATTTTACACCCCTGCTGAGAACCAGGAGGTAGGTTAAAGTAGTGGCCCAGGTGGGGGAGGGCACAGGCTCATCGAAGCTAACAACCACAACACACAAAGCTGGTTGATTAGAAAGTTGGTCTGGGGTCATCGAAGGACCAGGGAACAGGCCAGTTGAGTAAAGAACCTGATCCTCCTTAAATCATACCACCTGGGACTTCTTAAGCTTGGGATACTGCAGCCTGGAAACAGTGCCCCACTTTACGGAGCTAAAAGTCTAGTAAAAGAAAGGCAAGATGAGCTGACACAGAAAGCTGAGGATCATAGAAAGTTTCTTCAGAAACAAGGAAAACCAAGGGGCACCCTCAGAGGAAGATGTCAAAATCAAGGCCCCTATATCTAAAGCTTACAAGAAAAATACAAATTGGTCTCAGGCCATAGAGGTGCTCAAAAAGGACTTTGAAGATAAAATTAGAGAGATAGAGGAAAAAATGGAAAGAGAAATGAAGGTGATGCAAGAAAGACAGGAGAAAAAAGTCAACAGTTTGAAAAGTCAAATTGGCCAAATGGAAAAGGAGGTACAAAAGCTCTCCGATGAAAATAATTGACTAAGAATTAGGATTGAACAAATGGAAGCCAGTGACTTTATGAGAAACCAAGACACAATAAAGCAAATCCAAATGAATAAAAAAATAGAGGGCAATGTGAATTATCTCCTAGGAAAACTGCTGACATGGAAAATAGGTCCAGGAGAGATCATTTAAAAATTATTGGTCTACCTGAAAACCATGATCAAGGAAAGAGCTTAGACAGCATCTTCCAAGATATTCTCAGGGAAAATTGCCCTGAAATTCTAGAACAAGAAGCTAAAATATAAATTGAAAGAATCCACCGATCACCTCCACAAAGAGATCCCAAAAGGAAAACTCCTAGGAATATTATAGCCAAATTCCAGAGCTCTCAGGTCAAGGAGAAAATATTGCAAGCTGCCAAAAAGAAAGAATTCGAGTACTGTGGAGCCCCAGTCAGGATAGCACAATGTGTAATTTAAGATTCTAAATGTGGGTTCTAATCTGTTCCCCCAGTTTTGGGGGAAACTGACTAAAATCACTGATAAAACGAGTTTAGGTTTTTAAGGGTTTATTGAAAAATAGAAAGAAAAAGATTGAGAACAGAATTCCAACAACCTGGCATTCCTATCTTTCCTCAAATTTCCTGTGAAGTCCTCTGCCGCCACCACCATCAAGTCAGGAACCCAAAAGCCCGAGAGCTCTCCCCGCAGGCTCCCTCTCCTCCTTCCTGTCTCCTCCCAGAAAATAGGAGGCTCCTCAATTTGATTGGCTGGTAGCCTTGATAGACAGCACCCATGAGTGAATGTCATTTCCTGAAGCCAAGGAAAAGCCACAATGCCTCTGAGGCATTTTCCTCATGGCGGAGCTTTCCCACAGCAAGTCTCCAGTAGGTGGCATCATTCCAATCATTACAACAAGATCTAGCAGCTTCTACATTAAAAGACTGGAAGGCATGGAATATGATATTCCAAAGGGCAAAGGAAATGGAATTACAACCAAGAATCACCTACCCAGAAAAACTCAGTATAATCTTTCAGAGGAAAAAATGGGACTTTAATGAAAAAGACTTTCAGGTATTCATGATGAAAACACCTGAACTGAATGGCAAATTTTACTTTCAAATACAAGATCCTAGAGAACCATAAAAAATTGGAGCTGGGGGACATACCTGGGGTTGTACAGTGGGTGACTGTCTTGTGTCTGAGGCCGGGTTTTGGCTGGGATCCCCCTGGGTACAGAAGTAATGCTTTGTCCACTGTGTTATGTAGCTAGGTCAGTAAATGAGCCTAGCTCATCAGAATTGGCTCAAAGACCTCAGTCTCATTAGAACTGGCTCAAGGAGGGAATAATGTACACACTCTATTGGGTGGAGTAATCTCTCTAACCCTGAAGGAAAAGGAGGGGAAGGGGTTAAAGAGAGAGAGGCAGAGTGGGGGTGGGGACAGACAGAAGCAAATCCCTTTTGAAGAGTGATAGGATGAAAAAAGATGGATAATAGAATAAATATCATGGGAAGGGAATAGGATGGAAGGGAAACAATTAACAATAGTAATCATGAAAAAGAGAAAAGGGGAAAATTGTACAAAAAATATTTATAGCAACTCTTGGTGGAGGCTAAGAATTGAGAATCAAGGGAATGTCCATCAATTGAGGAATGATGGAAAAAGCTGTGCTACATGATTGTAGTGGAATAGTCTTGTGCTACAGGAAATGACAAACAGGATGATCCTCGAAAAACCTTTAAAGACTAATAAACATTGATATATAGTGAAGTGAGCAGAGTTGGGAGGACATTGTGTGTAGTGACAGCAATATTGTTCAATGAGCAATTCTGAATGAATTAACTTCTCTCAGCAGTGCAATGATCCAAGACAATCCCAAAGAACTAATGAGGAAGCTTACTATTCACCCCCATAGAAAGAACTGATAAAAAGAACACTTGTGGATTGTACATATATAACCTGGTTGTGATCTTGTGGAGGGGGGGAGGAAAGGAAGGGAGGGAGGAAGAAAAATTTGGAACTCTAAATCTTATGAAAATTAATGTTGAAAACTACCCTTACATATAACTGGAAAATAAAATAAATGTTTGTTGTTAAAGAAGATGGCTTTGGGTTTTGTGACTCTCTTTAATTATATTTTCTCTCTTTGTATTCTACAGAATTCCTTAAGCAGGACAGCTGAATAGAAAGGGATCCTTCATTTCTCTGCGTCACTTGCATTTAGAGTCTATGTTAGAACACAAGATCATATGGCTCTATAGTTATTGCATGAGCTTTAGAATTGATTTTACAATTATATCAAAAACGTTTAATATATCAGTCAATAATAATTTATTTATCAAGGCATTTTTAAATGTATTTATTTACCTACTAAATGCCAAGCACTGGAAAATAGGGATAGAGACTATACCTTTTATGTCACTGCTCCCAGTAAGGAAACTCCCTCTACTGAGGTTGGCATCTGTTCTACAATTTATATTCTTAGTCAACTAGAGTACTGAGACATTAAGCTTTTGCCCAGAGTCACAAAGACAGTATATGTCAGAGTCCAGTTAATCCTGTCTCCAAGGCCAACTCTCTATACACTATGACAGGGCCTCATGTAGCCCACAAAACTCCCAAGTGGGGCTGGGACAAGATTAAAATGTTTAACAAATATGTTAAACAAAGTGTTTAACAAAATAAGTTAAATACAATAAAATACAGACATGTTAATTTGTGGTTTTCTAAGTGAATATATAGCCTGTAGAGATCCATTTCTACTTGAATTTGACAGGACAGCACTTTATGTTATGCTGCCTCAGTCAGTAGGGAATGGAGCATTGGGAATATAAAGACAAAAAGATAATGATTTCTGCCCTCAAGAAGCTCACATTCTATTAGAAGAAGCAACATGGACACATAAATACAAATTAAACAGTGCCCCAAAAGTATGAGTATAGTTTTGAGCTATTATAATGTAAAAAATAATGTTAAGGAAATGCTAGTACCTGGGGTGATCACTAAAGACCTCCTGTAAGAGGTGCCATCTGATTTGAGTTTTGTATGAAACTATAGAGTCTAAAAGTTGTTCTTAAAGAAGAAATATCTTCCAGACATAGGAAGTAGCCTGTACAAATGAACAGAGATATGATATGGAATGTTATATGTGAGAAAGAACAAGATGTTAGGTTGTACTATAGAGAACATAAAGGACAAGAGTGTTATAATAAGTGTTTAATAACTGGCTCTTAGAAAAAATAACATGCATGACACACTGTTAAGTTTAATATTCTTTTTTTTTGTGGGGCACTGAGGGTTAAGTGCCTTGCCCAGGGCCACACAGCTAGTAAGTATCAAGTGTCTGAGTCACATTTGAGTTTAGGTCCTCCTAAATACAGAGCCGGTGCTTTATCCACTGCACCACCTAGCTGCCCTAAATTTAATATTATTCATGAACAGTTTCCTAATTCTATACAATGAACAAAATATTAAACCAAGCCCTGATTTATTGTTTGTCAATTTCCAAGATTTTTCCAGTACACTCCCAATAGCAAGGAATAATCTGAAATAAGCCTGGAAAGATAGGAGTCAGATTGCATGATGGCTTAAAGCAGAGAAATGTATATTTTGCTCCAGGTGTAGTAGGGAGATAAGAAAGTTTCTCAAGCAGGATAGGATTAGATCTATATTTTAGAAATATCACTTTGGGAGCTATGTAGAAGACTGATTGGAGAGGGAGGAGACTGGAAGGAGGGGCACCAACAAGAAAAATAATAAAAATTCAGGGGAAAGGCAATGAGAACATAAACCAGAGTGGTGGCTATGAGAGGAGAAAGAGCAAGGATGCAAGAGATGTTGTACTGGAAGAATTGACAAGACTTGGCCATTGAGTGGATAAAAGAGGACCATATGATTTCCAAACGGTTCTTCTAGCCCTAACATTCTATTATCCAGTCTATGATTCTATGATTATATTTGTAAAGTGTGCAGCCTAGCACATAGTAGGCACTATATGTTGTTGTCATTGTTGTCGTCGTTGTCGTTGTCATCATCATCATCATCATCATACTTCTCTTGCATCCCTAACTGCTTTAGCACATTGCTACCTTTTAAAGTGCCCAGTAAATCCATCATAGAGTCATAGCCTGATATATTTAGCTTTGGAAAAGATCTAACATTGTCTATTCAAAGCCCCTTATTTTATCATTGAGCAAACTGAAGCAGGGAGAATTTATGAGTAATTCAAGTTCACACAGATAGAAAATAAAAGAATTGATATTTTATTCCAGGGTGGGGTAATGGATAGAGTACTATACCTGAAGTTCAGAAGATCTGTGTTCAAATCCAGCCTCAGACATTTGCTAGCTCTCTGTCCCTAGGCAAGTCACTTAATTTCTGTTTTCCTCAGCTTACTCAACTGTAAAATGGAGATGAGTAGTACCCACTTCCTAGGGTTGTCGATAGGATCAAATGAGATAATATTTGTAAAGCACATAGCAGAGAGCCAGACCCATAGTAGTGTAAGGGCTAAAATTCTAGCTATACTGTCTAAAATATCTAATGAGTGGTCGCCAATAAATTATAAGCTTTAGCAAGAGTTAGACTTTTAAGCATTTATTA
Source organism: Dromiciops gliroides (assembly GCF_019393635.1). Lineage (NCBI taxonomy): Eukaryota > Metazoa > Chordata > Mammalia > Microbiotheria > Microbiotheriidae > Dromiciops > Dromiciops gliroides. The sequence continues at coordinate 182,659,201 of NC_057863.1, read as the reverse complement.
AGGAGAATAAGAATTTGGTAAAGAGAGAGAGAAAGGCCTAGATTCTTCTCTCTATTAAAGGGAGAGTGCATTTCTAGCTCCCTTCTCCACCAGAGTCCTCAGGAAAGAGAGTGAGTCAGAGCACCAGCCTCCCCCTTCCTCCTCCCACAAGCCAACGTCACTTCCTGACACCAAAGAAAAGACACATGGTCCTGCCCTCAGAGGCCCTCTCCTCATGTTGGATCTTTCCTACAGTAAGTCTCCAGCAGGTGGCATCATTCCAATCATTACAGTAGTTTCTATATAAGTGCTACCTGTTATTGATTCTAAATCCTGAAACTTTCCTCTGTGCTAAACAAATTCCAGTGTTCTGATTTATTTCTTTATTAAATATTTTTACAATGTATCATCATGACTTTATTTATCTATTGCAGTTCAAAAGAAAAAATACAACTTCAAAAAATTGGATTTATTGTAAGAAGGTGGGCTTTTTTTATAGTTCAACGCATAAGAAAACCTGTTGGATTTTTTTAATAATAGCATCCTGGAGTAGATATGTCACTGGCTAGTACAGTAGTTTTTGCTTCTTATAATGGCAGGTATTCACAAGCCAAAAGAAAGGTCTCATTAATAAATACTTCCTGGACAGCTAAAGCTTTGAGTGAAGTACATTGGAGTACAGAAATGGAAAAATATCTTCTGGCTGTTAGAGCTAGCTATAGTGTAAGTACTGACTGTCTTTAGTAGCAATTAATGGCCATGGAGAAGTCACAATCAAAATCAACCTCCAGGGGAATAAGGAAAATATTGTTATAAAGAACAGTAGCCATTATCTTTTTTAAATGGAGAGAAACCCAGGAAGAGGCAAATAATTACTGACTGGCAATGTACAGGATGTTATATATAATTGAATATCTACATAATATAACATTGTCTTTCATAAAAGAAAAGTGCTTCTCAATCACTCAACTATTCATTCATCTAGGTACCCAGTTATTTAGGTATTAACAGACATCTGTCCACTCTCTAGTGATTTCTACCTTATTAATGGCAGGCTACAAACTCATTTTTTCCTTACTCCAAGTCCAGTACTTTATCCATCGTTCCTTCTAACTACCTTTGGAAGATGAAGAGGAGTAGTAAACAAGTATCACTTAATAATGTTTGCTATGTATCAGGCATTGTGCTGAGCATTTTACAAATATTATGTCACTTGAAGATAGTAAGGAAAGGGTTGGTGTGGGTTCCAATCACAACATACTTTCAAAGGCGTGCCATTGCATGGTGAAGGTCTTCAAGTCCATATCATATGAGGCTAACAGTTGAAGGGGACACAATAGCTCTCTTCAAAGACTTATAAGACTGTCATATGTAAGAGTGGGCAGCTAAGTGGTACAGTGGATAGATAGAGCACTGGGTATGGCAACAGGAAAATTCATCTTCCTGAGCTCAAATCTGGCCTCAGGCACTTACTAGCTGTGTGTCCCTGGACACATAACTTAGCTTTGTTAGCCCTAGTCTTTCATCTGCAAAATGAACTGGAGAAGGAAATGGCAAGCCACTCCAGTATCTTTGTCAAGAAAACCCCAAATGGGGTCATAAAGAGGTAGACAAGACCAAAATGATTGAACAACAGAAATGAAAGAAGGGATAGTTTTTCCCCCTCTTTTGCCCAATTATAACCTTAACTAGAATGCTTCCAGTGGTGAAGGATTCACTATCTCATGAGGTAGGTCATTAAATTTTTATATTGCTCTAAGTTTTAGAAAATTCTTCCTTTTACAAGATGTTCCAAAAGATCTTAGTGCAATTTTAATCTTCAATAGCTTGAAATTACACTAACATTTTTGGGATACCATGTACTCAGATAGAATCTATTTTCCTTTTGCTTCCACCCTTCAGTTCTAACTACCCTCGGGAGTTACTTTTAACAGAATATCCATTCAAATACTTGAACCATAATCTCTATGCCCATCTCTCCACTCTTCTTCCCCTGCAATTGTACCCAAACTTTCTTTTTTCAGGCTCAGTATCACCTGTTCCTTCAAACAAATTGTATTCATATGTCTTGGTTTGAAATTTATTGCCCTATACCTGTTAACAGCATCAAGAGATTACATCAAAGACTGCTCTGCACCCCTGTCATTCTCATGCTCAGAACACTTGACTTTGTCACTATAGAATGATAGGGGCTAGCTTCCAAAATCACCAGCGGCTCCCTACTGCTGTGTCTCCTACTATAAACCCGAAAGCAACCACCACTCACAAGAATTGCCTGCAGGTGCATCCTCTGGCTGTCAAATTCCTTGTACCTAGAAGCTACCCCCTAGGCTGAGCCAACTGTGACTGCCCTGCATTCTCACTTGACAATATGCTTCACACAATGAACTTAAAGTCTATGAAAACTCCCATGTTTCTTCTTCTCTAACCCACTCTCTTGCCAAATCTCCCATGCAAGTTATATTCACCCTAAGTATAAAACTTTAGGCTTATCTGTATAAATTCCATGTTTATGATTTGGTGACAGGTGGGATGGTAAATTGGAGAAAGAACCACTCTAGGAATTAGAAAGAACTTGGTTCAAGCCATATCTATAGTAGCAAGTAGCTAGCTATGTGATGGTAAACATCACATACCCTATTGGTGCCCCCCCCCCAAGAATCTGTCTAAAATTTTAAAAAGTATAAGAGGTGCCTATTTGCATTGGCAGAGAGATCACTTGTAGTTCCCTCTACCAATGAAATCCCAAATCCTATTTTTTTAACAAAATATTTTATCCTTTAATCCAGTGTATCAATGCTTTTTTTGATCTGTGTTGCCATGTAATTGTCCTTCTCAATTGTGTGTTATCTTCAAATTGAAGAAGCATAAAATGTATGCCTTCATCCAAGTCACCCACAAATATGCAGGAAAATGGAAGAACTTAGGACAGACAACCATGACATCCCACTAGAAACTATCATTCAGATAAATAGAATTTCATTTTATTGATCAAAATTGTCCAAGCACCGTAGACCAATCAAATAGCAATCAGCCTTATTCAGTGCACACCTGTCCATCTTGTCCACAAGGACATCACCAGAGACAAAACATCATAGCAGGGGAGAAAAAACAAAACATTGTTTGAAACACCTGGTTTTAACCCTGGTTCTACTATTAACCAGTTAACATCATGACCTAAGTTTCATCATCCACAAAATAACAGCAATGGCTAGATGAATTCTTAGTTCTTCTCCAGTTCAGGCATACTTTGTTTCTATCAACATCATATTGATCACACTCATGCCACCTATGGCAATAGTCAGTTCCTATCTATGAGCCCCCTTACCTACAGCTCCATTTTTGTGGAATTCTGTCATCTCCTCAGAGGAATGACCATTCATGCCACTTAGTTTGTTTTCAATAGCCTTTAGTGACTCCATGCATATAATCCCTTTGAACTTTCTATTTCCTGATTAGTGCACTACTTTCTCTATTAAATTTTTCAAAATATATTGGGGAATCATAGAAACTTGCAGGATCCCCTTTTCTCTCTGACAGAATGTTAAAAAAAAAAGTAATACATAAGAACAATGTGTGAACATATAGTAATTAGCTGAGCATTCCATAAGACCACTCTATCACTTGTCTAATGGTGAAAAAAGAAGTGATTCAGATTTGGAAAGCACAAACTCAAGACTCATCTGTAGCAGCCATCTGTTGCTTTGTATGGGCCCAAGTCTTTTAAAAAAGTATGTCTCATTCTGCTTTTTGAGTCTGTCACCTCTTTATCAGGAAGTGAATAGAATTCTTTGTCATTGGTTCTTGGAAATAATGACATTTTCTGAATGTGAAACTACCCAATAATTCCTAGCAACTACCTTAAATTTAGATTTCTTAATCAGTCAATGATTTCTTTGATCCAGGTTGTGATCTAGTCATGTTTTAGAAGTCTGTAGGAGTCTTGTCCAAGCCCTTCAATAAATCCTGCAGTGTCCTCTCAACTGTCTACAAACTGTCCTCTAAATCACTTGATCATGTGTGGATATCCATAGAACATTAGTGTCCTTCACTTTCTCCATATAATTCTCCCACCTACTTTTCAAGTCATATCTATTTCTCATGGTATCTTTTTTTGGATATTTTTCCTTTTTAAGTTTTTGTCAATTATATATTGGTAAACCACTCAAAGTATACACATGTGCCTCTCCATTGTTCTTTGAATCCTCTAAATTTTGAATTCATCATAAACTTTGATCTCATCCCTTAGAATTACACAGCATCATCAGAAGACAGTAAAAGGATGGACCTATTAAAATGCCTCATCATGCAGTTCGGGTGACCATGGGTCTATGACAGTGGAACACAAACAGGACCTACTAATCTGGAAAGGTTTTGCATATGACCCAGTGTCAGACCAATCTGCCCATAGTTAGGAGTAGCCTAGCTATGTTTGGAGCTCCAACTCACAAAGACCATTTACTAAAGAGAGTACCAAAGAAAGTAATTGGCAACTACATTTTTTAAGTCCATTTTAGCAATCCAAGGTCTCCAAGGTCCCACACAGTATAGTTTAGTAGTAGTAGTAGTAGTAGTAGTAGTAGTAGTAGTAGTAGTAGTAGTAGTAGTAGTAGTAGTAGTAGTAGTAGTAGTAATAGTAGTAATAGTAGTAATAGTAGTAGTAGTAGTAATTATCATCTCTCAGTCTGAGAAGAGGAATCATCTACACAGGGATACATTATGAGATTCTTCTGTGGGGGATACTTTATGATCTATATCTCAGTTCCCTGTTCTTGGAGGATATCCCTGATCTTATGGCTTCTTATGGTTCCTCCACTGTCTTTACTATCTTTGGCCAGCTGTTAGGCAGATCCATTTCTCTAACTGGATTTTCTTGATACCATTAAGATGTCATAGTTCTTCTGCAAATATCAACACCTTAGCAAAGAAATGCCAGAATAGGCATTTCCACTAGTTGAGGGTAAGGCCTACAGCATGAGTTCTTAACCTGGGGTCTGTGAATTTTTTTTTATTTTGGGAAATAATTTTAATATAATTGGTTTCTTTTGCAATATGATGTATTTTATTTTATGCATTTAAAAATACTATTGTGAGAAAGTCTTTGTTGGATTTCCTACATTGCTAGAGGTGTCTATGCCACCAAAAAGGGTATTCTTACCCTTGACCTGGAGGCATATCTATGAGTAAAGTCTCTTCAATACCTTGTGCTCTCTGAACTTTGTTGTATTCAGATAAAATAGAATTCCCAACACTTACTGCATGTCAGGTGACTGAATTCTTCACCAAGTCATGATTTCTTCTCCAATTACAGGTTTTAAGTAACCCTACTTCTGCTGGCACATACTAGCTGTGTGACTGGGCAAGGCATTTATCCTTTCTATGCCTTTAAGTCTTTAAGACTCTAAGTTGCAGCATGGGTGTCAATCATCCCTGATAGAGCTTCCTTAAAAATTCCCTAGATCAGGGCAGCTAGATGGCACAGTGGATAGAGCACCAGCCCAGGATTCAGGAGGACCTAAGTTCAAATTCGGCCTCAGACATTTAACACTTACAAGCTGTGTGACCCTGGGCAAGTCACTTAACCCCAATTGCCTCACCAAAAAAAATATCCCTAGATCTAGATCAAAGAATAAAAAATAAAATAAAACTATTCCCCAAGTTAGTAGTAGGTATTATTCTATGACCCCAGTTATTCAATAATTTTACTGCATTCACTGATAGTACTGCTCATGTTAGGTAATACTGTTTCTCAGCAGCTCCTTAACTCCCTACAACAAGAACAATAACAGTATCAATAACAATAATTCTAAGAATATATAAAATGGAAGGATAGGAGAAAATAAGTATTTATCTCCTATTTGCCAGGGACTGTACTAAGTGCTTTATCCCACAACAACCCTGTGAGGTAAGCACTGTTATCATTTTCCAATTGAGGAAACTGAGACAAACCAAGGGATAAGCTGACTTGCCCAGGGTCATACAGCTAATAAGTGTCTGTGACTGCATTTGCCACCTATCTAGCTACTGTGTACAATGGACTGTGTTAGCTGGAAATAGAAAAGGGGGAATAGTCTCCACACTCAAGGAGCTTATAATCTACCATGAAAAATGCTTATAATTTTTTGTCAGCCTCCTTGAAGCATATAAAATGGGAATATTGGGATGCATTATTTTTAAGCTCCCTTCAAGCTCTAGAATTTTATGATCTTTCTTTAATTTCCTTTCTTGACTGGTGGGAAATCTGAAAAGAGTGTATGGTAAGTTCCATTTTCTACCTACACAATTAATGTAGGAGTTTGGGGCAAGGTTAAATGCCAACCTATGAACACCTGCAGAAGTCTGTGGAGTGGTCTAATTTGGAAGGTTTGGCATAACCAGGTCCACAGTGCAAGATGAATTATTCTCAGATACTCGAATGCATTTCATTCCAGTACTAAGAAGCACTTTGCCAAGATTGAAAGCAATCATCTGGTCATTGGTTATGGGAGAGTGAAATAAACAAAATCTCCATAGGTACTTAGCATTTTAGCCAGCAGGTGCTTCTGAATATTTCCCTGTGTATGTGTGAATGGCACAACATTTTCCTAAACCTTTTGGATATAGCAAGTGGGCATAGTCTCAGTTTACAAACATGCCAGATTAACAACTCTCCCTAGGTCCAGGCAAAATTAAAAATAATTGAGGCCAATTAAAAGATGCTGCTTAATAACAATGAGAACTTCATCTTCCACAGCCTCTTTCATGTAACCACATTATTCCTAGTTGGTAACTAAAGCAGTAAAGTGAGAAGAGCAATAGATCTGAAACTGTAGGACCTGGGTTTGAATCCCAGTTATTCCATTGTCTGGTGACCTTGGGTGAATCATTTCATGTCTCTGGGATTCGGTTTCTTCATATCTAAAATCTACTAATCCCTTACAATTGTAAAGCTATGGTCTCATAGTAGAGGAGTGACTTTTGGGTGGTTTGAAGCTCTAAGACAGGGCTCTTATGAGGAAAGCTGGGGGGGAAAGATTGATCTTTGTTCCCCAAGAAGCTTAAAGATTTTAAATGCTGTTGCTGGTTTCCAATAAATAAGGAGTCATTTACTAAAGGTATGGACAACTTGAGCTATGTCTACACAGCAACAAGTTTACACAATCAAATTGAAAGTGCAGATCCCTAACCTACTCTGCCTAAAAAGAAACAGAAGGGTTATAAGATGGCAAAGGTGAATGGTGAACATTTTGCTCAAATTTTCTAGACAATTGTCTCAGTCTTCCTCTTCTCTTGTTGTATATATGAAGAGACCATACTGAAGAATTTTAAAAGTATTAAGTTACTACAATTAAATGAAAGATGTGAGGAGAAAATAACTAATCACCCAATGACCAACTCTAAGGATAGCTAGATGGCAAATAGATACATACATACATAGAACCAATAACTATCTGAGATATGAAAGTTTTCATTATTTAGAGTTTTACAAAACAATTTGGACAAAATGACAGATTTGCCATTTTCATTTTTGGATGGGAAACAAATATGAGAGTTTATTCTCACTGCTTGCCAAGTTGAAAACCTGCTTCTTAATCAAAACTCCTGTCCCATTTTTCATATGCAATATGGCCATTTTCCAGACAAATGATGCTAATTATGAGAATATGTATTAGTGACTGACTGAAGAAAAACTTTGGCCCTTGCTTTCAATATAGTACTTCAAGTGGTTAACAGACTCTATTAATTGGAGACAAAATTTAGAAATATTTGCTTCCATTGCAATGGAACTATTATATCTCTTTCTATAATCACACTGTCGATTTTCATGGCTCATTTATTTCATGGAATGAAAATAGATTTATGTGAATTCTATTAACCTATGAGCAACTCTCTCTTGTGGAGTTAAGTGGAGGGAAATAGCTTCACCATTTTGAATGCCAGGTACAGTTAGGCCAAGCAAATTCTGCATAGTCACATAGTAAGTCAGGTAAAGATTAGAGACAAAAATAGCATCATTCTGGCCTTCTGACTCCATGCTATGCTACCTGGATTAGAAATATTTTATGCTTCCATGCAAACTAATCGTTATGCCTACTTTGCATATCATTTTAAACCAAATAAAGAAATTATTTCATTTTAAAATACAAGGCAGGTTTCCTTAAAGTCTACTTAAAGCTAGTGTTCCCTGTGTCCCAGTAAAAATAGCTGGATTTGGAACAGGAGTGCTTGAAATTTGTGAAGGCAACTGCTGCCCTAGCTTCTGAAAATGACATCTGGGTCTCTTGTTTCTGTGTTAAGCCCTATTTTTAGCTTTAGCTTTCCTTTGAATGAAAATTAATAGCTAGAGCCTGAAGAAGCAAGATTATTGGGGATTAGTAAGAAACTTAAAGAAAACCTAACATTTTGAATGAAATGAAGAATGAGAGAAAAAGTCAAGACCATTGAGAGGAAGTAGAAATATGTGTGCATGTATGTATGTATGTGTGTGTAAATACATACATATATACACATATAAGTACCAACATGTATTCCTTCCTAGTGGCATTATCATATATGTATAAGTTTATCTATTTGAATCTATTCCTTTTTTAAGGTACTACAAAAATGTTTAATCCTAATAGTGGCAATAACTGTGGGTTCTCCAAAACTGTACTAGCAAAGCACAAATTCTGGCCAGTTCTACCAAGGTGGAGGCAGGAAGACCTGAATTTAAATCCAGTCTCAGGCACTTATTAGTTTTGTGACACTGCAAAAGCCACTTAACCACTTAGGTGCCTCAATTTCCTGATCTGCAAAATTTAAATAATATCAACACCAACTTTCCAGGTTTGTTGTGAAGCTCAAATGAGATATATATGTAAAACACTTTGCAAAACATAAAAAGCTATATAAATTATAGTTATTATTATTAGGGGAGGGGCAGAATACTCATTTGTTTTGCTGCTTGAGTTATCAGGGAAGGATACAAATAGGAAGTAGTTCTTAAACTGAGGCTTAAAGGGGGCTTCCAAGAAGCAGATATAAGAAGGGAGAAAATACTAATATTAGGGAATAGCTTGTGCCAACACACAATAGGCATAAATGGAATGTGGCATTACCATGTTTGCTAAAACATGAGTTAAATTATTGGTAGTAATATGAAATAAGTCTAGAAACATTGGAACCATTTTATGAAGGGTTTTAGAGATCAAGACAAAGAATGTGTATTTTATCCTAGATGCAATAGGAATCACCAAAGTTTCCTGAGCTGTGGAATGATGTGGTCAAACATGATTTACAGATATCCAATTGGCAGTTGTGTAGAAGATGAGTTGGAGAGAGGAGAGATGAGATTCAAGGAGACCTATTAGGAAGCTATTCAAATAGTACAGGTGAGAAATGATGAGGAACTAAACTAAGGTGATATTAATTATGCTATTTCAAATAATAATTGATTGGCAAAATGTATGCTTGGAATACTACATGTTATAAACAAATTTCAGGATGGTTGCCACTTTTAAGAAAATGTTTGGCTTTGCAAAGTCATTGTCTGCTTGGTTCCACGTTGCTATTTATTTATGCCAATAATCAGTAAGAGTCAAAAGAGACATTGCTGAAATCCAAAAGAACTTTCTTTAGAAAACCATCTTCATTTCAACTTTTCCTGTGCACAATGAAATAAAGACTAACATTCTGTAAAATGGTATATTCCCAACATAGCTGAGCCAAGAACCTTTTCAAAGAATGACCTATATTTTAAAATTCTCTTTTAAAAGGATCATCATAGCATCATAAAACTTGATCATAGAATTTTTGATGTGCCTCTAGTTCTAACTCCTGACGCCTCAAAATTTTATTATATGTAACTAGTCAAATATACCATGAATGAAACCTGAGTAACATACATTCCTGTGAATCTGATCTATGATTTTCCTGAGGATTCCAAAGAAGAAAAAAATAACTCTTTAAGGGATTTTTGGTAAATACAACTTGTCTTATTTGATAAAATGTAGAGAAGTGAAGCAGCTCACATATAATCAAGTATTTTCTTCTGGTCCTTGGATGCCTCATCAGTTGACCTTCAACTTCCCTTCCCTTCAGCTTTCCTGATTTTTTGCAGCTCTCTTGACCTCTCTAAACTCTTTTTTCCTACTTAGTATCATAGATCTTGAGCTTGAAGAGATTTCAGAGGCATCTCTGAATGTCCATCATTTTACACTGAGAAAAACTGAAGTCCAAAGAAAGGATTTGATTTGATGAAGTCCACACAAATAACCTTTCCTCAGAGGCACTGTTCCCTCCATTGTACTAAGATCGCTTTACCTGTCCCTTCTTCCTGAAAAACTTCCTCACCACCACCACCACCAAGTACAATAAAAACAGCATCAGCAGCAACAGAAACAACCATAAACAACAACCAAAAACCACAAGGTTGAAAAAGTGAATCTCACAAAGTCTCATCAGGTACTTTTGGTTGACAAGTTCAGGATGCTGTGAAAAAAGGTTCCTAAAAAGAAGAAAAGCAGCCACTCATCTCAGAGAAGGGGAAATGGAGTCCTGAGGACATAATATCCCTTCTTAATGCAGAGGGAAGATTCTAATTTAAACAGAGCATTAAGTGAATTATCAACCCATTTTATGGTCCTCTCTGAAGAGAGAAGGCTAAGGTAAAAGGTAAGAATAGCATTTGATGCTCCAGGCTTTTATTTCAAGAGGCATACTTTAAATTTCATGTTGGCATCTCTGATGGGGAAACAAAACAACACACTAATAATCCATCTCATCATTTCTTCTTCCTGCAGTGCCTCAAGGTATTAGAGCTTATTTCTATTGGTATTATTGTTTCATTAAGAAACTTTCCTGGCATCTTATTGTTTTTAAGAACAAGTAATGAGTCTTTTTGTTTTGTTTTGTTTCCTACTTTCTTGGAAATAGAGGAGTATCTTAGAGAAAGGAAGTAGAAAGGAGATTAAAACAAGCCTAAGTAATTCCATCACTGAATGTATAAAAAAAGATAAGCATACCTGTGTGTGTGTGTGTGTGTGTGTGTGTGTGTGTGTGTCCTCAAAATCACTGAGGATTGATTGGGGAAATGAAGTGTTCCTTATTGAAATGGGAAAAACCTCAGTCTTGGCAGTTTAAGAGCACTGATCTCAGAAGAAGAATATTTATGGATTAGTATTTTGGAATAAGAAGCAAGTTAGTAGTCTCTGTTTTCTCTTCTACAACTCAACTCATTTTGTTGCTGTTGCTGTTCCTGCTGTTGCTATTATTGTTTGAACTGGTCCCTCTCTCGTAATCTATCTGTAATGGATATAGAGGAAATTGGTCTTAGTAAAGCACCAGCCCTCTTAGACAAGTCATTTTAAAGAATAAACATGAATTCCCTTATGTTTACATGCCCTTTCCTAAGTGTTTGCAATCAAGTGTTTTCCTTTCAAAGTAGCTAGGTGGAGCATTGTATAGTGCACCTGGCCTGGAGTCAGGAGGGCATGAAGTCAGGAGTGCCTGAGTTCAAATCTGGTCCCAGACACTTACTAGCTATGTGACCCTAGGGAAGGAACCCTGTTTGCCTCAATTTCCTCACATGTGAAATGAGCTGAAGAAGTAAATGGCAAACTATAACTCCAAATTGGGTCATGATGAGTCAGACATGACTAAAACAACTGGACAACAGCAACAAATTCTACTTTCTTGACCAAGGACTGAAGATCACATGGCATATTCTTACATAAATTCCTGCAGGTAATTTTTAATCAAATATACACTTTCAAATATACATTTCCAAGTACCCAGACAATATCCATATCTTCAAGAGACATTATGAAGCTTAAAGTTCCCCCAAAAATGATAACTTCAATGTATTTAAATATAAAAAGTACAGTAGAGAGGCAATGTGGTAGTATAGTATATAAAGTGTTTGTCTTTGAGGTCAGGGAGAATGGGGGTGAATGGGGTAACTTGCTATATGACCCTATGGAAATTTCTTCATTTCTGTGTGTCTCAGACAACTCCCTAGAATGTACCAACTAAGTTATAGATAATGTGATTTGCATTAATTGAAATCTTTGCCTCACTAGAGAATATTTTTGAGTATAGATAAGCAAAAATCCTTACTATGAACCCAGAAGTAAATGAAAAGTTCTTCCCAAAAGTGAACAAGATACTTGTAATTATTTACTCTAGAGAAAAAGAATGTAGCCACCCTCAGGCTCACAGACTTAGAATAGTATATAAAGCAGGTCAATAAAAAAGAATTAGGAAAAATACTGACAAATTCATAAGAAGGAAGGATCATGTGCATGACTGGATATGGTGGCACATATATCTCCACCCACATATTGCCATCAGTCAGAAGAACAAGAAAAGCAAAATAATGAGGCATAGGAACTAAGAGGTTTATGGACTGCAAAATTCCATGATGATTCCACATTATAGCAAAGTAAAAATATGCATTATGAGCACTCTCATCTGTGGTTCCAAGAAGCATGTGCAGCAGCTACATTCTGAGATACTGTCTCAGCAGACAGGCCAAACCATGTTGAGGGTAACCAACAGGCCTCAAACCCCTTGGTAAGTTAGGACAATGTCTACCCAAAGCATATGAAGACTTCCCCTGGCCACAAAGGTGACTGAAGCAGGCACTGTGGAGAGCTTAGAGCTTGGTCAAATGTCAAAGATGGCAAGATCTTCCACTATATCCTGGACCATTGCCAGTCATCTTCACTTTTGTCCTTCCACTGGACTCCAATGAGTCAGGAAAAGAGTGAGGCTGCTGACTTTGTATAACTCTGCCTCACTTAAATACAATTCACAAGCTAGTCAAAACAAAGGAGGAACAATAAGCCATGAAGGAAACAAAAAAGAGTGTAGTCACTGTTTTATCTAGCACTAATGAGATGGGAGCTATTCCTTAGCAATGAAATTTCTAGATAACAATTTAAGGACCCATGCTCAATGCTTTGTGTTGTGATAATCTTTATAGACATCTTTTTTTTTACTTATACTCCCCTGCCTTTAACAAGAATATATATATATATATATATATATATATATATATATATAAACATACACATATGTGTGTGGGTACATATATATACATGAAGATATATATGCTATATATAGACATATATATGCATAACACTATACTTCCCAGTCTCCTGAAGCACCTCTTATGTAATCATTATCCCAGGTTGGTATTAAATTAGCATTTGTGGGCAGAACCAAGATGGCAGAGGACAGGTTCCTCAGAGGTCTCCCCCAAAGCCCTCCAAATACCTTCAAATAATGACATAATAAAATTCCTGGAGCAGCAGAACCCATAAAAGTATGGGGTGAGAACATTTTCCAGCCAAAGATGGCTTAGAAGGTTGGAAGGAAAAGTCTATTATATCAGGGTGAGAATGGAGTGCAGATCCAGGCCTGACCAAACAGACCCAGTCCCAGTTCCAGCCCCACGGAATCAGGCCCCTGGAGCCTTGGAATCAGCTAAGGCAGCAGTTATTTCTGGAATTCAGTTCACGGACGGTTGCAGGGGTCAAGTGGTTGACTGGGGAGAGATTGCAGGGGTCTCTGCTAGTGTTGAGGGGGAACTCTGTTGTGTTGCCATGCTAAGGACCAGGAAGCAGTCTTGAGTGGTGGCCCAGGTTGGGGAGAGGCACAGTCATGCATGAGCTTGCAACCACAGTGAAGCAAAATTCTGTTCCCGGGTTAAAGAGCAAGCAGTCCTGTGGTTACTTATAGAACAGAGCACAGGTCAGGAATTGTAAAGCAAGCCACTCATTAAATTGTACCACCTGGGATCCCCTGAAGCTTGGGACAGTGTGCCCTGAAAGCAGTGCTAGACTTTAAGAAGGAGTTAAAAGTCAAGAAATAGGCCTGCAAAATGAACACACAGAAAAAAGTGTAGACCCTAGAAAGTTTCTTTGGTGACAAGGAAGATTAAGGTACACCCTCAGAAGAGGTTAGAAAGGTCAGAGATCCTACATCCAAAGTTTCCAAGAAAAATATCAATTGGGATCAGGTCATGGAAGCACTCAAAAAGGACTTTGAAGATAAAGAAAGAAAGGTAGAGGAAAATATACAAAGAGAAATAAGAGTGATTCAGGAGGGATACACACACACACACACACAGTAAACAGCTTGAAAACTCAAATAGAAAAGGAGATACAAAAGCTCTCTGAAAAAAATAATTGCTTATGAATTAGGATTGAGCAAATGGAAGGTAATGGCTTTATGAGAAATCAAGGCACAATAAAGAAAAAACAAAAGATTGAAAAAATAGAAGGCATTGTGAAATATCTCCTTGGAAAAAAACAGCTCAAGAAGGACTTTGAAAATAGAGGTAGGGGGAAAATGGAAAGAGAAATGAGAATGATGCAAGAAAATCATGAAAAAAATCAACAGCTTGATAAAGGAGACTCAAAAAATATTGAAGAAAATAACACCATAAAAAAAATGGACTAGGGAAAATGGTAAAAGAATTACAAAAAGCGAATAAGGAAAGCAATGTCTTGAAAAGCTGAATTGGCCAAATGGAAAAGCAGGCACAAACTCGCTTTGAGGAAAATAATTCCTTAAAAATAAGGATTCAGTAAATGGAAGCTAATGACTTTATGAGAAATCAAGACACAATAAAGCAAAACCAAAAGAATGAAAAAATAGAAGGTAATGTGAAACATCTCTTTGGAAAAACAACTGACCTGGAAAACAGATTCTGTAGAGATAATTTGAAAATTATTGGACTAGCTGAAAGCCACGATCAAAAAAAGAGGTTAAACATCATCTTCCAATAAATTTTCATGGAAAATTGCTCTGATATACTTAGAAACAGAAGGCAAAATAGAAATTGATCCCTAAAGGAAAACTTCCAGGAATATTATAGCCAAATTCCAGAGTTCTCAGGTCATGGAGAACATATTGCAAGCAGCCAGAAAGAAACAATTCAAGTATTGCACAGCCACAGAAAAATTCTACAAGCTTCTACATTAAAGGACCAGAAGTCTTGAGATATGATATTCCAGAGGGAAAAGGAACTGTGAATACAACCAAGAATCACCTACCCAGCAAAACTGGTTGTAATTCTTCAGGGGAAAAAATGGGAATTCAATTCAGGCATTCTTGACAAAAAGACCTGAGCTAAATCCAAAATTTGACTTTCAAATGCAAGACATTAGAGAAGCATAAAAAGGTAAACAGGAAAAAAGAAATCATAAGGGATATTAAAAAGTTAAACTATTTACATTTCTACATGGGAGGATGATACTTGTAATTCAAAAGGATGTTCTCATTATTAGGGCAGCTGGATGGAGTTTATTTAGACAGAGGGCACAGTAGTGAATTGAATATGAAGGGATGATATCTTTAGAATAAAGTTAAGGGATAAGAGGAATGCACTGGGAGAAAGGAAAAAGGAAAGGTAGAATGGGGTAAAATATGTCACAAAAGAAACAACAAAAAGCTTATACAGTGGAGGAGAAAATTGGGGAGGTGCTGGGGAGTGAGTGAACTTTACTCTCATCTGAATAGGCTCAAAGAGGGAATAACATACACACTCAATTAGGTATAGTAATATTTCTTGCCCTGCAGGAAAGTAGGAAGGGAAGGGGAATGATAAAAGGGAGGGCACATTGGGGGAGGGTGCAGTCAGAAGGAAAACACTTTTGAAGAGGGACAGTGTGAAAGAAGATAGAAAATAGAATAAATGTCACAGGGAGGGAATAGGATGGAGATAAATACAGTTAGCAATAATACCTGAAAAAAATTGAAGCAAGTTTTTCTGACAGGCTTCCTTTCTCAAACATAGAAAACTGACTCAAATTTGTTAAAATAAGATCCCTTCCCCAACTGATAGGTGATCAAAACATAAGAATATTTCAGATGAAATAATCAAAGCAACCTATAGCCATATGAAAAAAAATACTCTCACTATTTTTTAAATAAAAGTATTTTATTATTTTCAAGTTACATGTAAGGATAGTTTTCAACATTTTTTTTTCTCTGATAAAAGTATTTTATTTTTTTCCAGTTACATGTAAAAATAGTTCTCAACATTTGCTTATACAAGCTTTCCAATTTCAGATTTTTCTCCCTCTCTCCCCCTCCCTTACCACCTCCCCTAGACAGCAGGTAATCTGATATATGTTATATATATATACATAATAACATTAAACGTATTTATGCATTAGTCATATTATAAGAGAAGAATCAGAGCAATGAGGAAAAACCTCAAAATAGAAAAACAACAGCACCAAAAGCAAAAGAAATAGTATGGTTCAATCAGCATCTCTACTCCACAGTTCTTTTCTTTTTTCTGGATTTGGAGATCCCTTCCATCACGGGTCCCCTGGAACTCTTCTGTACCATTGCATTGGTGAGAAGAATCTAGTCCATCACAGTAGATCAACACATAATGTTGATGATACTGTGTACAATGTTCTTCTGTTTCTACTCATCTCACTCATCATCAGTTCATGCAATTCCTTCCAGGTTTCTCTGAACTCCTCCTGCTCATTTTTTCTTACAGCACAATAGAATTCCATTACATTCATATACCACAACTTGTTCAGCCATTCCCCAATTGATGGGCAACCACTCAATTTCCAATTCCTTGCCACCACAAAAAGAGCAGCTATACATATTTTTGTCCATGTGGGTCCTTTTCTCTTTTTTATGATCTCTTTGGGGAAAAGAACCAAAAGTGGTATTGCTGGGTCAAAGGGTATGCACAGCTTTATATTCCTTCGGGCATAATTCCAGATTGCTCTCCAGAATGGCTGGATCAGTTCACAGCTCCACCAACAATGCATTAGTGTTCCATTTTTCCCACAGCTTCTCCCACATTCATTATTTTCCTTTTTCGTCATATTAGCCAATCTGATAGGTGTCAGGTGGTATCTCAGAGTTGTTTTCATTTGCATCTCTCTAATCAATAGTGATTTAGAGCATTTTTTCATAGGGCAATAGATAACTTTGATTTCTTCATCAGAACACTGCCTGTTCATATCCTTTGACCATTTCTCAATTGGGGAATGACTTGGATTCTTATAAATTTGATTTAGTTCCCTATATATTTTAGAAATGAGGCCTTTATCAGAAGTACTGGCCATAAAATTGTTTCCCAGCTTTCTGCCTCCCTTCTAATTTTGGATGCACTGCTTCTGTTTGTACAAAAAGTTTTAATTTAATGTAATCAAAATCAACCATTTTGCATTTCATAATATTCTCTATCTCTTGATTGGTCATAAACTCTTCGCCTTTCCAACGATCTGAAAGGTAGACTATTCCTTCCTCTCATAATTTACCTATGGTATCACCTCTTATGTCTAAATCATGTATCCATTTTGACCTTATTTTAGTATAAGGTGTAAGATGTTGGTCTATGCCTAATTTCTGTCATACTATCTTCCAGTTTTCCCAGCAGTTTTTGTCAAATACTGAGTTCCTATCCCAGAAGCTGGAGTGTTTGGGTTTATCAAACACTACATTACTAGTGTCATTTGCTTCTATGTCTCCTGTTCCTAGCCTATTCCATTGATCTACCACTCTATTTCTTAGCCAGTACCAGATAGTTTAGATGACTGCTGATTTATAGTAAAGCTCCAGGTTTGGTACAGCTAAACCACCTCCCTGTGCATTTTTTTTTCATTATTTCCCTTGATATTCTTGCCTTTTTGTCTTTCCAGATGAATTTTGTTATTATTTTTTCTAGCTCCATGAAATAATTTTCAGGTAGTGTAACTGGTATGGAGCTGAATAGGTAAATTAATTTAGGTAGAATTGTCATTTCTACTTAGTTCTGCCTATCCATGAGCAATTGATATCTTTCCAATTATTTAGATCTGATTTGATTTGTGTGAAGAGTATTTGATAATTGTGTTCATAGAGTTACTGGGTTTGTCTTGGCAAGTAGACTCCCAAGTATTTTATACTGTCTACCATTATTTTAAATGGAATTTATCTTTCTATCTCTTGCTGCTGGACTTTGTTGGTCACGTATAGAAATGCTGATGATTTATGTGGATTTATTTTATATCCTGCTACTTTGCTAAAGTTGTTAATTGCTTCAAGTAATTTTTGAGTTGATTCTCTAGGCTTCTCTAAGTATACCATCATATCATCTGGAAAGAGTGATAGTTTTGTTTCTTCCTTGCCTATTCTGATTCCTTTAATTCCCTTTTCTTCTCTGATTGCTAATGCTAACATTTCTAGTACAATATTGAATAATAGAGGTGATAATGGACATCCCTGTTTCACCCCTGATCTTATTGGGAAGGCATCTAACTTATCTCCACTACATATACTGCTTGTGGATGGTTTTAGGTAGATACTGTTTACTATTTTAAGGAAAGGTCCACCTATTCCTAAGCTCTCTAGTGTTTTTATTAGGAATGGAGGCTGTATTTTGTCAAAAGTTTTCTCTGCATATATTGAGATAATCATATGATTTTGGTTAGTTTTCTTATTGATGTGGTTGATTATGTTGATAGTTTTCCTAAAGTTGAACCAGCCCTGCATTCCTGATATAAATCCCACCTGGTTATACTGTATTATCCTGGTGATCACTTGCTGTAATCTCCTTGCTAATATCTTGTTTAAGATTTTAGCATCAATATTCATTAGGGAAATTGGTCTAAAATTTTCTTTCTCTGTTTTTGCTTCAACATTTGTTTTCACAGGATTTTAATTCCAAATTTTTCTCCCACCCTCTATTCCCCCCCCTCCCCAAGACAGAAAGCAATCTGATACAGGTTAATATATGTACAATCACATTAAACATATATCTGCATTAATCATATTGTGAAAGAAGAATCAGAGCACAAGGGAAAAACCTAAAAAAAGCAGAAAAAACAGACCAAAAGTAGAAACAGTATAGTTCAATCTCCATTCAGAATCCACAGTTCTTTTTTCTGGATGTGGAGAAATTTTTTTTATCATGAGTTCTTTGAAATTGTTTTGGATCATTGGACTGTTGAGAAGAGCGAAGTCTATCACAGTTGATCATCACAAAATGTTACTGTATTCTCCTGGTTCTGTTCCTCTCACTCAGCATCAGTTCATGTAAGTCCTTCCTGGTTTCTCTGCAATCCTCCTGTTCATCATTTCTTACAGCACAATAATATTCCATTACATTCACATACCACAACTTGTTTAGTCATTCCCCAATCAATTTCCAATTCTTTGCCACCACAAAGAGAGCTGCTATAAATATTTTTGTACATGTGGGTCCTTTTCCATCTTATATGATCTCTTTGGGATACAGACGTAGTTGTGGTATTACTGGGTCAAAGGGTATGAACAATCCCATAACCCTTTGGGCATTTCTAACTCACTATTGATTGGGTCACATATCAAAACAATTCTGGGGTATTGCCTCATACTTATTGGACTGGATAATAGGACAGCAGAGGAAAACAACGAGTGTTGTAGGGAATATGGGGAAAATGAGACATTAATACACTCAGTAAAGTTGTAAACTGATTCAAAAATTCTGTAGATCAATTTGCAACTATGGCCAAAGGGATATAGGACCATGCATACTCTTTGACCTAGTAATACCACTACTAAGTCGGTATCCAAAAAGTTAAAATCAATAAGTTGAATTTGAAATTGAGGAGATGCCCATCAATTGGGGATGGCTGAACAAATTGTGGGATGACATTATGATGGAACAGTATTGTACTATAAAAAATTATGAGAAAGATGCTATCAGAAAAACCTGTTAAGACTTACATGAGCTGATGCAAAGTGAAATTTACTGTAGACAAAGTAACAGCAATTTTGTAAGATGATCAGCTGTGAATGATTTAGCTATTTTCAGCAATACATTAATCCATGACAACTGTGTAGGACTTATGAAAAATGGAATCCATCATCAGAGAATGAACTGATGGTGTCTGATTATAGATTCAAGCATATTTTAGTTCCTTTTTCTTTAGCTTCTTGTATCTGTTTTTTTTTTCACAACCTGACTAATGTGAAAATGTTTTGCATAACTACACATATATAACTTAAATGGAATTGCTAGCATTCTTAAGGGGAGTTGGGGAGGGAGGGAGGAGGAGAATTTGAAACCCAAAGTTTTAAAAATTGACATTAAAATTGGTTTTATATGTAATTTGGGGAAAACACAAAATTCTGAAAAGGAAAAAAAAATTAAGGAATAATGATTTTGGCCACATGCTGGGAAATATGGAGAGGTTCATTAGGCATCCTGCTGAGGAGCTGTGTGACATAGTACTAGGAGTCCTACATAGTGTCTAACTATATGTGACTAAAGCTATCCAGATGTTTGGGAAAGGATTCCTCACTGGTAGATGCCAATATTTCCCATGACTTGAGTTTAATTTGCTTTGTTTGCTGTGTATAAATAAATACTATCTTTGGGTTTTCTGAACTGTGTGCTTACAAGGAGATTTGATGGCAACATATTGAGTTAAAGTATGAATCATAGATTTATATCTGGGTGGAACTTTAGAGGCAATCTGGAGATATATAGTGAAACCAGATTTTCAAAATGGTAGGGAAAAACAAATTAAAGTATCCCTAAATCCTTTGCATCATGGGAAGCAGCATGCTATCATGAAAAGAGCTCGAGTTTCCCAACAACCTCTATTCAAATACTTTCTCCCACCTTTACCAAAATACTCAGTTTTCTCATTTGTAAAATGGGAATGATGATAAATGATGATGATGATAAATGTCAAAAGGTAGTAACTACCTGACAATGATGTTTTGAAGATCAAATGAGATAAAATGTGAAAAGCATTTTTGCAAACATTAAAAGGGTGCTTGATAAATGTCAGGTATTATTTGCACCAGATTTGTGTTTTTGTTGCTAGAGGGAACTTTTTTTTTCAAATTTGAATAGGTGTAGGATTTATTTTTCACTAACCAAACACTGAAGAACATTAATACGTATAATTAGATTGCAGAATTTACAATAGCAAATGTACATTCAATAATGAAAATAGCAGTAGCTAAGATTGAATTTAAACTCAAGAAAAGTAAGTTGTTTTCCTTTTTGTTGGTGGTGTTTTGCTATTTTTCTTCATCCAAAGTAAAGTTTCTAGAAAAAAATTAAGAACTTTCAAAAAACTGATTCAATACAGTTTATTTTGAAATTCTCCTCATTTCAATATGCTGTGAAAACTCCCTTTCCCAATGTAGTATGTCATCTTCTTGCAATTTAGGGTTAAGAGAATTGCCTGGGCTTTTGAGAAGTTAAGTGACTGTCACATAAACAATATATCTCCAAGGTAGGACCTGAACCAAGGTATTTTGAATTATAAGGTCAGATCTCTACTTACCTCATTTGGTACTATTTGCACTAGATCTGTAATCAATGGGTTGGTTTCAAATTCCAGTCTTGGCACTTACTAGTTATGTGACATTAGGGAAATTATTTTATCTCTCTGGGCATTTTCAATTACAAAAAGAAGTAATTAGAGTAGATGTTTTCTAAATTGATTTTTAATTCAGAATTCTGTGATTCAGAGTAGAATGAAGAGCTGATAGCAACCTGTTCAACAAGCAGTCTAGATGAATCTAGGAGCACAGGAGGAAGGAAATAAAAATTAGAAAAGAAGCTAGAAAATATGTGTTCATGTGTCACTTATTGTAAATGGATTTTCTCTCCTCCCTTCTACTCTCCCATTTTTTTGTGTGTGTGTTTTTTTTTTTCTCTGTCTCTCGCTACTAACGCACTTAGATGGAATGAGCAATGGGGACAGAAGCTCTACTGGGGAGGGGGAGAAAAAGAGAAATGGAGGAATTAGACATCCAAGTCAGTAGGGTTTCTCTTTTCCTTCTCTCTTCATTTTATAATCTTGTTAGTCCTGTCCTTTGGCTGCCATCTTTCAGGGACTAAGGCTAGGATGGGGAAGAGTAATCATGGAGTTCCAGGCTGAAATGGGATGAGGTAAAGTAATGGGGAGAAAGAAGAGAAGAAAAATTCCTAGCTGCAGAAGACTGGAGTCTTATTGCAGCTATACCATCTGAGAAGGATGGAAGGAAGGAAGGAAAGAAGGCTATGTTTTTGAATAAATGTAGGCCCATAAAGTACCTTGAACTTAGGGTGGCCTTTCTCACAGCTACATGCATAAAATGACAGTGCCCCAAGTTCCAGATCATTTGAAAAATAAATTGGAAATATCCCTTGAGAATATCCAACTTCCTTTGTTCTAATTCCAAGTTCCCCAATTCTGATCTATAATTTAGTCTTCCAAATCGACCTATCTATCTTGAGAGGATACCACATATAGACAAGTGGTCTTGCTTCTAAAGACAGGCATATCTATCATTATAAATTAATATGCTCTTATTCTATTTCACGAACAAATCTTTTTTCAGTTGGTTCTGCATTTCAATGGTAGCTAATATTTAGGTAGTGTTTTATATATAAAATCTCATTTGCATCTTACAACAAATCTATAAAGTAGGTGGTATTATTATCTGAATTTCAAAGAAATTAGACAAATTGACTGTAAGAAGATAGATCACTGAAGCAATCACAGAATTTATTAAGTGCCTATTATATGATGAATCAAAGATAGCCCTGAATTGCACTGGATCATTGATTAGAAAGAGAAACTTTTAGGAATACCCAAAATTTATCATAAGCCATAATAACCAATTAATCTTTTGATAATGGACTCTCCAACCCTCCTCTTCCCCCACCCCAAACTAAGGAAATAGATAAGCATTGTACCTAGAATTTCCATTATGCCACACACACACACACACACACAAAAACAACAGCATGTACTTTTTTTACAATCAAGGGCAGGTAATCAACAAGCAAGTGTAATCAATTTTACATGCTGAAATGAAAATGTCTCTGTTCCAAAGTATTGATTTTTCCTTTTGGACTTCATTTCTTATAAAGAATATTCCATAGAGAAGACTGCCCTTTGTATTCCCCATTTGTGTAGGCCTCTACCTATGAGTTTTCATTTATTTCTTTAAAGAAAAAACAAACAAAGATTCAGATTCTGTTTTTCTATTTATTATAGAGGAGAACTGATTAATGAAGTATTTATTGCTTCTAAAAAAAGTCAAATACTCAGGCCTCTCCCCCAAAACTCCTCCTTCAAACAGGGTACTTTGAAATGACAACTTAGCTTTTTAAAATTTTTTTTTTGGAGGAATAACTACAATTTTTTAAAAAGTAGTCACATACAAAATAAATCCACACAAATCATTAGCATCTCTATACAATATTGACAAAAAGCAGGAGTAAATTTTAAAAGTGAAATGGCATTACATTAACTGGAAGATACAGAAAGCATCTGTAAATAAGTTTAGCAAGACATAGTAAGGACGTACTTAAATACAATAGAACAAACCTTATGAAAATAAAATTATACTTAAATAACTGGACTTTATTGTTCCCTGTTGGACCATTGACAATATAATTTTTAAAAATATAGTACCATTAAGTGTTATCACAATTAAAATTAATTATATAGTGCAATTCTTATTCAACTATCAAGTTGTTACTTTATTTTTTTAATAAAGTATTTTGCTTTTTCCCATTATATGTAAAGATAGTTCTCAACTTCTGTTCATACAAGCTTTCCAATTTCAGATTTTTCTCCCTCACTCCCATCCTTCACCCCTCCCCTAGACAGCAGGTTATCTGATATAGGTTACATATATACATATGTATATATATGTATATATATATATATATGTGTATATATATATACACACACACATATATACACATATATATACACATATAAAATAACATTAAACATGTTTCTGCATTAGTCATGTTATAAGAGAAAAATCAGAGCAATGAGGAAAAACAACAGTACCAAAAACAAAAGAAATAGTGTGGTTCTTTCAGCATCTATGCTCCACAGTTCTTTTTTGTTTTTTCCTGGATTTGGAGATCCTCTTCCATCATGAGTTCCCTTGAACTCTTCTGTACCATTGCAGTGGTGAGAAGAATCTAGTCCATCACAGTAGATCAACACACAATGTTGATGATACTGTGTACAATGTTCTTCTGGTTCTGCACATCTCACTCATCATCAGCCCACACAAGACCCTCCAGGTTTCTCTGAACTCCTCCTGCTCATTGTTTCTTACAGCACAATAGTATTCCATTACATTCATATACCACAACTTGTTCAGCCATTCCCCAATTGATGGGCAACCCCTCATTTTCCGATTCCTTGCCACCACATAAAGAACAGCTATAAATATTTGTGTACATGTGTGTCCTTTTCCCCTTTCCATGATCTCTTTGGAAAAAAGAGCCAAAAATGGTAGCATTTGACCCTGGGTCAAAGGGTATGCAGAGCTTTATAGCCCTTTGGGCATAATTCCAAATTGCTCTCCAGAATGGTTGAATCTGTTCCCAGCTCCACCAACAATGCATTAGTGTTCCAATTTTCCCACAGCCTCTCCAACATTTATTATCTTTCTTTTTTGTCATTTTAGCCAATCTGATAGGTGTCAGGTGGTACCTCAGAGTTGTTTTAATTTGCATCTCCCTAATCATTAGAGATTTAGAGCCATTTTTCATATGGGAATAGATAGCTTTGGTTTCTTCATCAGAAAACTGCCTGTTCGTATCCTTCCCATGTAGGGATGTAAACAGTGTAACCTAATTGTGTAACTTTTTTTCCCTCTGTTTACCTTTTTAACCTTCTCTTGAGTCTTGTATGTTAAGATCAAATTTTCTATTCAGTTCTGGTCTTTTCATCAGGAAACATTGAAAGTCCCCAATGTCAGTGAATGTCCATCTTTTCCCCTGAGAATGCTCAGTTTTGCTGGGTAATAGATTCTTGGCTGCAATCCAAGCTCCTTTGCCTTCAGGAATATCATATTCCAAGCCTTGCGGTTCTTTAATGTTGAAGCCGCAAGGTCCTGAGCAATCCTGACTGTGGCTCCATGATATTTAAATTGCTTCTTTCTGGCTGCTTGGTGTATTTTCTCCTTCACTTGATAATTCTGGAATTTGGCTACAATATTTCTTGTAGTTTTCTTTTTGGGGTCTCTTTCAGGAGGTGATTGGTGGATTCTTTCAATGATGATTTTATGATCTGATTCTATGATATCAGGGCAGTTCTCCTTAATAATTTCCTGTATATGGTGTCTAGATTATTTTTCTAATCATGGCTTTCAGGCAGTCCAATGATTCTCAAATTGTCTCTCCTGGATCTGTTTTCCAGATCAGTTGTCTTTCCAATGAGGTATTTCACATTTTCTTCTATTTTTTCATTCTTTTGATTCTGCTTGACTGATTCCTGGTTTTCTTATCTTCCAACTGTCCAATTTTAATTTTTAAGATATTGTTTTCTTCAATGAGATTATGCACCTTTTTTTTCCATTTGGCCAAATGAATTTTTTAAGGCATTGTTTTCTTCAATGAGATTATGCACCTTTTTTCCATTTGGCCAGATGAATTTTTTAATGAATTTTTTTCTGTAGTCAATCTTTGTGCTTCCTTTTCCAAGCTGCTGATTCTTTTTTCATAGTTTTCTTGTTTTGCTTTCATTTCTTTCCCCATTTTTTCTTCTACCTCTCTCAATTGATTTTTAAAGTCCTTTTTGAGCTCTTCCAAGAAGGCTTTTTGTTCTTGAGACCAATTCACCTTCACTCGTGAGGCTTCACATGTAGGCAATTTGAGGGTATTGTCCTCATCTGAATTTGTGTTTGCTTCTTCCCTGTTGATACAGAAGCTTTCAAGGGACGGGGCTCTTTTTTGCTTCTTACTCATTATTGCAGCTTATTTATTTATTTTTTAAGTTGAGGTCTGCTCTGAGGGCACCAGGGTCCCTGTTTTGGGCTTCTTGTGCAGGGGTATAGGTCCTTTGTCACTGGCTTTTTACACACTGAGGCCTTTATGCTATGTGCAGTTCTCCTGCCCTGCTCTTCCTGTCTGAGCATGCTAGGATCAGGGGGCCTAGTCATGCCTATCCTGTTCATGGCCTTCCAGCTGGCAACTTGCCCTCTCAGCTGGTGCAGATAGGTTTTTCCACTGTCCTGCTGGGCCACCAGATTTTTGAGCCAGGATCCAGGGGCCTCAGTTGTTCAGCTGTGGCCCACAGCTTCCTTCTGACTTGCCCCAACCCCCTTGGTGCTGGGCTGCTGCCCTGTGCTTCGCCTCCCTTTTGCCCAAGTCAGACTGACCATTCCTGAAGTCTTATAAATTATCTCTGGTTGGAAGATTGTGTCTCTCTGTCTCTTTGCAGGTTCTGTAGTTTCAGAACCCATCCAGAGGCTTGATTTAATGTTCTTTTTGAGGGAACAGAAGGAGAGGTCAGGCAACTTGCTGATTCCTCTCTGCCATCTTGACAACTTAGCTTTAAATTATTCATGCATAGGTTTAAATGATATCATATTTCTAAGTCAATTTTCAGGTGTCGTATTTCCTACAGGCATTTGCCAAATTATTTCTATGAAGCAGGCTGGGCAAACTCCCATACTTATATGCTACAAGTCAGTAACAGTAACTCACATTTATGTATTTCCTTTTACCATTCAAAGTGCTTTGTTCACCCTGTGATGTGGTATTACAAGTATTATTATACCTTGTTTTACAGATGAGAAAATTGAGGCTCTGAGAAATTAAATATTTTGAATAGAGTCATACAGTTGGTAAGTCCATTAATCAGGATATATACCAATGTCTTCTGTCTCAAAGGGCAGGACTCTGTCCAATATAACATACCTATTTCTTTAGACAACCTTTCAATTCCAAACCCCCACTCTCCCCATACATACATTCTGCCCCCAGGGGTTCATAGTCGCACATTAAAGGTGTTCAATAAGGGGAGGGAAAAATAATTCATTAAAAGCCTACTATGTACCAAGCACTGGATTTAAGCATTTTACAACTATTGTCTAAGTGGGTCCTCACAATAAACCCATGAGGTAAATGTTCTGTTGGGTTTTTTTAATCCCCATTTTACACTTAAGGAAACTGAATCATAGGTTTAGTGACTTCTCAAGAGTCATAAAACTGGTAAGTATCTGAGACTGGATTTGAATTCAGGCCTTCCCAACTTCAGGTTCAGTATTCCATCTACTGTGCCAACTAGCTGCTTATACTTATTGAACTGATTTGTTCAATAGAAGTTTCTGTAGTCAAAATATACAAGAGAAAAATATACAAAATATACAAGAGAAAATGTATATTAGCGTTCCTTCTGCACAGTTGTGAAGGCAGGCACCTATACCAAACAGATGATGATCGAAGGTGCTTCATGGGTCATAAAGCTCTAGGCATTGCAAATTTAGTCTACCATCTGTGAATGTTCTTGTTCCCTGTTGATGATCCATCCTTCTTTGTCTGAGCTCAGCTTCAGTTTTCTTTGTGTCATTTCCAGGTTCTCCCTTATTGTAAATCCTTGTACTTGGTCCCTGTGTCCTTTCTGAGTTGATCTCTCTTTTATGACAAGAAGCAGTATGTTAGGGTGGATAGAGCCAATTTCATGTATCCAACAGAAATTAAATAAATTTGAAAAGATGGAGATAAAAAGGCAATGTAGGTATAGATGGATATACCTTATGTATAAGCCAGTCCTATATGGAGGAAGGAAAGGCTCATATTTGGAGCTGTTCTAGAACATGGAAATTAAAGATTCAGCCATGTAGTTGTGAGGCACCTTGGAAACCACTTCCAACTTTTAGGGAAGATATTCTGCATTGGAGTCAGAAACAAAGGTTCATAGGTCATTAGGATTAGAGGTGGAAGAGATCTTCAATGTCATCATCCAATTATCTCATTTTACAGGTGAGAAAACTGAGACCCAAAGAGGTCAACTAACTTGTCCACCATCACAGTAAGTGTCAGAGGCAAGGACTTGAACCCCCAGGATTCTAGATTCTGAGTCCAGCACTCTGTTCCATACTGAGTCATATTAGGGATATCAATACAGGAAGGAAAGTAGCCAAGTATAGGGATTTGTAATATGACAGATACAGGAATTGATATAGGGAAAATTTAACCAAGGTGTCAGATCGGGAAAGATAGGCATGCTAATTATATATATATATATATATATATATATATAGGCATGCTAATTAATATGCTAAATTTGTGCACCCAAGGCTTATGGACTTTCCTTCCTTCCCTGGCCTATGCTACTAATCCTCAGCTAGGTTGAAAAGTGTATAAAGCTCTAAACCTAGAGTCAGGAAGACCTGAGTTCAAAGCCAACCTCAGACACCAGCTGGGTGACTCTGGGCAATTCATTTAACTCTCTTTGCCTCTGTTTCTTCAACTGTAAAATGAGATGGTGAAGGAAATGGCTGGTAAGTGTCTGAGGTTGACTTTAGCCTGTTTGCCTCAGTTTCTTCATTTGTAAAATGAGCTGGAAAAGGAAATGGTAAATCACTCCAGTGTCTTTCCAAGATGGAGGCAGCTAGGTACCCCATTGGATAAAGCACTGCCCCTGGGTTCAGGAGTACCTGAGTTCAAATCCAGCTTCAGATACTTGACAGTTACTAGCTGTGTGACCCTGGGTAAGTCACTTAACCCTCATTGACCTGCCCGAAAAAGGTGGGGGGAAGAAAGAAAGAAAAAAGAAAAGAAAAAAAAACCCAAATAAGGTCACAAAGAGTTAGACTCTACTGAAAACAACTGGACAACAACAAAAATCATCAGCAGGTAGTGCCCAAACAAAACAACCCAATATTTCAAATCATGATTGCCTACATATCATGTAAGGTTCCCTTAGCATTATGCAGTCTTTGGCTTAAGGCAATATCCCCAGGTTTACTGTCTAAGGCAAGAGATTAAACAGTCTGTTAACTCATTTTTTCCCTCTACAACTTAATGGCCTCTGATTTATCTTCTGTACTGTATCTTTTTTTTTTTTCTGGGAACTCCTCATTTCACCACATCTTCCCAAAATACACAGAATGCTAAAATTCTAAAATGGATTTGTGAGCTCATTGATTCAGGAATTAACTCCAATGATCCTGATCAAAACCTATCCATATATGCTCATTCTGTGAGACTCTCATCCACATCCTAACAAAAGTTTCCTACAGGCATCCAGCCAATATTAGAGAAGCCTTCTTCTCTTCCCCTCAACATAGTAAAGGCAATAGTGAAGTACTCTGGGCATCCATGTTGAAATCTGAGCAATATTCTTAATCAAGTTGGTATTTTCACTGCAGAGAAACAGAACAAACCGCTTTGAGTGATCACAGGGCCTGCAATATATTGGGTCTTAAGGTAATTAATGTAATGTCATCAATAAATAGGAGTATCTAGAGAATCTCTCCTTAACTTGGGACCTAGAATCCTCCATCACATCAGAGAATTGGCAGATATATCCTCCCTTTTTTATTCCTCACCTAATGTTTATTATCAAAGAGCCACTGAACCAAGATTTTTATGCTGTATTTTCTTTCAAGAACTCCTGCATAATTTTTATATAAGAATGGGGTACATTTTGTTTTAAGAGAACTTGTAAAAAACAGTTTTATTTGACTGAATCCAATTTTGTTCTCTAATCAACAGCCAATAAACACAATGAGATTTTAGATTTTCTAAATCTTTCAGTCATTTATAAAAGGGTAAACATATGGTCCATTGTTGAATATCATTTATAAAAGACTTCTTGTTGCCTTTGTTTAAATGACCCTTATAAAGATTTTGTATAGATGAGAAAGTAGTATTCTCTTGATCATCTCTTTTATTGTTAAGGTCCAAGATATTTTCCCCTTCTTTAGATACTCTATACCTCAATTTTTCAGTAACCTCACAACTGTTTCATCATCTCAAATATAGAGCTCCTTTATTGATCCAGTATATATTGCTTGATCCAATATGGTCACTTTTCCTTGTATACATGATATTCTGGCCAAAATCTTGGGAATTTCTTCAACCACTGCTTCAGAGAGAATTGCTCAGTGCTTCATCAACAAATCCTTCAGAGAGAACATCTCAAGATAAGAAGATAAATGCAGTTGGAATAAAAATAAAGACAAATTGTCATTGTCTATCACATTCCACCTAAGGTGCTTAAGGAAAATGTTAAAAACAGCAATATAGCTGAATGGCAAATGGACACAGACCGTCAAATTTGATCCCTCTTAAGAAACAGAAAAAATGAGAGTCTTGCAGGGCCTTCTTTGTTGTTTGGTTATTTGTTTGTTTTGCACTAGGGCTCAAAAAGTACTGGGGCCATGGGATTCATTCGCTTTCTAATTTATAAGTTAGGGCATTGCAACAGCATTATCAGTCAGTGAGTCAACAAACATTTATGGGGCATCCCAAAGGGTGCCTGGTAAAGTTCTAATGCCCCTGCCCTCCAGGAACCCTAGAGACCAGGAGGATGAATGTGCAATCAGCATACATGTGGAGAGGTGAAAACAGTAATTGCCAGTGTGCATTGAGAGAAAGGAATGGACCGAATAGTAATTCACCTCGGGTTGGTCTGGGGATTAATGGGAAAGTCAACTTTCCTGACTCATGGTGTTTTATCTGTGAGACCAGGATAATTTTGCTGTGGTCTAATCCATTCTTTCCCTTAGCAGGCTTCTAATAGTTTCTAAGCCTGGCTCTAATTTGGTCTGCAGCCACATCCCAAACAATAGTTTCCGACAAATCCTCCTGTGGACTGGGCTTTTGTGTAGCCATCAGCCATTAATTATCACCCATTGCGCTGATTTAGGAACAAGCAGTATAAAAGTGTCAGAGAAGAATGTGGCTAGATGAATTGAGGGTTTTCAGGGAAAGCTGAGAGGCTGCTCCTACTTGGAAGGCTTGTCTCTGAAATGGCCTCCAGTCAATGGAACAGGGGAGCAGACATTTCATTGTGACCTCAGGCAATTGTCTCAAAGGAGGTGGGCACAGAAGGTGGGTGCAGGGAGTTAGTGATCAGAATCGTACTAAGTCCCCAAAACCTTGTAACCTTTTGGCAATCATTGTCTAAGAGGCTCCTAAGGCTGGAGCACTCAGTCTTGGAGATAAGAGGTTCTTTCAAATGGCATATGGCTGTGCTGCTGCCAAGTGGCAAGCATTATTAATTATATAATTAGTTTCTGTTGTATTTTCCAGCAGTTGGGCAAACTCTGTTTGATCCATTGAAAGTACAGAGTTAAGTGACAAACAGTAGTAATGACCAAAAGGAAAAAAAAACACAACCCCAAGCCACTTGCTTCTATTTATTTTTAATCTCATTTATAATTAGGGCGATCAATGTGTTTAGACAAAAATCAAGACAATAACAGCATTATCATTCTTTGGGAAATGAACTTCTGTTTGAATTCGAGTATTGTGCAACATTGTATCTAATTACTGTTGGGTTTAAGCCTCTGGAGACTTTATGATTTCTTTTTAAAGTGAGAATTGACAAAAAGTGAACATCTCAGAAATTAGGATTAAAAAAAAAAGTCACCAGTCTCTTTTGGAAGTTTAAAGCATGTCGGAGGAAAAAATGTAGAGACATAAAAGAATCATGTACAGTACTCATACAAATATAGGCTGCATTTATCTTTTTTTCCCCAAAATCTGGCTCATGTAGAATGAGAATACAGCCAATCATTATGATCTTAATTCAAATTCACTTCAGCAATTCAATTCAAGAAGAATTTCTTGTTTGTTGTGCCTAGCATGTTCAAGGTACTATGTTTACAAGGTGCTATGGATATAGAATGCTCATTGTGCTTAGGGATTTTACATTCAATTTTAATACTAATAGATGATAACAAAGACAGCATACTATGCAAAGATAAGGAATAAGAAAATGACAAAGCAATGAAGAAAAAAGAAAGCAGTGATGATAAAAAGGAGTGCAACATCTTTATTGAATTAAAAATGTAAATCATTTTTATAGTAAAGATGTGGGGAAAATACATATATTACCAGAATTTCTTACATGCATATGCATTTTTCTTCAAAAGAGATTTTAAGAGTGCATCCTACATCTGAGGATAGCTTATTTTTAGATCATTAAAACAATCTACATTCAACTGGCAGGTCTTAGTGGGTGTAGATAAAGTTAGAATTAAGCCTCCAGGGGCAGCTAGATGGCGCAGTGGTTAAAGCACCAGCCCTGGATTCAGGAGTACCTGAGTTCAAATCCGGCCTCAGACATTTGACACTTACTAGCTGTGTGACCCTGGGCAAGTCACTTAACCCTAGTTGCCTGCCAAACAAAACAAAACAAACAAACAAAACAAAACAAAACAAAAAGAATTAAGCCTCCTAGCTTTCTATACCTCATCTTTCATTCCATTGACCCACATCATCCTATTGTCTTGACCTCCCTCTCCACCTCCACACAGTCATGTCAGCTCTTTGATTGTATATAAGCTTGAGCCCTTGGATCCTTAGTAGTTCTAAGCCTTTTGCAAGAGTGCTCATTCCACTGTACATCACAGGAATCATCCATTTTCTACCTATAGGATTAAGACTCTTGGAAGTACACACTGGTATTTCTCCTCATTGATAGTTGTTTTCCACATCTCTCTACCAGTAGCAACAAAGCTTTGTTACCCACTATCTTCTTGTGGAGGTCTTCACCCAGACCACTCCTTCCTTCTTGCTTTATATATTAAGAGGAAGAAGAAGAGGAGGAAGAGTAGTGGCATTTCTTCATCACCTTCTACGCATACATTTACTTATGGTTATGGAGGTATTTATGCACACCTAGAATTGCTACCTCTTCTTTTTTCCCAAAAGATATGAAATGTCATGATTATCGGCATAACTCCAGTTTTCTTACCCTTGCTATTAGCAGCATAACTATACCTACATCATAGCATAATTTAAGGAGAACTAAATTTATCAGCAAAATATCTGGGTTAGAATCCGGGCTCTGATAAAAACTACCTGTGTGATTTATGAAAAGCCATTTCACATTTCTGAGTCTTGATTTCTTTATTTGTAAAACAAAGGGGTTTTTCTAGATTATATCAGTTATCAAAGTGTCATCTAGGGTCCTCTGATAGTCCTTGAGGTCCTTTCAGGTGACCTGCAAAGTCAAAACTATTTTTATAATAAGTCTAAGATATTCTATGGCTTAATAAGGAAATATCATTAGACATAATCCATATAAAGAAAAGCTATTTGGGAGGTCAATAGAGTATGAAGAGGTCCTGAGACCAAAATGTTTGAAAACCATTGATCTAGGTAATAATATCTAAGGTCTATTTTAGATCTATTTCAGTGATGACCTATGTACTCAAGTCTATGCAATACTGACAAAAGAAAATAATGGAGGCCAAAAGACAGATTCATATTCTTAATGCTGGTATTGTGTATGATAAGCTTGGATTTCCTAGATTTTAGAACTTTTCTGAGTTTAACCACTGAGACTGAGTTGCATTTATTTGTTAAAGATTTATCAAATGACTACTTCAAGCTAGATACTATAGTAGGCTCAAAGATGATTAAGACATCATCCTTGACATTAAATATTTTATAATCTGCCTATAAATCAGGAACACCTGACTATAATCCAAGGGAATATACTGTGTTGTTTTTGTTGTTCAGTAATTTTTCAGTCATATCCAACTTGTTGTTGAGTGGTTTGCCATTTCTTTCTCCAGATAATTTTACAGATGAGGAAACTGAGGCAAACAGAGTTATGTGACTGACACAGGGTCAACTAGCTAGTGTCTGAGGCCAGATTTGAACTCAGGAAGGTGAGTCTTCTTGACTCCAGGCCTATCATTCTATCCACTGTGCCATCTATCACATACTATATTGTAAATGTCATAAAAGATACACGAGTATGTGGCAGTTCAAAGCCACATCAAGTCTAGCTGGAAAAATCAAATAAGGCTTCATGGATAAAATAACATTTCAGCAATGTCTAGAAAGATAAGGAAAATTTAGATATATGTGAGGAAAGAAAATGGAGCAGAAAAAAGACAGGCTCTAATGCAAAGGCAGGCAGTGGGCACATTTTGGGAAAGGTTTGTTGTTAGGTCAAAGTGTAGAGTATACTCATCAGACTGCATTGGTGTCCAAGAAATGTTCAAAAAAAGATATAGATTAAGAACTTCAGCATTTGGGGCAGATCTTCTAAAAGGAAGAATGGAAGGACAAAATTGATGCTACATAGGATGGGAAAGCATAAATATTTTGGAGTCAGATCTTGGTAAAGTTGAGGTCAAAGATCCTCATAAGTAGGGCAGCTAGGTGGTACAGTGGATAGAGCACTAGCCCTGGAGTCAGGAGGACCTGAGTTCAAATCCAATCTCTGACACTTCACACTTACTAGCTGTGTGACCCTGGGCAAGTCACTTAACCATCATTGCCCTGCAAAAAAAAAATCCACATAAATAGAAAAGTTTGCTATTCTGCCTTAGTAAATATGCCTTCACAAAATGAATATCTGTCTCCCTGATTGAGGATAACATAAATAGTATTGAAAAAATTATTTCTATTCTTCAAATTTGTAAGTAATATGAATCATTACTTAACAGAATGGAAAGATAGAAGCGAAGATATACAAGGAAAAGGAAGAAGGAAAAGACTTTAAGGAAAGAAAGGAGGATCCAAAGTAGGGGCAGGATGACTAAGAGACTGAAAGAAGGCAGAAGAATGACCAAAAGAGTAGGAAGGGAAGGTCCTCTGAATTGTTGTGGTTATTGTGTTCAACACACATATTTCTTCCCATAGAGGATTCTGTCTTTTCACATTCCAAGAAAGGACATGAACCAGAACTTATACCCAGGTCTTTTGACTCCAAATCCGGTTTTCTTTCCAACCTACCATGAGGCTATTCCAATTCACAATATCTAGAAGAACAAAGGGACTAGAAGAACCATCTAATCCAACCCATATCTAATGGAGAATCTCCTATACGATAGTGTGGACAGGTGATCATCTAGGCTTTGCCTAAAAATCCACAGTCAGAGGAATGATTTCCTCTTTCTTTGGAGGAAGTTTTTCTTTACAGCAAACCCAATTTTTGGTTGTTCAGTCATTCAGTCATGTTAGATTCTTTCTGACCCCATGGACAGAAAGCACACTAGACCCTTCTAGGCTCCACTATCTATTGGAGTTACTTCTCTGCAAATTACATCTACTACTTTAGTTCTGCCTAAAGATGCCACCAAGAACAAAGGCATCTGTTGATGACTCCAGAAAGAAGAAGTTTGTCTTGTGGGTAGGTGACTTCATGTTGAGTGTAATTATTCCTTGTAGCAGCTATATGATTTGGTGCATAGAGGATTGTACCTAGTGTCAGGAAGATCTGAATTTAAATTTGGTCTTAGAAAATTAACTTCTCTCTGCCTCAGTTCACTCATCTGTAAAATGGAGATATTAATAGCACCAATCTTCCTGTGTTGTGAGGATCAAATAATATTTTTAAAGTGCTTTGCAAAACTTAAAGCACTATATAAATGCTAGCTATCAACTGGAAAGCATATTATCTTTCCAGGGCCTGCATTCAGAATGTGACAGAGATCATTCCTGGATCAATGATTGCCTTTAATTGATTTGTGATGAACTATGGGGGAATAAATGATATTGCCAAAAAGAATTTGTGAAGAATCTATAAGTTGTATAAAAAAAACAGGAAAAGCACTAAAAGTAACATTAGTATTTTCAACACTGCTTCGGACTAAAAATAAGGACATTGGAAGAGAAATCAGGATTTGTGAACAGCTGGCTAAAAAGATGATGTCAGAGAATAGTGTTCAGGAACATAGCACAAGATATAGAGATAATGTGTTTGGGGCCCAGAGTGGAATATAACTAACAATGGTCGGGAAGAATATATTATCTCTATGACTGGATAATCTGATTAAAGTCTTTTAGAGACAAGGAAAAGTTCACAGAAACAACTACTAAACAAGATACAATAATAACGAGAGTGTGAGAACCAAGAAAGCATGAGGTGAGCTTTCTGAGGTTTTGAAGGTCAGATTGGTGTCCCGGATGTTGCCTCTATTCATAGATAGCCTTTAAGTCATGTCAATCAATGGACTTGAATGCAACCAGCCAAATAGCTTGGAGCTCTGTGTGAGAACCACTCCTCATCCTGTTTGGCAGGGGGCTTCCTGGGGAACTGAGTGGGACTCTTTCTCTTTTTTGGAAGCATGGGCGGCTAGGTGAAGGAGTTGTTTTTCTCTCTCTCCAGGCGTAGATCATAGATAGGGTTTTTCCATTCTTTCAGAGACACGTGCTCTATCTTTCTCTCTTTACTAACTTCTAATATACTTTAATAATTGCTTTAAAACCTAAACTGTTGCTGAAGCTCCTAATTTATAATTAATTC
The DNA here is from genome assembly GCF_019393635.1 of Dromiciops gliroides. NCBI lineage: Eukaryota > Metazoa > Chordata > Mammalia > Microbiotheria > Microbiotheriidae > Dromiciops > Dromiciops gliroides. The sequence goes on along the minus strand of NC_057863.1, from coordinate 182,623,055 downwards.
CTAGTTAGTTTCCCTCCCACACTTGGGGCGGGGGGATCAGGTAAGGACACATACATTATATTTTAATCATCACAGGACATAACAGTAGAAGCTCAGTAATTCAAAGGAGACAATGATTTTTCCTGTTGAATGGTATGGAAATATTCCATAGGGCAGATAAAACCCATGGGTTCAGATATCAGATGCCATGGTCTCCTTGGAGCCCTGTGCTTGAAGTAAAGAAGATTTAAGTTCAAATCCCGCTTCAGACACTTACTGCTATGTGACCCTAGATAAGTCACTTAACCTCTCTCAGCCTCAGTTTCTTCATATGCACAATGATGGTGCTGAATTCAGCTTCTAAAATTACTTCCAACCTTTTGATCTTTGATCTTATGAACCTATCCATAAATGAACTTTATAGGCATCAAATAAAATAAACTAGAAATGCTAAACCAAAAGTGGTAAGCATCATCTCATAAATGATGAATGAATGAAATTCATGCCAGCAACATGACAATAGGAAGGCATACTTTATCCAAATGGAATAGGTAAGGTAGAAAGGGGTATAGAATAGTACTTTGGTCTAGAAATTATTCATCTATACAGAGATTAAAAAAATGAATTGATTAATATGATGGAGAGAATATAGATGAGGATAAAAATTTTAATATGGTGTCCATGCCATAGGATGAGCTCTTGATGATTATGCACCAATAAAAGAATAAGCTGACACAGAGACAAGATAAAGGTCTAATGGGTTATCTTCAATTATCTAGATATTTGGTTGTTATTTTTCTCTTTGTTTAAAAAGAACATCAAATGAGATATTGATTTCCCTTCCTCATAATTTTATTTTTCAGAAAATAGAGGAATCTATAAGGGGCACTACTTTTTTGCACTTGGTTTAATAAATAAGGGGGAACTGTTGAATCAATTCAACAAATCAATCAACAAGAACTTATTAAACATCTACTTAGTTCAGACTCCGAACTTTGCAGTGGCCTTACAAAGACAAAAATAAAACATTCCCTGACATCAGACAACTTATTGCTCAGGCGAAACAACATAAACAATTTCAAATATATACAAAACAGTGTCCCAGATTCATCAGCTCATAGTTATCCTACTCATCAGTCTTCCCTCAACCTACATATCCAATCAGTTACCAAATCTTCCTGTTTCTACTTTCACAACACCTCTTATATCCTATGCCTTCTCTTTACTCAAACAGCAAATAGATACACTTCAATATAAAATATAAAGGATTTTCCTTAAGCACAGATATGACCATGTCATTCCCTGACTCAATAAATTCCAGTAGTTCCCTATGCATCTAGGGTAAATATCATCTCTGTTTGGCTTTTAAATACCTTCACAACCCAGCCTGAACCTATTTTTACAGCCTCATTGTAAATGATTTCTTTTTTTAACCCTTTGGTCTAGGTAAACTGTCCCTTTTATGTTTTCTCTACCGTTTACATGTCTTTGTGCTGGCCATCCCCCATATCTGAATTGAAGTGCCTCCTTACTTCCATCACAAAGAATCCCTCTTGCCACAGCAGAAAGTGTATTAGTATTGGAGTCAGAAGGCCTGAGTTCATATCTCATCAACGATGCTCACTACCTGTGAAACATCTTGACCTCCCTGGGCTTTAGTTTATTCATTTTGCAAATAAGAAGTTTGTACTAAATGGCCTTTGAGGTCCCTTCTATCTCTCTGATTTTCCTTCAATACCCAGATCAAGCACCACCTTTTACTAGAAGCCTTACCTGATCCCCACCAAATGCTACTTTTCTCCCTACCTAAATATGTTTACTTATCCTGATTCTACTTATTCTTCAAATGTGTGTGTACACACACACACACACACACACACACACACACACACACACACACACACACGTACACATACACATATATGCATGTGTACATGTTATATTTCTGCATAGATCATAAGTACCTTGAAGGGAGGAATTGCTTCTTTTTAGTATTTTATCTCTAATTATTTAGATTAAGGTTTGTAATTTGAAAATGCAAAATGTGTGCATTCAGAAAATACTAAGACAAGAGAAGATATAATTAAGACTGGTGCTTGACATGTTAAAAGTGACTTGAGGAGGAGAAACTTTCTAACTGGGTTCTGATCATCCCCAAATGAAAAAAAAAATGCCTCACTCCATAAAAATGTAGACAAGTTCCCAAAACATTACAATTAAGTCTAACAACGGATGCAAATATCATTTACCACCATATATAGAGCATGCTATAATAATTATAGAAACTGAATGGCTTTACTATGCAGGTGGCTGTTATGCAATATTTATTCATCCAGACTTCATAAATTTTGGGCTGTTTTGAGAATACAGTAACGTTTTTCTCAGCACAAACACTCTTTTGTTAAGGGTTAAAGATCTGTGTATTCAGTTGCTTACAGTTTTACAGCATCTTGGTAAAAATTATATAGTTGATAATAACCCACATTTCTATATAGATTTTATTTATTTATTTTTGTGGGACAATGAGGGTTAAGTGACTTGCCCAGGGTCACACAGCTAATAAGTGTCAAGTGTCTGAGTCAGGATTTGAACTCAGGTCCTCCTGAATCCAGGGCCAGTGCTTTATCCACTGCATCACCTAGCTGCCCCTTTATATATATTTTAAACATCTATAAAGCACTCCCCTCCTATGCCCTGTGAAAGAAGTACTATAACTATTATCTCCATTTTGAAGATTAGAAAACTGAAGCTCAAAGGGCTTAAATGATTTGCTGTTGCATTGTTTCAGTCATGTTCAACTCTTTGTGAACCCATTTGGGATTTTCTTTGCAAAATACTTAAGTGCTTCCCATTTTATCCTCCAGTTCATTTTACAGATGGGGAACTGAGGCAAAGAGGGTTAAGTGATTTATTTGTCCAGGGTCACAAAACAGTATGTGTCTGAGGCCAAATTTGAACTAAGAAAGATGAGTCTTCCTAGCTCCAGAACTGTCTGCTCTATTCACCAAACCACCTAGCATATTGTTATACAGGTCCTCCAACCCAGGTCTTCTGACTCAATTTCCAATGTGTTTCTTCTTTCTTCTTCTTTCTTCTTTCTTCTTTCTTCTTCTTCTTCTTCTTCTTCTTCTTCTTCTTCTTCTTCTTCTTCTTCTTCTTCTTCTTCTTCTTCTTCTTCTTCTTCATCACCACCACCATAACCACCACCATCATCAACAGCTTCCTTTAATTATTAATATTTAAATGATACTCTTTTAAAATGATTCATGACTATCATGTTCAATGACTCTGCCCCCATCAACAGAATCCTCCCTCTCTTGTAACCCAGAAACGTAGTTGTGCAAAACAAATAAACACTGACTGTACCCGACAACCCCTGTCTCATTCCACAAAAGAGACATTCTTTAGCATCAGTCCTCTTAAGTCACAGTTGGTCGCTGCATGGAGCAGAGTTCTTTTATCTTTCAATATCTTCACCCTTCATATCATTATTGTTATCATGCCAATTATTTTCCTTAATCTGCTTATTTTGAGCCACCTCAGTTCTTACAAGTTTTCCAGGTTTTATCTGATTTCTTCATCCAATGTTCTTGCTGCTTCTCTACCCTATGAGCATATAGGTGGGCAATTATTTTTTTAAAGCTATGATAATCTGTGTCACTTTTGATTTTAGCACCTAGATCCTGAGAAAAGATACAAAAATAACCTATTAAAACATGGTATAAGGGGATTTTGTTATTGTTTTGTCTTTTCTCATGTTATTTTCTCCTAGCAGCAGCCTGGGAAAAGAGTGTTAGAAAATCTCAAATATTAGAGCTAGAGAAGCAAAGTGTTCATAGATGCCTAGACAATATACGTCTTACTCCGGACCAATCTTGTATTAATTCCTAAGCTCAGGAAATAGATAGCCAAATCTCTTGGTTATGTGACCACAGGTATCAGACTTTGATTTCCTTACGCAAAATACATTTCAGTTGTTTTTTTTTATTGTATTTCAGTAAAAGGATATTTTAGAAAGGGACTATGCTACCCAACTGAGTAACCAAGGAAACTGAAACAATGATAATCTAAAATAATTTAAAATAAAGCAAGTATTCTTAGATAAGGAATTTGCTTAGGGGAAGAAGAGGGAAACTTTTATGCAGATAAGTTAATTGATGCAGACTTGCTCATGGAGTCTGAAAGGAATTGCTTTTTAGCCCAGACTTGGTTTCTGTAGATTGATGTTTAAACCAGGTTTGATTCTGAAGTCTGGTCACAGACTTGTCAGGAAGGCACTCAAATGATTTCAAGATAACTTGCCCCTGTGCCCTAAGATGGAGGCTCTGGGATGTTGGTCCAAGTTTATTAATTACCCTGTGAAATTTCAGAATAAGCAGCTGGCATCAAACAGCTATTTATCATGATGAAGAGCAATGAATTGACTCAACTCAGTTAGCATGAGAGATCTTTTCAAATCCAGGTGATTTTACGATGCAGCAGGTTATTTGTTAACTTTCACAGACTCCCTTTCAAGTCTAGTCCCTGGCTTGTGTGTGTACCCATTAATTAAGCAAGTTCCATTGTTGAGTCATACTTCTAAGATATGGAATAAGATGAAAAATGGACAATTTCAAAACCCCCCAAGAACGCTTTATAATATTGGATATATGAATAGCAACTTTACTTAGGATGTTTCAAAATTCAAAATGTTCATTGTCTTCCTTACACCATATCCTTAAAATAGGAGAAATAGTAGATGGTTTGCTTCATCCTCATGCTATTTGTTTTTATCAGGGGTTTATTTTTACTGTCCACTGTGATCATCAAGTTCTCTCTATAATTCTTGAGATAAGATTTTATTTTATATTATAATATATTTATATTATATTTAATATACAACACATTTATATTATGTATTATTATATATTTATTTATATATTTTATTGTATTAATGAAGGTATTTACAACATTTATTACATATTTTCTAAAGGTTTTCTGTCAACAAGTAAGAGTTTTCTTTGCAGTCAGGAGGCTACTTGTTTGTGCTATCTATAAAGCCAAATGGATTATTCGTTCTTTTTTGTGAGATATTTATTAATATGCATGATATATCAATAAAAGGCTAGGGTGGATGGGGTGGCAATTAAGTCTGTTAGAATTATCCCTTTCTCAGTATAGACATTATCTAATAAATGCATGCCAAGACAGAAAATCTAATGACAATTCTCCCTGGTTCAAATTCCCTGGTTACCATCCTAAAATTAATTATTTGGAAATAAGCATCCTTTTTTATCATTTAATCAGTTCATGTACAGTGGATATTTTTTAAACATTTCTATCCCAAACTACTACTTCATCCCCCAACAAACACACAGGTGCTTACGCGCATCTTTCTTTTACTTCTCTTTTTGACCAGATTCCCCCCAGTTTGACTTCTCTGGTAATCACAATCGTTTCTACAGTGCTTTAGCTCCTGTCTCACCATTGCATAGGAAAGAACAGCCATTACTCCCAATGATCCATGAAACAGTGTCTGTGCATGTGCAGGGTGAAATTACTTTGGCTTTTTATTACCATAAAAAATCACAAGCTTACAATCCAATTTGCTGCCCACTCTCACCCTTAGGGTTTTAAGCAATAGAACTGCTTTCCAAGAATTTCTCTTCTAGTAAGTATCTATGCTTGGGATTATAATTCTCCAGGTACCCTAATTTATACTTTTCCAGGTTAAATCACATTTCATTTTTGCTAGACATGGATCTAATCTTACCAAATTCCATTGTGTCAACAGGGGCTGAGAAATAATATGTTAAATGGCTCCCTGTTCAGTATTATCTGAAAATTAATTAATAGGGTTTTTTATCCTCTCTCAAAATGTTGTTAAAGTCCACAGCTAAAACTATCTAGCTGTGCAATCACCACAGAGTACTTCCCCTCAGTACACATAAACTATAATCCTTTTGTGTTATTAAAATATGGATTGGTCAAAAATTTCCTTGGAATAGAGCTAAAATGAGCCAAAAGTCTCATTCTCTTCAGCAATTTCAGGGTTTTTCCTAAGAGAGCTATAGCTGATTCTTAAGAGACTAGGGCTATAGATGATGTAAAGTATGTTAATCTAACCACATTGCCATGGTTCTCATTGCTGTCATTGGGGATTTATTTTCTTTCCAGAGGTTGTGCCAAGAGACCTCAGTTTGGACTGCTACCATATGTGGATGGGGGTACTGAGTCATGATTCATGGCTTCTTTAGACTACTAAGGGGCACACAGGTTAGGTTTCCTCAAAGGAGCTGAGATTAAAGGGACTCTGCAGCTGCAGACATTTAGGGGGGCTTTTAGTAAAGCAAAGGGAGATTTTTTAAAAAAAGCAATAATTATCCTTATGAACAAAAGAATAATGACAAGCCAGTTTATCACTGTTTAGATTCCATACATATAATCCCTAATAGAAACAGCAACCATCACTTAGATGAGATATTAGGTTATCAACACAAACACTCTACTAATTTATTGTTGAAGTAAATAGCTAAATTGACTGACACAGCAATTAAAATTTCCACCTGCCATACTAGTTTATTAAGTATTTTCATCTTTGAGGGACTCGGAAGGGGGTGGGGCTATTGCCTGAGTTTAGATTTTCTCTCTTCTTTTGCATTATCCTTATAGACAGATTATAGACAGATGTCTATAGGAGGTCTTTAGGATGACTATGGATATATAATTCTTTTTTAAATCAAATTTGTGATTTCATCAGCATAGGGGAACACCTGGTAAAGAATTTCCTTTACCAGTTCAGATCATCTAGTCTGCAATTTACAGGATCAGAGAGTTGCCTAGGGGAACACAGACAATAGTGTGAGCTGTGGACCTTGAACCCAGGTCTTACTGATTCAGAGCATACTACCTTTGAGATATGTTCACAGACTGGTCCCAGCCCAAACCTCAGTTCATCACTCTTTGAGTTTTGAGTCAGTGTAAATAGCAATTTTTTCTGTTCTGGCCAGAAAATCTAAGGGTCTTCCCCTCCTAGACTGGTTCTTTTGGGTAGTCAAACTAGGCTATCTTTTGCTTCAATTCTTACCTAGCCTTTAATTACTGAATGAGTGTTGCTTCAAACAAACAGAGCTGAGAAGGACCTTAATTTATAAGAGGCCAAGGTATCCCACTATATCCAGGGACATAGCTAGTCATCCTGACCTATGCCTTACCAATGGACTTTGTTGACTCTGGAGGAGAGAGTGAAACTGATGACTTTGCACAGCTCTGCCCCACTTAAATACAAGTCACTTGCAAGTCAAGACATCACCCTCCTGATGTCATTGGTCCTCATAGAGAATGAAGGACAGGGGGAAGCTAAGTGGTGCAGAGGATAGAGCACCGGCCCTGGATTGAGGAGGACCTGAGTTCAAATCTGGCCTCAGACACTTAACACTTACTAGCTGTGTGGCCCTGGGCAAGTCACTTAATCCGAATTGCCTCACCAAAAAAAATTTTTTTTTAAAGAGAATGAAGAACAAACAACAATGATACTTTCTGAAAAATGGTATCGTAAGGGACTATATGTGTCCTGAAAGGCTGAAATTCCTACAGTTAAGAGTACCACCAGTAGCATTTATTATTATTTAAAGGCAGCTGATGATACACCTCTGGGAGTTCTGGGCCTAGAATCAGGAAAGACCTGAGTTGAAATTCAGCCTCAGACACTTACTAGTTATGTTACACTGGACAAAGTTCTTAACCTCTCTTTGCCTCAGTTTCCTCAACTGTAAAATGAGAATAATAATAATAATAATAAACCCTACCTCACATGGTTGCTATGAGGATTATGATATATAAAATGATCAAGGCATAATTTTTGGGTAATTAGTAATTTTATTAATCACGCTAGTGGATAATTAATAAAATGCATCAGTGGCGCTCTCAAATGCCAAAGACCCCTCATGCCATCTCCTCAATGTGTACATGACCTTGAATGAGTGGATGTTCCAGAAGATGGCAATCAACTCTGATTAGTTAACAATTAATGAGAAGAATGGATATTATAATGAGTGGTGGGCTTATTCTATTGAGGGGCTAGGGACTCTAATCACTCATTCTTGGACAATGAGACATCTTTTATTCAGACCCTCACCTAGGACAATCTAGACAAAAGGAGATACATCACTACTTAGACCTGACTGAGTGGAATACAGTGGGCCAGAATTCACCTTATATTAAATTCTTTATAAGCTTCTCTAATTGGGCATGATCTCCTAACTAGTCTGAAAAGACATGTAGCTGGGGGATTTTGGCAATCTCATCCATCAACAATGCCCTTTAGTTCAATGTAATTCAATAATTGATTATTAATGTAAGAAAGGAATAATCATTTCTTTCAGTATCAACTGAGGTAATATTTGTAAAAAGCATTTAGCACAGTGCCTGGAACATAAGAGGTGATATAAATGCTTATTCTTTTCCCCTGATGAACATTCCCATAGTGCTTTAAACACTTTACATACATTAATTCATCATTTGGAAAGACTGTTACTTCAACCACATTTTGGAGATTTTACTTTCTGAAATCTTACCTTTTTGGACCCATACCCCCACATTCAGGAAGGTAACATAGGAAGAAACTACTAAGCAAAGTAACAATGTATCAGGTTTCCTATCATTAACTATCTTCAGGGAATATACTCCAACTTCCATTAGCTACTGGTTTCCATATTCTGGAATGTGTCCAGGATATAAGAATCTAGAGAGAGCTCCCCCTTTAAGTTCCAGACAATCACAATTAGCAAATCCCCTCTGTTGCTTTTAGAAAGAGGCAGGATTTATTCAAACCTTGTCAAAGCAATTTTCCAAGACCTCCTGCCCTGTTCCATGTCATGTTTACTGTCATTTGATTCTGGTATACTAGCTACCCTGATATTGCCTCTGGACTCTGTCCTGGCTTTGGCTCTCCCTGACTTCAGCTTTTGACTTCTCTTGTAATATATCTGCTACTGGCTTTAATCTAGGATTTTCCTCAATTAGTAACATCTGAATCCTTTCCATCCCTGATGCTCCCCAGTGTATTTAACTCTGTTTGTAGATTTAGTACTGGAAAAAGGAACTTAGAGGCCAGTGACTCCAAATCCCTCATTAAGAAACTGAGACACAGAGAGGATAAGCAAATTTCCTAGGATCATGCAGCTAGTAAGTGGCAGAAATTGGACAAAAACTCAAGTCACCTAGTGTCAAATTGAATATACTTTCTACTGTACCACACGGCTGATTTTGTGTGTCCTTTTGGCTTATGTCCCTTCTTCATTCTTTGGATTCTAGTGACTGGATCTCAAGATAAAATACTTCTTTCACTGGAGGAGTCACTCCAGGCATTCTCCAACTTCATTGCTTATTCTACCTCCTATAATCATTCTCTGAACCTGTCCCTCATGTTTACTGGATCATTTGCCCCTTGATCTCATTAGCCCTATAGGTTGATTCTTTGTTAGTTGAAAGAAATCATGGTTATTCAAAATATGTATTCTTTCTCTTTTAATAAAAATATAAATTTTTAGTATTTTCCACTAACATGCATTTATTATCACTGACTCCTCACCCCCCAAATCCTTTGGGAAGGGGGTGGGGGAGAAGAAATCAAAACCCTTGTAATAAATAAGTTTAACAAAAAAAGTCCCACAATGACCATGTAAAAATGTATGTATCATCTTGCACCCTGATTCCACAACCTAGCGAGGTGGTCAGAGGCTAGTATACACGCAGCATTCTTCATCATCAATCCTTTGGAGTCATGGCTTGGGTCACTGAAATGATTGAGAGGTCTTCAGTCTTTTAAAGTTCTTTTTCTTCACAGTGTTTTCTTGTATGCTATCCCACAATATATATTGTTTCCTATCCTGCTCACTTCACTCTGTAACAGTTCATATCCTGTCTCTTAAGATATGATCAATGTTTTTCATGCCTTCATAAGATCATGGGATCATTTATTAAGAACTGGAAGGGAGTTTAGTAAATATGGTACAATCCTTCCATCGCCTCTTTTTTAGATGAGGAAATTAAAGGGAAAAGAGTTTTATACCATTTACCCAGGGGATCTAAACACCAATTCTTTGGTTACAAATCTAAAACTCTACTAGTCTTTATCTCTCCCTACTTTCTTCTGTAAGGAAGTTAGTCGTCTCATAGCAGTGGGAAGCTTCTAAATAATCCACAAAGCTCTGGCTTCTTTTTTTCCTATTCCTGAACTACATATTGAACATAGTTCTTATTATTATTCCTTGCCTCCACTTTTAAATAGAAGTCATTCAGTATCAAGTTGTTGACTTAGCTTAGAGGCTCTTGTCAAATTTTCTTAGAATTTCTATGAATCTTCACCCTCTGTAGAAGATAAAAGTTATATATAAGATTCAACCATCCTCCTTGTGGTATCCTTGATCACCATGAGCACCAGAGAGTGAGATAAGCAAGTTTCCTATGAAAATATAATTTCGTTTTGCCTCTGGGTGCACAAGGAAGACACTTCTAACAACTATTCTGTCTACTTAAGAACTGTGAGCTATTCTTTTTAAGTTCAAAATGTGTTATGTCTTCTGGTTTCATATATAGAAAGATTGGCAATATTAATCTGGTTTGGGTCTTCTCTTTGTATATCAACTCATTGGTTGTTAGACAAAAATTATCATTTATGTGACCATGGGCAAATCATTTAACTCTGTTTACCTCAGATTCTACATCTTTAAAATGATCTGGACCAAGAAATGGCAAACTCCTCCAGAATCTTTGCCAAGGAAACTCCAAATAAGGTTGCAAAAAGTCAAGCGTGATTGAAAACAACTGAACAAAAACAAAATTAAATTAATTTAAAAATTGTGATTTTCAAGGGGGCAGAGCCAAGATGGCAGAGGAAAGACTTGCCTGAGCTCTTCCCAAGACCACTACAAATACCTTCAATTAATGACATAAGACAATTTCTGGAGCAATAGAACCCCCAAAAGACAGGATGAAATCATTGTTCCAGCCAAAGACAACTTAGAAGGTCGGCAGGAAAAGTCTGTTGTACCAGGGTGAGTGGAGCTCAGTTCAGTGCAGACCATGCCAACATAGACACAGACCCAGAGCAGACCCAGTCTCAGCCATAGCAAATTAGGACCAGGCCCTGGGAGCCTCTGAATCAGCAGCAGCAGCAACTGCTTCTGATACTCAGCCCACAGATGGTAAGGCAGTTTAAAAATTGGCCATAATGAGATTATAGGAATCTCTTTGCCAGCACTGAGGCAGGACCCTATTATTTTGCCCATACTTGAATGCAGGTCATAGTCTTGGGTGTCAGTCCCAGGCGGGGGAGGAGCACAAGCACCCTGGAGCTTGTGGCCACAGCAGAGTGGGACTGTTCATAATTCCATGGCATAAAGCAGGCTCATTGTTGCTTGTAAACCAGAGTATAGGCCAGGAGAGTAGCAAACATACCTCTGCTTAAATCAAACCACCTTGGAAGAACTAAAAACTTAAAATTCCTAAAAGTATCTCTGAAAACAGCTGGACAAACCACCTTAAGCTTGGGACAGTGTACCCTCCACCCTAGAAGCAGTGCCCCAACTTTAACAAAGAGTTAAAAGTCAAGAAATAGGCTGGGAAAATTAGCAAACAGAAAAAAATGCTGACACTAGAAAGTTTCTATGGTGACAAGGAAGATCAAAATACACTTTCTCAAGATGATAACAAAACTCCTACATCTAAAGCTTCCAAATAAAATATCAATTGTTCTCAGGGCATAGAAGTACTCAATAAGGACTTTGAAAATAAATTAAGAGAGGTAGAGGAAAAAATGGAGAGAGAAATGAGAGTGATGCAAGAAAATCATGAAAAAAGTCAACAGCATGGTAAAGGTGTCACAAAGATGTAATGAAGAAAATAACACCTTAAAAACAGGCTGGGGCAAATGGTAAAAGAGGTACAAAAATCATTAAGGAAAACAATGTCTTAAAAAGTCAAAATGACCAAATGGAAAAGGAGATACAAAAGCTCTCTCAAGAAAATAACTCCTTAAAAATTAGGATTGAGCAAATGGAAGTTAATGACTTTATGAAAAATCAAGAAACAATAAAGCAAAACCAAAGAATTAAAAAATAGAACAAAATGTGAAATATCTCATTGGAAAAACAACTGACTTGGAAAATATAGTCAGGAGAGATCATTTGAAAATTATTGGACTACCTGAAAGCCATTATCAAAAAAAAAGACTCCAGACATCATTTTCCAAGAAATTATTTAGGAAAATTGCCCTGATATTCTAGAACCAGAAGGCAAAATAAAAACGAAAGAATCCACTTATCACCTTCTGAAGGAAATACTAAAATGAAAACTCCCAGGAATGTTATATTCAAATTCCAGAGCTCCTAGTCAAGGAGAAAATATTGCAAGTAGCCAGAAAGAAACAATTCAAGTGTTGTGGATCCACATTCAGGATAAAACAAGGTTTAGCAGCTTCTACATTAAAGGACTGGAGGGCTTGGAATATGACATTCCCGAGGGCGAAGGAACTGGGATTACAACAAAGCATAACCTAACTAGCAAAACTGAGTGTAATCATTCAGGGGAAAAATGGAAATGTAATGAAAGAGAGGACTTTCAGGCATTCTTTTTTTTTTTTTTTTAAGTGAGGCAATTGGGGTTAAGTGACTTGCCCAGGGTCACACGACTAGTATGTGTTAAGTGTCTGAGGCCAGATTTGAACTCAGGTACTCCTGACTCCAAGGCCGGTGTTCTATCCACTGCACCACCTAGCTGCCCCACTTTCAGGCATTCTTGAGTAAAAGACCTGAGCTGAATTTTGAGGAGGGACAGGGTGAAAGGAGATAGAGAATAGAGTAAATGTCATGGGGAAGGTATAGGATGGAGGGAAATACAGGTAGCAATAATAACTGTGAAAAAATTTTGATGCAAATTTGCCTGACAAAGGTCTCATTTCTGAAACATAGAGAACTGAGTCAAATTTATTAAAATATTATACATTCTCCAATTGAAAAATGATCAAAAGATATGAAGAGTTTTCAGATGAAATAAAGCTATCTATAGTGATATAAAAATGCTCTAACTCACTATTGATTAGAAAGATGCAAGTCAAAACAATTCTGTAGTATTACCTCATACGTATTAGATTGGATAATAGGACAGCTGAGGAAAATGGCAAATGTTGTAGGGGATGTGGTGAAAATGAGACATTAATGCACTGTTTGTGGAATTGTAAACTGATTCAAACATTCTGTAGAGCAATTTGGAACTAAGGCCAAAGGGCTATAGAACCATGCATACTCTTTTGACCTAGTAAAACCACTACTAGTTAGTATCCAAAAAGAGATAAAAAAACAAAAAAGTTAAAAGACCAATATGTACAAAAATACTTATGGCAGCCCATTTCTGATGCAAATAATTCAAAATTGAGGAAATATCCATCAATTAGGGAATGCCTGAAGAAACTGTGGGATGAGATTATGATGGAACACTATAGTGCTATAAGAAATAAGGAGCGGGATGCTCTCAGAAAAACCTGGAAAAACTTACATGAGCTGATATAAAGTGAAATTACTGGATAACAGCAATATCGTAAGATGATTAACTGAATTACTTAGCTATTCTCAGCAACACGATGATCAAGGACAATTCTGAAGGGCTTATAAAAAATGTGATCCATCTCCAGAGAAAGAACTGATGGTATCTTCATACAGATTGAATCATATTTTTTTTAGTTTCTTTTTCTTAAGGTTTTTGTCTGTTTTCTTTCACAACCTGACTAATATGGTAATGTTTTGCATGACTACACATGTATTACTTATAGTGAATTGCTTGAGTTCTTAAGGGGAGAGAGGGCAGAAGAGAATTTGGAACCCAAAGTTTTTTAAAAGGACATTAAAATTTTTCCCCCAATTTTTTAATTGGGGGAAAATAAAATTCTAATTAAATGGAAAAAAATCTGTGATTCTCATTGCATTCTGCCCTTTTCTGCCATTTCATCTCAGTCATTGTGGAGCGAAAGAGAGTAGAATATTTCTTGTCATTGATTTCTTCCTTTTAGTTTCCCCAGTTTCCTTCAAGACTCAATTCAAATATTGTATTCTGTGGGAGGCCTTTCCCAATACTACCATCTTCTAGTGTCTACCTCTCTTGGATTGCTCTCAGTTTACTTGCTCCTTTACCTAAGAACTTGAGGGAAGTTCCTTGAGGGAATCAGCTGTTTTCCCCTTTCTTTTTATCCAGCACTTAGCACAGTGGCACATGACAAATACTTAGAAAATGCTTGTTGACAAAATACTGAGGGTTATTTTGATTTGTCTTATCAAGTTGTCTTGTCAGCTTGACAACATAAAATGGCAAACGCTTATAAGGAATTGAGGCTGGTGAAGGAAGTAAGAGACAAAAACTGTGTTTTCTTTAAGTTTATTGGGGAAAAAGCAAATACTCAAACAAGGGAGAGGATTCCTGCTTAAGGTGAATGATAACTGACAAGAAGAAAACAGCTACAAAACTTATTTTGTTTCTGTTTTCTCTACTAAGAAGATTACTCTTTGGGCTAGAAAGGACTAAACAAAAGTAATGTCAAGTTGTTATTAAAGTTATTATTCAAATATAATACAAAGTTGATACCCACAACAAATATGCAGCTAACAAGAGAGCTGATAGCTAACCTGGATGAGTTCAAGTGACCAAGCCCAGATAACTACAAATACTGAAAAATAACTGGTATATGTGATTAATGAGTCACTACCAATGACCTTTGAATGATCTTATAGAACAGAAAAAGGTGCTATGAAATTACAGAAGGGCAAATATTTTCCTGCTTTTCAAAAAAAGAAGGGAAAATGATATAATTTTTCAAACCATAGATCAATGGGTTTGACTTTGCGTCATGGCAAAGTTCTTAAATGCAATATTAAAAAGGTGGTTTGAAAAATATTTAGAAAAAGAAGTAGTGATCAATTAGAACAAGCTTTCTTTATCAAAAACAGGTTATTCCAAATCTTTTTTTATGGCTTCAAGTATGACTTTATTCTGTTTTGTTTTCATAGAGATGGTTATTAAGTTGGTAATAAACATTTAAAAATAATAATCATACTGTATTAAAGTGATGGGCTGCCAAGAGCCTTGCCAACAAGGGGAGGAATCTGGATGCCAGGGCTGGAAGCTTTGAGAGTGACCCGGTATGCCTGCTGCCCCGACTCCAGCCTCGGGGCCTCCCCCTATCTCCTCTGCCAGCTCTCATCCTGTGGCCAGGACCGAGGGGAGCCTGGGCTCTGGACAGATGTGGGAGGGGCAGGGCCTGACCCCCTGGGGTACAGGGTACTCCCATCACCTCAGCCAATGCACCTTCCTGCCTTGCATGAATTTCTTGCAAAAAGAAGACTGCTTTGCAAAGACCATAAAGATGGGAGTTCAAGATCTGACCAAGTACCTGGGGTGCTGCAATGTCTCTAGCAAGGTGTGCTCCAGGATCACCTGATACATCTCATCCCCATCCTCATTTTCAAAGTAGAGCTCCAGGTTGTTCGGGCGGTACTTGCTTTCCAGGTGCCACACAGGCCACTCCTTAAACATAACCATGAAGTGATCGATGAACCTGGAGTCCTTGTGAAAAGCAGAGATAAAGTCGGTTTGGCCGCATTCAGGGTACAGGAGCAGTGTGGTCCAGCTTAGTCAGCCGCTGTCATCCAGAGACACTCTGGCCCCCACAGCATTGTCTACAGCCATACCACCCTGAACGTGCCCAATCTCGTCTGGCCAAATCTTTTTTGATCAAGAAATGCTATGGGTATAATTTATCTAGATTTTTGTAATGTGTTTGACAATTTCTGTCAGGCTATTCTTGGACATAAGTTGGAAGAATGTTAGCTGAGAATATTGCAGGTAAATAGACTTGGAATTGGTTGAAAGAATGTCATTACTGTATAGCCATGATTTTAGAGGCGGGAATGGCATGGAAAGAGGGAGGGAGGGAGAAAGAGAGAGAGAGAGAGAGAGAGAGAGAGAGAGAGAAACAAAAAGAGACAGACAGATTCAGGCTATGCAGATTTGGCTCTGACAGTGAAGCTCTAGTTCCCAAGAAGACAATGCTCAATAGCTTCTGTGTTAAAATTAAGAAGGATGTGATTAAGCTCAGACTGTTTATAGATACAATTCTCTTAATAACTTGCCACAAATTCAAGATTAGCTGGGGGTTCTACTAGGCAAAAAATGATTTTCTTTTTTTTTTTTTTTTTTTTTTTTTGTGGGCAATGGGGGTTAAGTGACTTGCCCAGGGTCACACAGCTAGTAAGTCAAGTGTCTGAGGCTGGATTTGAACTCAGGTACTCCTGAATCCAAGGCCGGTGCTTTATCCACTGCACCACCTAGCTGCCCCCCAAAAAATGATTTTCAAAGCTGTCCCTGTACAGTAGATACTATCAGACTTTCAAAAGAAAGAAATGGAAAATAGGTTTCATCTGCTACCTACATCATTGGCTCAATATCTACTTTATCTTTGCCACAAGAGACTGAACCCTAAAGCCCATATCTGCATCTTCAGTACAATTCTAGCCATAGTCACTGTTTCTTCTGCATGCTTTCCCTCTCGATCTCATGGCCATCAGAGGTCTGTGAGTCAACAGTGTAATAATGATACCATAGGCAGTAGTAGAAGAGGCTTTCCATAAAAGACTAAGGCAGTGATTGTCCTGCTATACTCTGCCCTAATTAGGGTATTGGCTTTGGATTTCAGAGCCACATTTTAGAATAAACTGGTTATATACTCTGGACTGCAGATCTTTGCAACCAGGAGAGCAGGAGTTTGAGGAAGAGCCTTGAGACTACATAGAGTATATAAGAATTGGTTGAAGGAACTAAGTAGTATGGATGGAGAAGTCTTCTGAGAACCTAATATCTGTTTCAAAGTGTTTTAATTGCTATTAGTAAAAGAAAATAGACTTATTTCATTTAACTCTAGAGAGCTCAAATAAAAGCATGGAAGAGGCAGGTGCTTCAGAAGCATTTCTTTTTGAGTTCAAGAAGTATTATTTTTTTTAATAATGGGGGTGGGTAAATTTTTCTTTGAGATGTTTGTCTAATATTTTTGGTGTGTTTTGTTTTTACACTATGTTCATTTCTGAATGCATACTTTCCCCCTCTTCTACCCCGTGAGCCATCCGTGTAAAAAGAAAAAAAAAAAAAGATTTTAAAGGAAAGGCGATAAAAAACAGTTCAGCAAAATGAACTAACATATCACTTGAGTCGGATATATGTAATGATTTACACCTATACTCCCATGTCCTCTGTATAGGGGGAGGAAAATAAACATGACCATGGGAGGGAAAGGAGGCCCATACCCTATTGATGAGCATTTGCTTTGTTTCCAGATTGTTGCCACACAAAAAAAAGTGTCAGTATGAATTTTTTTTTTTTTAGTGAGGCAATTGGGTTTAAGTGACTTGCCCAGGGTCACACAGCTAGTAAGTGTTAAGTGTCTGAGGCCGGATTTGAACTCAGGTACTCCTGACTCCAGGGCCGGTGCTCTATCCACTGCTCCACCTAGCTGCCCCCCCCCCCAGTATGAATATTTTTGTGTCCAGGGCATATTTCTATCTTTGATCTCCTTAGGGTATATCCCTAGCAGTAGGACCTCTGACTCAAAAAAAGTATATACAGTTCAGTAATTTTTAGAATAATACAACGCTTCTTCCCAGAATAATTTCATAGCTGATCCCATTTTCTATTGCCCCTTTATCATTAATTTCCATCTTTTGTCATTGTTATCAATATGTTTGTTCTAAGATGAAACCTCATTCTTATTTTGATTCAGTTCCTACAGGAACTTCATCCAAAAATAGGTTTTGTACTAGGTGGAAGGACCTATACTCAGTCATAGTCTTTTTCGTGAGGGAATGTGTCTGTCTGTTTTGTTATGAAGAAATAGTGATCTAATATTGAACACATAGGACTGTGAGTCTAGAAATTTGAGGTCTAATCCTGGCTTTGCCACCAATATTAATTCTATAGCTTTAGCCATCTGTTAACCCTTTTGCATCATAGTTTCTGCGCCTAGGATAATACCACTTATCTTTGTTGCTTTTCAGAATTATTGTGTCAAGATAGGTCCTTTAAGCATCTGAGATTCTATTATTGTGAATATTACTTTATGTGAATCAGACATCTATAACTCATCAGGTACAAATCTTGTTTCTGTTTAGTCAATTTAGATGAGGGTTGGCCTTAGGGTTAAGAAGACCTAAATTTGATTCCAATCTCTAATATATACTGTCTGTATGACCCTGAGTAAATTCCTTCTCAGTGCACCAGGCAATTCTAGAAGACTATAAAATACAGAGCAGTTTCCTAATTGTATCAGCAGAAAGTATTTCTCTGACAAGGTATGTAGGAGCCAGCTCTAAGAGCAGATTGTTAAATTTTCAGTGTGATCATTTATACTTCAGAAATCCACAAATACTACAAGTCAAAATTTCATGGATTGTTTGGTTCATTGTCTATATTTTTAAATTATTGGAAAAAATGATTATGCAGATTAAACTTTAAAATGTATGCTGTGTACATTTTTTTTCCAGTGAGTTTGTTAAACAGGTACCAGCACACACATGAAGTTTCCTCACGGAGATTTCTCTATGCCAATGAAATTGTAGGTCAAATCCAAAGAAATCTTTTGTAGGTCAACTCCCCACTGTGTGGCAGTCCTTTGTTTTCTTCCTTTAGCATTTGGAAGGTAGCAGTATATCACTAAGCATATCTATTTATTGCCTATCATTTTTACAATTGAATTTATCTGGTCTCTAGGGTCTCGAAGTGACAATTAAATATGCTATACAAATTTAGTATATAAAATTCAAGGGATCTAACTGCCTTGAATACATACACACACACACACACACACACACACACACACACACACACACACACACATATATATACATACATATATATTTATATATACACACATATATATGCACACACATATTAATATATATATGTATTCAAGGCAGTTGAATTTTTTTCTTTTTCTTTTTCTTTCTTTCTCTTTTTTTTGTGCAGATCAATGAGGGTGACGTGACTTGCCCAGGGTTACACAGCTAGTAAGTGTCAAGTGTCTGAGGCCAGATTTGAACTCCGGTCCTCCTGAATCCAGGGCTGGTGCTTTATCCACTAAGCCACCTAGCTGCCCTGCAGTTGAATTTTGTAGACTAAATTTGTGGGTGTGTGTATGCGTGTGTGTGTGTGTATGTATATATATATGTTTGTGTGTATGTGTATATATGTATACATATATGTGTGTGTATGTGTATATACATATAGATTAAGATACAATAGGCAAATACAAGCAGGATAGGATTATAACATTGGAAGGGCCTTGGAAATTACAATCTTATCCTCTTATTTTTTTTCTGATGAAGAAATTGAGGCCCAGAGAAAATAAGTGAAAGACTTAAAAGACACATAAGTAGTAAATGGCAGAAGTGAGGTTTTAAGTGAGTTCCTTTCTTTCCACTGTGTGTGTACATATATGTATATCTTTCTCTGTGTGTGTATATATAGACAGTTTCCTTACCTGTGAAATGGGAAGAATTGAACTCACTGGACCTATAAGTTTCTTTCCTGCCCGAAATCTAGAAACTCATGATAGTTCTCTGAGATCAACTAGGGTCATTAATAAGAAATGAAGTAAACTTACACTGATATGATTAGAAAGAAGTGCTTGGGTAGACCAAGTAAAAGGGCAGGGAATGGTGTCATTTGAGAAGTGAGGTGAAGGTGAGGGTCTACAAGTAAATGGATAACAACTACCTCCCCCAAGGGAAAAAATGATAGATAGGCAGCTAGGTGGCACAGTGGATAGAGCTCAAGGCCTGGAGTCAGGAAAACTCATCTTGCTAAGTTCAAATCTGGCTTCAGATACTAGCTGTGTGAACACATATATAGCTATGTTCACACACTTTTAAGTTTAATATACTTTATTAAAATTTTCTTAATTCTATATAATCAATAAAAATGAATTTCTATTTATATCATTTGTGAATTTCTGAGGTGTAAATACTGAAAATTCAACAATGGCAGGGGGTTGGTGCCAGCATACCCCTGGCACTAAAGCATAAATGGGACTTCATTTTTTCACAGGGATTTTGTTGTCATTATTCATTTGGGGAGCTGGAGGAACTTTGTAAATCATGTGGTACATCCTGATCTTATTAGCATAAGCTTATCCTTAATAGTATTAGCTGCTCTTTCCCAGGTCAGATGATGACTCCCATTACTGTCCATGTGAATCATTTTGCTGAACTGATGATAGAGTGTACACTTGAGGCAGTAGAAGATTCTAATCTTCTACCTCCCAGCAGAAACAATGCCACATTTGAAGACTTTGTTGTTGTTGTTGTTCAGTCCTATCTAAATCTCTGGTTGGGGTTTTCTTGTCAAAGATAACAAAGTGCAGCTAGGTGGCGCAGTGGATAGAGCACCAGCCCTGGATTCAGGAGTACCTGACTTCAAATCCAGCCTCAGACACTTAACACTTACTATCTGTGTGACCCTGGGCAAGTCACTTAACCCCAATTGCCCCGCAAAAAAAAAAAAAAAAAAAGATAACAAAGTGGTTACCATTTCCTTCACCAGCTCATTTTACAGATGAGGAAACAGAACCAAACAGGATTAAGTGACTTGCGCGGCATCACATAGCTAATAAGCATCTGAGTCCAGATTTGACCTTAGGAAGATAAGTATTCCAGCACTCTAATCCACTGAGTCACATAGCAGGCACATTTGAAGACTAGAGGGAGAATTAATCCGTGTGGGATCCACAAAATCCAAGAGATTAAATAATCTGAATGTAATTAAATATTTTTAAAATATCTGCACATTGTATACTTTAAAGGAGAAGTATAAGATACTTTCCCTTCTCTCATAGAGCCCGAAATCTAGCTGGACTTCCACATCTACTTAATTTAAGGCATAGGAGCAACTAGGTGGCACAGTGGATAGAGAACTGACCCTGGAGTCAGGAGGACCTGAGTTCAAATCCAGCCACAGACACTTGACACCAGCTTTGTGACCTTGGGCAAGTCACTTAACCCCATTTGCCTCTCACACACGCAAAAAAAAAAAAAATCATAAAATGAACTCTACAGATGACAATCAAGGAGAAGAATGTAAAAGACCCTTCTTAAGTTCCTTAAGTCAAACTCCACTATATAGATGTGGTCAGTCCTTCACCAACCTAGACAAAAAAGTCCATTTCTAAAAAAAAAAAAAAATTAAGGCCTAAAATCATAGTATTTTTGATTCCTTATTTTTGCACCATGTTTATTTTTGCCCTACCTGCCCTATATTCCCCAATTAAGAAATAGGTGCTATATTTATTATCAATTTTCCATGTCACATGTGCATAAAGATTGCTTGATTATGCTCATCTAAAATCATTAAGTCTAAGAGGAAGCAAATGTCCTCAATCGAAGTTGGGGTATGCCACATTGGAACTGAAGTGGGGATTAATTTGACTGCTGGCACTTTATTTATTTATTTATTTATTTTCAAGGTGGGATAAGGCAGGAAAAAGATTTTCATTACTTCAAGATTCCTTCCCTTCTGGGGGAAACAGAGCCCTTTTATGCCTGGGCTCTGTCTTTGTTGTAGCTACTTCTGATAAATCCTTCCCCCCATTACCCCCCATTGCCACCACTCACCCCCATTTCTTTGTTTTGCTTTTCCTGCCATCCTTTCTTTTCAAATTATTATTTCAGGAAACCTGAGCTTCAAGAAAGATTTCAGTTACTCGAGCAAAATAAATGAATGAATGAATAAATGAATGAATGAATGAATGAATGAATGGGCAAACAAGCAACTAAGTAAATGGATAAATAAACAAAATGGATGAATAGATAAATAAATGAATGAATGAATAAATGAGTAAATAAATAAATGGGTGAATGAATAAATAAATAGATGAATGAATAAATAAATAATTGGATTTTTAAAATCCAGGAGTTTTGGAGTTGCTGAACAAAGAAAAGGCTGAGGATGAAGCAAATACCTTCACAGAGGGTTTCTATTTTGTCCTGCCTTTGGGCAGATTCATCTTTCCTGCTCTCTTCTCTTCATGCATATTGATTCCAGGCCTGCTTTGTATAGATATTCCCTGTATCTGGGAACAGTAGAGACAGGAGGGTACATAGCTCTGAAATTACATTCGTTTAGCAGCCCAGCATGATGTATTCAGCGAATAGAACAGCTTCTTCACTGGGGGTTTGAGACAAACCGAGCTTTCACCAAATAGAGTGCCCTAATTTGCCCTAATGTTCCTTCTTCTCAATTCTCCCAGTGATCAGCAGCCTCCCCGAGCAGGGGGACTCCACGCTGAGCTGAATGGAAGCCTAGAGAGTTCAAAGCACTTCAGCCTTAATGCAAACCCCTCATTAAGAAACATGAAATGCATTATTGGCCATGGTAAAGACAGCAGCAGGGATGAAAAGTGAATACAGCAGATTCAAAATATAGCATACTTGGGACCCTAATTTTTAAATCCCTTGGGAAGAGTCAACTCTATTTTTCCCCTTCCAAAATTTCTGTGAAAAGATCTCCTGGATTCCAGAAAATTAAAGATCTTTGGGGGCGGCTAAGTGGCGCAAGTCACTTAACCCCCATTGCCCATAAAATTAAAAAAAAAAAATTAAAAAAAGATCCTCAAGCAACCTCATTAACAAATCATAGGCTAGGGATCAAAAGCTAAGTAGGTTTGCTGGTGGCAACTTTGGGACACTCAGGATGAACATTTTTCATTAACTCCCTAGAGACTTTTGCCAAGATAGATCCATCAGTCGATACTTTCAATTACCATCCAAAACCTGTTCCTGCTACTGTCATATTTGAGGCAGGCAAGAGATGGTTATTCTAATGTAAACGAACCACAAACAGAAAAGATTGTGATAGATACAGCACCCATGTCAAGTGGGCCTTGAACATGTAAATTCTCCCCCTACACATACATACAATGTTCATCATTAATAACAATCTGTACTTTTTCCTCTGCTAATGATACTCAGGCATTATGAGCTATTGTGACAAAGTACAATCATTTAGACCTATTTCTGGCTTCCCAAAACATTTCCTTTGACTTTAAGGTCCAACAAAATAATAATTTTAATGCAGGGGTTATTAAACTTTTTGGTGTCATGGACCTCTTTGGCAGTCTTATATAACCTATGGGGCCCTTCTCAGAATGTTTGTAAATGCACTAAATAAAATATACAGGATTACAAAGGAAACCAATTATATCAAGGTAGTTCTCATATGCCTATCCATGTTACTATAACTATAGATAGATGATAGATACATGCATATTTACATCATTTTTCAGTTGTATCCAATCCTTCATTTGGAGTTTTCTAGGGAAAGATGCTGGAGCAGTTTGCCATTTCCTTCTCCAGCTGATTTTACAGATGAGGAAAGTAAGGCAAACAGGGTTAAGTGACCTGCCCAGGGTCACGCAGCTAGTAAGTGTCTAAGGCCAGATTTGAACTCAGGTCTTCCTACCTCAAGGTCCAGAACTCTGTCCACTGTGCAACCAATATACATAGATAAATACAACTGTACTGACTCCAAGTTAAGATGCCCTGCCCCAAAGAAACAGAAGTACATTTTTCCAGCACCAAATGTACATGTTAGCTAAAAAGGGTTTATATTAAATAAACTTTCCTCTTAACACAGCAGATTTGGAAGACTGTTTTTAAGACCATTTTTTTGGCCTACATTTTTCAGGTTCTAGAGAGTGTTTTTTTTTTTTAACTTTCCTTCCTAGTCTATGAAATATGGGTATGCAGTGTCTCTAAGCTCTAAAAACAATGACCATAATTTCACAATTGCATAATCATCAATATCCTAGATCTAAAGTTGTCAACCTTTTGTTTATTGTCAGTCACTCCCCTTTGGCTCCATCTCCTCCAACAGCTGACATGACTGGGGAATATCTGCTTCTTTTCAGAAGTGAGTAATGTATATGCCTAGTCATCAAGGTTACACCTTCCTTCAAATATTACCCCAAGCAACCTGAATGGTTTGGCTATCTCCCTTTTAACAGGCTTGAAAATATTATCATTAAAATCATTGCTCTAGACCCAGAGAACAAATAAATGCCAAGGATATATGTCCAGAAAGCCACATAAAATATACAAAGTAGGGGAAAATTAGAATTGTATAATTATGATAATAAAGCTTGGAGATAAGAGGAGAAAACAAACTTCCCTCCCTTCTTTAGAAGGGGGGGAAGATTATAGATATGGAACATTGCTGTCAGACTCCCTTGGTATATTGGTTAGTTTCGCTTAACTGCTCCCCCCCCTTTTATTATTTTTTGCAAGGAATAGCTCTTGAGCAAGGGAAGAGAGAAAGCTATATTTAAATTGAAGGTAATATAAAAACAAAAGGTATCAATTAAAAAAATGTTAAAAAATCCAAAAAAGTGAATTATACATGTGAGTTCAGAGAAAAGGAGTGGCTGGGAAGTAGGGAGAAATATCTGACGCATTACGATATATTAATTTATCAAATCCAGGAAGGCGTAGAAGGGTAGGTCAGTTGTCAACACTGTAGTTTAGTATAGTGGCATCAAACAGGCCCCACAGGCTTCAGGAAGCGCATGATACTCCAGTGTTGCCTAAAGCAGATTAAACTATAACTGGGAAATATTTAACAAAATTAATAAAAACAGAATAAGACATAGTATTACATTCTTAAAACTACGCCTTACGTATGTATTAATGACTTCTATTTGAGTTCGATGGGACTATTGTAGAAAGTTCACTTGACTGGGAAGCAATAGGGTTGGCTTCTAATCCCAATTCTGACACCCTTTCTGGGTTTTAATTTCCTCAAATGGAAAAAAAAATGGGTATGTACTAGATCCATGCCTCACTACAACCTTTCCTAATAAATACTATTTGGATCCATAGAATGTTAGGGGAAGGTGGTGGGGAAGCATTAGAGTTATCTTTACATATTTGAAAGACAGGCATGTGGAGACAGCATTAGAGATGTTCTTTTAGCTCCAAAGGGCAAAACTAGTAATGCTAGGTAGAAGTGGCAAGATTAATTCCAATTTGGCATCAAGGAAAAACTTTAACAAGTAAAGCTGTCCCAGAGTACAACGAGCTACCTAGAGAGTATATACCTAGATAGGCCACCTCTTTGGAAATCTTCAATCAGAGCCAGGACTTAAACTTTTTCCACTCCCAACCCTTTTTGCCTGAGAAATTTTTACACAAACATGGGTATATGGGTATATAAAATAGGTATGCATAACCTTTTACTGTTCCCAAAATTTTCACAATCCCTACACAACCAACAGTTTAAGGAGCTAAGGTCTGGATGACCACTTATCATAGTCTCTGGATTCCTTTCATGTTTGTATTGGGCTGAGGAAGTATAGAACTCTAAGATCCCATAGAACCCTTAGATTCTATGATTCTGTTAGACCTTGGAAGTCACCCAGTCCTTATTTTACAGATGCAAAAACTGAAGCCCCAGGAGAATAAATGATTTGCCCAAAGTTATCGAGTTCTGCAGCCAGCACTAAGACCCATGAATCCTTCTAAATTTCTGCCTTGCACTGTTTCCATCATACTACTTGTCCTCCAAAGAATGTCTCTTTCCAGTGAAATGTGTACAATCTAAAGATTTGACATGATCTTTCCAGTGTTTGTGACCTAACTACTATGTTATTTTGAAAAATGCTCTCAACAAATTCAGGTCAGTTTAGAAGTGGGAAAAATCAAATAATCCTCTCTGATTTGCAGTTACCCATCCTTAATCTTGTTAATGGACATACTCAGATTGTCCATATGCCTTCAAACACCACCCCCCCCAAAAAAAACCTCCTTTTTTCTGTTTTACTGACCAGAAATAATGATAGATGACATATGAGACAAAGCAAGTGGTGAACAGGAAGATGGCCAAACATTATAGCTTGATTATCTCCCTTTGTTTGAAGGAAATGGAAAGGGAACCTCATAAACTTAATCACTGAATGGGAATGAGCCTTGAACAATAGCGGTATGCTGAAATTCAAGGGTGAGATGAGGGTGTTTCAAAGCTAGCCAAAAAGAGGAATAATTTTCTCTTCTAACATGCTTTCATTTTTTGCCCTGGAGACCAATATTGAAATTTCTCTTTGACAAGCAGATCACACACTTTACAGGTAGTTATTCATGGCTTTGGGTTTTCCCACTCAGTTTGACCTGTTCATTATATAACATTTGTGATGAATAAGTTCCTTGTATTTCTCTTACTAGTTCTCTGTGTAGTTCTGTGAAATTAACTTTACTTACATAATTTCTCCTGTTAGTTCCCTGACTTTAAAAGGAAGAGAAACAGAGAGGGAGAGGGAGAAGGAGAGGGAGAATTCATGAGTGAACAATAATAATCATGTGTTTGACTTGGATTAACTAACAAGGGTTAATTTAATTGGATTTATTATGTAATCAGGTAAAATATACACACATATATAGACACATATGTATACATTTATATGTATATATCTGTAGGTATATACACACATATGTGGAGGGAGAGGGAGAGGAGGAGGGGGAGGGGGAGAAAAAGGGGAAAGGGGAAGAGAGACAGAGAGACAGAGAGAGAGACACAGAGAGAGAGATACAAAGAGAGAGAAACAGAGAGAGAACTGGTGTAACAGAGAATGAGTACCTGGTTCCTGGTTACTACTCATCATTTCAGGATTAATCCTTCATTAATTTATGAGATTTTCACAAGAGAAAGAGAATATTATGAAATGCAAAATGGATGGTTTTGATTACATTAAATTAAAAAGTTTTTATACAAACAGAAGCAATGCATCCAAAATTAGAAGGGAGACAGAAAAGGGGAAACAGTTTTATAGCTAATACTTCTGATAAAGGCCTCATTTCTAAAACATATCAGGAACTAAATCAAATTTATAAGAATCCAAGTCATTCCCCAACTGAGAAATGGTCAAAGGATATGAACAGGCAGTTTTCTGATGCAAAAATCAAAGCTATGTATTGTCAGATGAAAAAATGCTCTAAATCACTATTGATTAGAGAGATGCAAATTAAAACAACTCTGAGGTACCACCTGAAAACTATCAGATTGGCTAATATGACAAAAAAGGAAAATAATAAATGTTGGAGAAGCTGTGGAAAAATTGAAACACTAATGCATTGTTGGTGGATCTGTGAACTGATCTAACCATTCTGGAGAACACTTTGGAACTATGCCTAAAAGGCTATACACCTTTGCATACCCTTTGACCCAACAATACCACTCTTGGGTCTTTTTCCCAAAGAGATCATAAAAAAAGGGAAAAGAACTCACATGTACAAAAATATTTATAGCTGCTCTTTTTGTGGTGGCAAGGAATTGGAAATTGAGGAGTTGTCCATCAATTGGTGAATGGCTGAACAAGTTGTGGTATATGAATGTAATGGAATACTATTGTGCTGTAAGAAACGATGAGCAGGTGGATTTCAGGGAAAACTGGAAGGGCTTGCATGAACTGATGATGAGTGAGATGAGCAGAACCAGGAGAACATTGTACACAGTATCAACAACATTGTGTGTTGATCAACTGTGTAGACTTGATTCTTCTTAGCAATACAATGGTCCAAGATAGTTCCAAAGGACTCATGATGGACAATGCTCTCCAAATCCAGAAAAAAAAGAACTGTTGAATCTGGTTGCAGATGGAACTGCAACTATTTCTGTTGTTTTTGTTGTTGTTTTTCTTTTTTGAGGTTTTTCCTTTTTGCTCTGTTTCTTCTCTCATAACATGACTAGTGCAGAAATATGTTTAATATGATTGTACATATATAACCTATATCAGATTACTTGCTTCTTGGGGAAGGGAGGGAGTGCAGTGAGGGAGAAAAATTTCAAACTAGAAATCTTATAAAAACAAATGTTGAAAACTATCTCTAAATGTAACTGGAAAATAATTAAATATTTATATGAAAAAAAGAAAGATGGAGTAGAAAAAAAGGGGGTTGATTTCCAAAGTGATCATAGGAATTTAAGCTGGAAGCCACCTGAAAGTTCAGGCAATCCACTATGCTCATTTTACAGATCAGGAAATTGAGAGTCAGAGAAAGGTAAGGACTGAGGCAGCTAGATGGCGCAGTGAATAAAACACTGGCCCTGGATTCAGGAGGATTTGAGTTCAAATCCAGCCTGAGACACTTGACACTTACTAGCTGTATGACCCTGGGCAAGTCACTTAACCCTCATTGCCTCAGAGAGAGAGAGAGAGAGAGAGAGAGAGAGAGAGAGAAAGTCAAGGACTTTTCCAAAGACACAGAGAGTAGCCAAGAGATGGACCCATGTCCTTTCACTCTAAATTCAATTCACTCTTTACTACATGATTGAAATACTTTAATTTAGGATCTCTTTCTTCTTTGTTTCATATTTTAGATTCAAGAATCTTTGGTCCAAGAAAAGAAGTTATCACACAGCTCCTGTAACCCCTTGTCATTGAAGAATTCAAAGGATCACAGACTAGAAGGGACTTTAAAAGTCATATAATTCTACACCCTCATCTTCAAATGAGTAAACTTGTTAAGAGACACCCAAGCTCATACCAATAGTAAGAAATAGAGATATGATTTTAACTAAAGTTCTCTTACTCCAAAATCAACACTCTTTCCACTCTGCTACATAATGTAAGCTTTGGCAGAATTCCATGAATTTAATTTTGCTAGGAGGAAAACAAAAATAAGGAAAATTTATGCACAACTCCAGTAAACTGTTTCTTTAAGAAACAAAGGGAAAAAAAGGAAACAAAGAGTACAGACAGCATCACTTAATCCACTAATAAAAGGAAGTAAGTGACCTTTTAAAAAATGTGCCTTACTACCCTGTGTTCATGAACACTTCAATTGACTCGCTGGTATTCTTTTTTCTTTGCATTGTCTATATTGTTTCTTCACATTATTTCATCTACATCCTCCCCTGTTCAGCTTGACTTTCCAATTCAGGTAATCCTCACTATCTACCACCATTGTCCTCAGTTTTGGAAAATCCAGTTCCCTCTTATTTTCTGAATGGCCTGACATGTTAAGCCTGTTCAGGTCAGGATTGAGCATTAACCTTAGATCATTTGATCCACTGGGACAGAGAAGGACAGAAGAACTATAGATAGAAAAGTGAAAAATGAAGAACTTTCATGCCTCATAATTTTAAGATGGTGAAAAAGCAGGGTTAGAGAAGCCTCTATTGGTGCTGGCAGTTTTTACTTCAAAGAGCTCAGGGAATAATTGTGTAGAAAATTCCCATTTTTTTCCTTGACATTTTCACATGAAAATACGTGAGCAAATGTGACTGGGAATAGGGACTTGGGTTCTAATCGAGGTTCTACCAGTGATTAGTTGTGTGCCCTTGTACATTATGCAACTTCTTTGGGCCTCAGTTTCTTCATGTAAAATGAATGGGTTGAAATAACCATCTCTAAGGTCCCACTTAGCTCTAATGCTCTGTGCTTCTATGCTATCTATCTCAATTGATAGAGACAGTCATTATATTTTATTTATTCTTATACTTATAAATTCATGCTTGTTTAATGGCCCCTAGGCTAATATTAAAAGAAAGATTAAAAACATAAGTTATTTTAATGAAACAGCTGCCTAAAAATAGGTAGTGATAGTAAAATGACCCCGTTATTGGGGTAGAACACAAATCTAGTGTTGGAAGAAAAACTAGAAACTATTTAGTCCAACCCTTTTTTTTGAGGACTGGGACAATTAAGTGAATTCCCTGGGGTGACACAGTTGGCAAATAGAAGGTTTTGAACATAGTGGGATATCAGACTCCAGGGCTATTTTCCTTTGTACAGTGTTTCCCCAGAAATTATAAAATTGCATCATAACACAACCAAAGGGGAAAATGAGGGAAAGCTCTGCTAAGTCCTAGCCCAGCACATAAGGAATCATGAATAACTTGGTTAAAATGAGTATCCTATCCAAGTTAGTCACATTTTCATGTATTGTTTACCTGCACGGCCAATTGGTAATAATGGCCCAATTGGGAAAGTTTCAGCCTTTGTTTTTTTAAATTGGATAGTTCATTAAAATATAATAATACTATTAGCTTCATGCCTCCTTCATTCTAAGGACCATGAGAAATATAACTACTCAAATGGCAGCATGTTTTTTTAGATATTTTTCAAGGTCACAAGGTAGGTCAGTGGCAGAGTAGGGACTAGAACCTGATTGTCTTAACCTAATTCTTACCTTGGTCTTGGAACACCTGATCCCAGTGTGATGGGGAAATGAAATCATGAGACTCAATTTCCTCATTTGTGAAATCAGAGTAATAATATTTTTCTCTCCCTCTCTGAAGGGAGCATTGGATTGACTTGGAATTCATCCTTGCTTCCCTGTGCCTGTAAAGAGACAATATGGCTGGTCAGCTAGGTGGCACAGTGGATAAAGCACCAGCCCTGGATTCAGGAGGACCTGAGTTCAAATCCAGCCTCAGACACTTGATACTTACTAGCTGTGTGACCCTGAGCAAATCACTTAACCCTCATTGCCCCCCCCCAAAAAACAAACAAACAAAAACAAAGAAAAAGAGAGATAATATGGCCTAGTGAAAAGATTCCTTGATCTGAAATAACAGATCTCAGCTCAGATATTTGCTGTAACATTGGTTGGCAACTTTGGGCAAGTCATTTAAGCTTCTTGTTTCCTCACTTTCCTTGCCTGTAAAATAGATATAATATTTGTAGCACTTTCTTTACAAACTTGTCATGAGAAAAACTTTTGTAAACCATCAACCATTAATAGTAATACTAGTCATTACTATTACAGATGGGTGCAAAAAGATTAGGTGATTTGCTGAAAGTCATAAGGAATAAATAAACAAAGGGATCATAAGATTGCAAATTTGGAGCTGCAAAGAACCTCAAAGGTCATCTAATCTAACTACTTTTTTTTTTTTAAAAGAGACATTTTGGGTTAAGTGATTTAACCATGGTTACAAAGCTAATAAGTATCTGAGGCCACGTTTGAACTCATTTCCTCCTGGTTCCAGGGTCAGTGCTTTTATCCATTGTAACACCTAGCTGCCCCTTAACTCCTTTTTACAGATGAGGAAAATAAGGGCTGGATTTGAAGGAACACAAGTAGTAAGAGGCAGGATTTATACTCAAGTATTCTGACTGCAGAATGGGAAAAAAGTAAAATCTCGAAATGTTATTTGTTACATTTTAATTTCATTGCTGATTTTTTTTTAAATAATGAGCTTATAACTGTAAAGGACCTTAAATGTGATCTACTTCAACTCTTATTTTTTAGATGAAGAAACTAAGGTTCCAAGTGGTAAGGGACTTGTCTAAGATCACTAATGAAAAAGATAGCATTAGAACCCAGGGCTTTTGTTTTTTGATCCAGTTGTCCTTCCACCACAGGTAGCTCATTTATGTTTCTAATTGATTTGCAATTGGTAGTGATTTCAAAAGCTTTGGCTTTTTTTTTTGTTTTCTGTTATTTTATTTTATTTTCTGAATGACATGTAAAAACAATTAACATTTAAAAAAAAGTTGAGATCCAAATTTTTCCCTTTCAAAGATAATCATTTTGATATATATATACTTGAAGTTACAAGAAAAAACATTTCCATATTAGCCATGTTGCAAAAGAAAACACAGACAAAAAATAAACTCAAGAAAAGCTGAGTATGAACACCAGCAAAGGATCCCCTGTAATCTCTTTGTGGTCATTTGGATGACCCCCTCAGATCTTTGGGCCAGGAGTTCCCAAATCTGCTGCTGACACTGGTGCAAACTCCTCCAAGGGGTGCCGCTGGCTTTGCAGTGGTCATGGCCTGCACTGTGCTCTGGGCTAACTACCACCCTGGCATGACAGACCTTTCCTGCCGACCTCCTAAGTTGTCTTTGGCTGGAAAATTGTCTCACATCAACATTTTATTGTTTCTGCTTCTCCAGCACTCAATTTGAGATTATTTTAAAGGTATTCGGACAGGAATTTGAGAGAGTTCATGTGAATTCCTGCCTCTACTTTGCCATCTTGGCTCTTCCCCCAAAAGCTTCAGCTACCCCAAACCAACCCTATATCTCAGGAGCTGTTAAAAACAACCTCTTTTAAACCTCTAGAGATGTTGCTATTAAAAGAGATTACTGTAGTGAATTTATTTGCTATGTCAAATTGTCAGCTCTTGTTCTTCAGTGCCTCCCTGCTATTTGGGCACACCCACCATTGGTTCAAATCACAATTCATCCATGCTTTTTCATCTAGGGCATTTTTTTCATGCTCTTCTATAGATCTAACATAGAGGATCACCCACTATGTTGGGGGACTTTTTCTAGGGCTTTTTTGTTTAATTTGTGGGTACCAGCTCAGCAGACCCTCATAAGGCCGACCATTTTCTATTCTTCCAACTCCTTTTCTGAAGACAGATGCCCTGAATATTGTTGCCTCCAACAATTCTTGTTTGTTGCTCACATTAGAAATATGTTTCAGCTTCCTTGTGTCCATCCTTTATCTCTCCATTGTCCTTTCAATTATCTACAACTTTGAGGTATTGGGGTGTGCAGAGAGAACTAGTACCTCTAGTGTGAGGGCTTGTCAGGCCTCTTTACCCAACTCCCCCCGTGGCTCCAATAAGTAGTAGCATGTCCAGCAACTACATCCCAGTAAAACTGTCTCACTAGATAGGCTAAACCAGGTTGAGGGTAACCTACAGGCCTCAAATCCATCATGGTGGGGGTCTACTTCAAGTATGTTATGACAGAATGGCAGAATGAGCAGATGAGAAAAATTTATTCCAACAGACAAGAGGGCAACTGCAACAGGTGCTATGGAGTTCTTAGAACTTGGTCAAATATGCTAAGGTCATCTACTGCATCCTGGGCCATTGCCAGTCATCTTGACTTTTATCTTGCCACTTGACTTCAATGACTCTGGAAGAGAGAGTGAGATTGACAACTTTGCACAGCTCTGCCTCAATTAAATCCAATTCACAGCCAAATCAAGACACCACCTGTGATGTCATTGGTCCTCTTCAAAAATGAAGGATGATTGGGGCAGCTAGGTGGCACAGTGGATAGAGTATCAGCCCTGGAGTCAGGAGTACCTGAGTTCAAATCTGGCCTCAGACACTTAACACTTACTAGCTGTGTGACCCTGGGCAAGTCACTTAACCCCAATTGCCTCACTAAAAAAAAAAAAATGAAGGATGATCAACAACTTTAATATCTTGGAGATAGCAGTATTCCATGTTATACAACGATGAAGCATCTCTGGGAAAACAGTGCTGTTAAAAATTGGGGGGGGGGAGTTTATTTCCTTGTTTGTTTTGTATCAGGAAGTAATGTGGTATCATTGAAAGCATTAAACAAATTTTCATAAGTAATCTATACTATTCTCTTCCTCCTATCTAATTCTAGAACTTGGTTATTGTCCATTTGCATTATCTGTCATCTTATATAAATAGACACATATGTATATGGGTATATTGTTATGCATATTACAGATTGATAGTTGATGTTCAAAGAGTTTTAGTGCAGTTTTGAGCTAATATACACACATATACATACAGGATACATACATATACATGTTTATATTCGTGTATGTGTATATATATACAGAGAAAGAGAGAGAGAGAAATTCAGGGAGACAGAAAGAGTGAGAGAGCTTAAAACTGCACACAAGCATGTATGTAAATATGTATATGTGCAATCTATAGTTTTATCCCTATGTACATACATGTATATGTATAGTCTACATATGTATGTGTACATAGGCACATGCATATGCATATACATGTACCTACTAATTCAGTGAATAGGATATTCAAGTACATGACATAGATGAATCTGTTCATTTTCAAAAATTTCAGTTTTTCCCCTTGTGAACTGCAAGGACAATCTGTTTTGAATAGTCATGGATTCCACTCTTGGACTATTGAGATAGCTTCAAGTTGATCACCCCACCTCATATCCCTCCCCACTCTAGTCCATCATCCATCTACTCAGTTGTCAAATTGATTTTCCTGAAATCTGGCCTTGTCACCCCTTCTATTCAATAAACTCTAGTGGCTTCCTGTCACTTCCAAAAACAAATATCAGTACCATTCTTTGACTTTTAAAACTCTTCATAACCTGGCTCCCTCCTACCTTTCCAGTCTTCTTACACTTTACTCCCCCCACCCACCCCTAACATATTTTGTGATCTCTTGACCCTCTCCTCTTCTGACTGTTCCTTTTAGGTGACTCAATATCTTCTGAGTGGGCATTTTCCATGGCCACCCTGTAAGTCTGAAATGCCCTCCTTCTTTTCTGCTTCATGGCTTCCTTAAATCCAAGGCAAATTCTCACCTTCTACAACATCTCCCTTAATGCTAATTTCTTCCTTGTGTTCATTATCTTCAATTTAAACTGGATTAATCTTGGTTTTTACATAATAATTAATATTATCTCTCCCAAAAGACACTTAGCTTCTTATTTTTTAAACACCTAGCTTCTTGGGAGTGGGGCCTGCTTTGTTAGGTTTCAAGGGTTTTGTTTGATTATTTGTTTTATTTTGTTTTGTTGTTTGGTATCCTCAGAACTTAGAAAAGTATCTGACATCTAGCAGGCACTTTATAAATGTTTGTGCACTGACTGACTGCAATATTCCAGAACTTCAAATCAGTGCATCTTCTTGGGGGTGGGGGGGAAGAAGGTATCCGGAAAGCCTCTTTTCTTCTATCTGGATTTTTCTTAAGATAATTTATGTAACAATGGAGAACACCTTTGTGTTCCTGCCATATCTCCAATAGTTGTAGCAATTAGGCAACACAGTGGATAGAACATTGAGCATAAATTAAGGAAGAAAGACCTGAATTCAAATATGACTCAAATACTTACTAGTTGTGTGTCCTTGTGCAAGTCACAACCCCTGTTTGCTTCATTTTCCTCAACTGTAAAATGAGAATAATAGCAGCATCTATCTCATAGGGTTGCTGTGAGGATCAAATGAGATTATATGTGTAAAGTACCCCCCCACACCCTATTGCTAGCATAGGACTCTATAGTAACTGAATTACCATTGGTTGAATTGAATTGAATTGAAATAAAATGAATTAGTGGGATGTTTGATTAATTATATCATATATTACATATATAATATTATATGTATGTGTGTGTATGTGTATATGTATGTATATAGATATATATTTATGTGTGTGTATATATGCATGTACATATGTGTGTGTGTGTATATAATTAGTCCCTATTGTCTTACCACATGCATATTGGACATGACACTATACAAATAACTCTAATAGAAAATAACTCATAATAACACAAAAGAGGTACAAAGTCCTATGTAAATCATAATTGTTTGTTTTGGGGTTTTCACATGATATTTTCTTAAAGCAATTTGTGCAAACAAAGTTTGAATTTCTAAGCTTGTGACATTGATCAATTTGGATGTGAACTTGCACTATGTTATCTGACGATTCAGAATTAACATAAATCTCTACATGTCTGAGACTAGTTCTGTTGTATGATTTATTATCAGTATAAAATCTAAATTTGTAAGCAGATAACTGGCAATAGAAATAGTAGCAAATAGGTCACAAGACTGTACCGAGAACGGATAATGTTCCAGATATGGAATAAAGCATAATGGGTTGAAAGCTAGTAGACCATTTTGAGGTCATCTATCTCAACTCCCTCATTTTACATATTACAAAACTGAGGCCTGAAGAGGTTATTACAAGCACAAGGTGACACTGATAGTGTCACAGTTAGGATTTAAACACAGATCCTCTGACTCCAGAGGAACAACCTTTGCACTGGACCAATCCGCCTTCCTAAGATACCACTGAGAAAAGGTATGTTTATAGAGGCTTCTCTGAGAAAGATATAAGACACAATTTGAGCAAAGATAGCACAAGGTGAGAAGGTATGAATGGACTCTAACATATATTGATGTGTGTTGTTGTTCATCCTTCATTTTTGAAGATGACTAGTGTTAATACTGGCAATGTCTTGACTTGCACATGAATTGAATTTAAGTGAGGCAAAGTTGCAAAAAGTTGTCAGTTTCATTCTTTCTTCCTGAACCTAGAAGTCCAGTGGCAAGACAAAAGTCAAGATGCCTGGTGATAGACTGATGTCTTTAATGCCTGAGTAAGCTCTAAGTGCTCCAAAACCACCTGTTTCAGCTGTCTTCATGGCCCTTGGAACAAATTGTTCTCATCTACCCATTCTTTCTAGAGGAAGTCTTCACATGCTTGGTGTAAACGTCCGACTAACTCACCAATGGGTTTGAGGACTGTAGGTTATCTTCAACCTGGTTTTGACAAATCTTTCGAGATGTTTTTTACTAGGGTATGCCTGCTGGGCATGCTACAGCTTCTTAGAGCCATAGGTGAGAGTTGGGTGAATCAGGTAGACACCAAAAGTAGATGAACAGGCCTGAAAAGAGTGCAGCAAGCCCTCACACCAGAGGCACTAGTACTCCCTGGACACCCCATGTATCTCAATGTGTGCAATTCCTATTGAAATTGTAATGAGTTAATTGTGATTACATGGTCAATCGGGAAACATTTTTTAAGTGCCTTCTATGTGCCAGGAACTATGCTAAATGTTAGAGATACAAAGAAAGTCATATAACAGGCCCTCTTTTTAGGAGTAAACAATGTAATAATAATAATAATAACTCCACAATATGGACATGTTAGCAAACCAGTGAATACAGATGTTTGTTTGTTGTTTCCCATGAATTACACTAATAAGCTAGAAGAATTCTAGGAGTTTTCAAAAGTTAGTTGTTATTGATGTTTAAATCATGTAGAGATGCTTCGTAGCTAGAATATACTATCACTAAAAGGGGAATAAACATGACCATGAAGTAGCCGTTGTAGTTTTCACCTGGAAACCCGAAGAGGCCTAGACAAATCCATTACATTATTCACTAGCAAGTGGATCACAGAGTGTACAGCTGTGAAAGATTCATGGTACAAGGTACTCAGTGAAAACCAGCTGAAAGGGGCTTGGGTGCCATTAAAAACCCCAGGATGCTGGGGCACAAACTCAAAGTGGAATCCGCGTGCACTTGATATGGTCTTGCATCCCCTACAAGGTTGCTTTGGCTTTTAAGGTTCTAATTTACAAATACATTAGAATGGATCAAGGATAAAAGGGTGTAGTAAAAAGCACACTGGATTTGGAGCCGAAGGACATGGATGTCAATGTAATGTCTAGTACTTACTGTGTGACCTTGGGCTAAATGTAGCCTCTCTGGGTGCCATTTTACTCATCTATAGAATGAGAGAGTTGACCTATAGACTGCCTTTTGCTTATTCCCATAATCCTAATTACTACCTATAGTTTATTGTTTTTAAGGATTTACTGATAAGGAAATTGAGGCTCAGAGATCTTATGTAATTTGCACTTAGTGAAATAACTAGCCGATGCCAATGGTAGGTTTCAAACTCAAATCCTCTTGCTTAATACTGGACACACTTTCCACTTGCTCACCAATGCCTCATTATAATTTGCTATGCTGTGAAAGACAGACTTTCTTTTTTTTTTTTTTTTTTTTTTTTTGCGGGGCAATGGGGGTTAAGTGACTTGCCCAGGGTCACACAGCTAGTAAGTGTCAAGTGTCTGAGGCCAGATTTGAACTCAGGAACTCCTGAATCCAGGGCCGGTGCTTTATCCACTACGCCACCTAGCTGCCCCTGAAAGACAGACTTTCAAAAGTTCACCAAATCTGAACTCAACTTTCCTAATAGTTACTCTGTTTGCTCACATGAGATACTAGGCTGGCATAATCAGTGTGGTCAATAAGCATTTCTTACATTCCAGCAAGAAGCTGCAAGGAGAGGAAAAAAGACTATGAAGAGACTGGATACAGCAGCACAGTAGAGAAAGTTCTTGACAGTCAGGAGTGCCACCACCTGGAGAGGGATGAAGACATGGTTTACCTGATGCTTCAGAAAAGTATTTTAAGCACTTATCTAGGAATTTAATTTGATTCAATTCATTTCATTTCAAATGTCATTAAGAGACAGATATAGATGTATATATGTATCTATGTCTACATATGCATATACACACATATTTAAATCACTGAATCTTAAGTACTAGGCATATCTAGATGATAAGAAATGATCTCTCCTCTCAAAGAGTTTACAATCTAATTATTTCCATAAATCCTGTATTTGTATGACCAGAGATATCAAATCACTTCAGAATCTTTTCCAAGAAAATACCAAATGGGGTTACAAAGAGTTGGACACAACTGAACAACAACAATAATTATATGAACTAGTCAAGTAAAGAAGGAGTTCCAAGACTATTCTTGATTCTAATAGATTTCAGCATTCACCTTAGTGCACAGAATTCTTACTCTATTTAACTGGGTTACACAGATATTCATATGTCAATTTTTCTTAGAGAAAGATATACCTCTACTTCCCAGGGGCCCTGTCTATAAATCCAATCTGCTCAGCTCCATTACATTCCAGGTTGGTTCTGAACCTGACTAGACCTCCCAGGGGTAATAAATATTAATATTATTGCTAGCAATCATAATTAAAGGACTTAATCCTGCTTAGAACAATGGAATGAATCACTCCCTGTTTTGGAGCTTCATTAACTCTTTGATAGCATGTGGGGTTCATTTGATGCCCTCCAAGCTAAATAGACTGGAAGGACTAATGAATCTAAACAGTGAACAATATACTCCTTAGTGCTTAAAAAGATCTGGCCATTAATAATACTAACTAAGATGAAACCCTGAACTTTGTGAATATGAATTTTTTTTCTCAGATGACACATTCTAAATTCATCTCTATGTGATAAAGGTCATAGGAGCTAATGACATTGTTCTTGTGGTCAAGTGGTTAGGTGACTTTTACTGTCTCCATCTTTCTTGAGATTCATGGCAGCCTCAGGTATACATAGGAAACACTTGGGTTTGCCAAAATATCACATTAAAAACAGTTGCATTTCTTTTCATCTAACTGCCTAATACTTCACAATGACCCATAGAACCGAGATCTATCAGTAAAATGGTCTATTGCTTTCTCCTTTTAAATGATGCCTTTTCCTATTCTACTTCCATATCCCCCAGCAAGTTCAGAAGATAATTTTTGGATTCCAGAATTCATGACCTGAACTACACTAAATTCCTACACAATGATCTCATTTGTGGAGGGCAAGCCCTGAAAGATGCTAAAAAGGTGAAAAGACATCGGGTCTCAGTGAATAACTATGTGTCCTTAAGCATCAGCTAATTATCAATTTGAACAAATTTACTAACAGAGGGTTTTAATAATAATGATAATAATGACAAAAGCTAAAATTTATATAACACTTTATAGTATAGCAAAGTGCTATACTGTACATACATTATCTCATTTGATCCTCACACACCCTGAAGCAGGTACTATTATTAGCTTCATTTTGCAAATAAGGAAGCAGAGGCAAAGAGAGATTAGAACTGAGAAGTAAGCTGTGTGACCCTGGGCAAGTCACTTAACCCCAATTGCCTTAGCAAAAAAAAAAAAAAAAAAAAAAGAACTGAGAAGTAATGCATTTTTTTGGTCTACAGCAATTTATATTCTAATATCCAAATAAATATCTGATGTCATGAATGTGGGTATTTCCTCCAACAATGTAAATTTTAATCCATCCATAAATACCTTTTCTTAATCACTCTTGTCCTTATCCTCACTTGTATGATCCCCACAGGTAGTCCATATAATATTCAGGGACAATTTCTTGTTTTGTCTTGACAATCCATGCATGACAATATGTAAGGGGTTCAGAGCTGCATTAGTAAAAGGAGTGAATGAAATCCAAGGTCCTTGAAATATTATGGTAAGAACTCATAGCAAAGTATTTGTTGTTGTTCAGTTGTTTCAGTCAAGATACCAGAGCGGTTTGCCATTTCCTTCTCCAGCTCATTTTACAAATGAGGAAACTGGGACAAACAGAGTTAAGTGACTTGCTCAAGGTCACATAACTAGTTAAGTGTCTGAGTCCAGACTTCAACTCACGTCTTCCTGACTCCAAGCTCAACTCTTTATCCACTCTACCACCTAGCTGCCCCCATAATAAAATAAAGAGTTTAGAGTTTACATATTACTTCCTTTTAGATTTGGATTTAGCTATTTCTGTTATTGGTTCAAAGCTTCAATAACCAAAAGTTGAGTTTTGCCCCACAGTGGCAATTCAAAAGTTGAAAATCAAATATGCCTGATGCACTGGGCTCCAAACCCATATTATCCTTAATCCTTTATTTCAGAACTTGCTACATTCCAGTAACCCCATTCTGACAGGTCTAGGCCTCTCTCAGTTAAAGGTTGCCAGCTGTAATGAATTAGACTGCACTGTGGCTTTATGACAATAACAAATGAGAACTAGAACTTGAGACCACAAAATTGATATGCACTTAAGGCTTGAGGTCATATTTCAAGACATGACTTTTAGTAGCATGCATGACTAGTTTGATTCTTCAGTCTCCAGAGGAATTGAACAAATATGAGTGCATGGGAGAGATGTTGACAGAACTGGAATCCTCTATGGAATTCCTCATACATTCTTGCAGCTTTGAAAATTGCAATAATTTTTCCAAGGGATTCTAAAAGCACTATTGCAATATTGTCAATAGCATCAGTCAATGTCTAATAGTTTTAACAATTATCTTAGTGTGTATATATGTAATTATTCAACCATATAGTTATAATTATTCAACTAAATACATACACTCCTATAATATTAAACCACATATATGTATATGTATATGTGTATCTCTATACATGTGTGTATATATGCATGTATACACATGTTTGTCTATCTTTTATCTAACTATATTTTGGACTTTGACCAATCTTGCTACAACTCCCATTAAGACAGGTTGATATAAAAATATACATATATACATACACATATACTCAATGTACATATATACACATGCACACATGTGTATGCACATGCACGTGTGTGTAACTATGCACATATATACATATAAATACATGTATGCACACACATGCATATATATATATACCTTGAGAATAGTAGGCATGGTAAAAAATTAATTATGTAAGATGGAGTCAATAAGGTTGTAAAATGCCAAAAATAGACATGCCTTAAGTTTCATAGACCATATCTTAATTATTGCACAAACAACACTCAGACTGACATAGCATCCAATATTTAAAGATAAAAGCAAAACAGTAATTGGTAATTCTTTACATGACTAGGAAAGAATTCTACTTTGGACTAGATATTATGACTTGAGGACCAGGAATGAATCCCTCACTATAGTGACAAGGCACAGAAAGGGCAACATCTTAGCTATCAGGGAGTTATCAGGTCCAGTCTCATATCATGTATTATTGCCCTATGTTTAACAACTCTATCTTTATCATCTAAGTAAACCATATACAGTTACATCTAAGTGAATGTATATACCATTATCCCTTCCCCAACGTGACTTTCCCCATCATGGTTTTGATATACAGTGGGTCAGCATAAGAAATTAACAGGGAAAACTTTTGAGAGTTTTGCAGAAGCTGCAGATGACACATAAAGGCCAGCTGATGACACAAAAAAGGCTTAGAAACTCAGAAATACAAATACACACACATAAATACACCCATACCCACACCCATATATATTTGTGTATACATATATATGTATATGTGTGTATGGGATAATTGTACATATACACACATGTGTACGCATACACACATATCTATGCATGCATGCATACATATACCCACCTATCTTGTGTTGGATCAGTCATTTTCATCATCTCAATACCTGAATACCTGAAGTTAAAATGGCTTCCCCAGTCTCCTAGAATAATCTGTAGATATAGATGTTAATCTATGAAGCTATGTATATATGTGTATACATATGTGGGTGTAAATGATGTATATGCATACACGCTTGTCTGCATGCATGCATATGTATATATGTGTGTAGATGCTTTTCCATGTATCTGTATCTGTGTGAGTGCAACAATGAGCATAGCACCACTGTGAAATGCTGTGTGTCAGAAAAGAAAACCTTAATCATAAGATGAAATCTCACCTCCACAGATAAGTACAAAATGAAAAGTTTCAGTGTTGGGGCCTCAAGAATCTAGGGGAAAAGAATCCAAGGGGGAAAAGATTGCTGTTGCCCTTTCCCTCACTTTCTCCTTAGCTGGAAGCCACATGTCACAGATGGGAAATTCAGAAAGATGTTCTTTCCTAACAGCATCTGGCTTCTTGGCAGACTTTTCTATACAGGTTTTTCTGGCAGCCTTAAAGTTGCCCATTGGCCCTCTCAGGTTGGCTGCCGGCAGCCAGAGCACTATCTGGGCTGCCTTGTTCTCCTAGACAGTTATTTCCTTTGACTCAGATTTCCCACTGAGGAATGTGTGTCCTTTCACTCTGTTGGGGTAAAAAAGGCACACCAGGCATCTATCTGTAAAATGTGGGGCTTGGGGTAGATGACCTCTGACCATCTATGGTCTCTGAATGGTTTTGAATAGCATGGTGACATGTATTCATAAAATGAAAATATACATCTAAATAGTGATGTTATTACATGAATATTAGTGATATAAAGATTTATAACAATATCTATATACCTATTCTGTTTAATAGCACTTTTGTTCAGTCATTTCAGTTTCATCCAACTCTTCATGACCCCATTTGGGGTTTTCTTGGCAGACATTCTAGAGCGGCTTGCCATTTTCTCCTCCAGCTCATTTTACAGGTGAGGAAACTGAGGCAGGGAGAAGTAACTTGCCCAGGGTCTTATAGCTAGGAAATATCTGGGGCCAGATTTGAATTCAGGAATATGAATCTTCCTGACTCCAGACACAGGGCTTTTTTCCACTGTGCCACCTCTCTGCCCTTTAATAGCAATATGCTATTATAATAAATAGAGAGCTAGAGTCACTTGCAAGTTACTCATCTCTCAGTCAGTGCCTCAGCAACTGTTAGCAACCTTAGGGCAGAACAGTTGTAATCTACACTGATAGAAGGAGTTTCCTCTCTGGGAATGTGGTAAATTATATCTTTATTCATATAAGTGTATATGTTTATATGCTGATATATTGATATAGCTATTTCTGTGTGTGCGTGTGTGTGTGTATAATCAGAGGTCTAGTAAAATTCATATCACAGGTCCAGATATAACTACATTTGTTTTCTGGACCTATGATATAAATATCTATATCTTTATGCACATACATCCAGACTTGATAATATATTTAAACATAGTTAGGAGAAAAGCCCGTCTTCTTGTTTCCCTCCCCCCCCAAAACAAAGGATTCATCATGATGTTAATGAAACAAGAGTCAAAGGACAAAACTTTTGTTTTCATATCATCCCAATGTGACTTATGAGTATTCTACTTTTTTGTTTGTTTGTTTTGTTTTTGCAGGTCAATGAGGGTTAAGTGACTTGCCCAGGGTCACACAGCTAGTAAGTGTCAAGTGTCCTAGGCCGAATATGAACTCAGGTCCTCCTGACTCCAGGGCTGGTGCTCTATCCACTGTGCCACCTAGCTGTCCCAGTATTATATATATATATATATATATATATATATATATATATATTTTTTTTTTTTTAAACACCTTTTCTTGTCTAAAATCGGTCATTGAGCAAATATTTGTTAAGCAATTTCCACATGCCAGGCTCTGTGCTTTGTATTGGTGATAAGAGTACAAAACTGAAACAGTGACTCTCCTCAAAAAACCTACCTTCTACTAAAAGATGTCAATATGTTTTTAAACAAAGACATTATACATGTGTGTTTATAATATGTATATAAGAGAAAGAGATTAATTGAGAGAAAGAAATTGAGGAAATATTAATTAATTAATTACAAAAATACAGATCATTCCAGACTTAATTGATGTTCAATATATACATATATGTGTGTGTGTGTATAGTGTTCCATATATCCCCATATATATGAGTATGTATACTTAAGATTATATATACATATATGCCTTTGCATATGTATACAATATATACACATGTATAATGCATTTGCATATGTGCATATACATACATTTTTGTATGTATATGTATCTATACATATAAACACACCCACAAAGGTGGGTGTTTATATGTGTATATGTATACACACATTTACATATGTGTGCATGTGTATACATACATATATACATAAATATATTAATATATGTATGTTTGTGAAATATATATGAATGAATGTTTGAATACACACATATAAATATAATTATAAATGTATTTGGGTGAGAAGAGGACACTAACAATGGCAGAAAATAAGAAAGCCTCTTAAAGCTTAAAGGGGATGACCTTTGGAGGGAAATGATGATTCTAAGAGGCAGAGGTGAAAAAGAAGATGACTTTAGGCAAAGGAAAGAGAAAGGAGATGAATGTTTGTCAAAAATAGCCAAAAGGGCAATTTGGTTGGATCATAGAGTTCATGAAGAAGATTAATATACAACCGTTCTAGAAAAGTAGACTGGAACCAGATGGTAGAGGGCTCAAAGCACAAAAAGAGCAGAGTTTGAATTTTAACTAAAAGGCAATTGGGAGACACCAAAGCTTCTAGGACAGAGAAGTGTCATACATGGTCAGATACATGCTTTGAGAGAACTAAACTGAGCACCAGAGTGACTTTCCCAAGGTCACTCAGTATGTGGCAAAGCTGAGACCCATGTCTTCTGCTCTGAAAAGAGCTCTGACCAGACATCTTTTCATTGCCATCTATATTATAACACGATAGTGCTTGGTTTCCCTACCTCTAGTGTCTTCCCTTGCCAAAGTATTCT
The DNA here is from genome assembly GCF_019393635.1 of Dromiciops gliroides. Classification (NCBI taxonomy): domain Eukaryota; kingdom Metazoa; phylum Chordata; class Mammalia; order Microbiotheria; family Microbiotheriidae; genus Dromiciops; species Dromiciops gliroides. The sequence goes on along the minus strand of NC_057863.1, from coordinate 182,578,278 downwards.
TCACCTGAATAACAAAATAATCTGTCCAATTAACACATCTGATCATGGACATCCTGTAACTTAAAATCTTCTAGTGACTTCCAATAATCAAAGAAGAAAATAAAAACGTTTTAGTGCAGTATTTAAGGGCATCTAAAATCTAAGTCTAATCTTCCTTGCCAGCTATCGTTTCACATATATCCCCTTCATGCAGTCTCCATTCCAATCTGGCTGTTTCCCAATTTCATCTTGTCCTCTTGCTAGGTCTGGAGTCAGGAAAACTCCTATTTGTGAATTCAAATCCAGCCTCAGACCTTTAGTTCTGTGACCCTGGGCAAGTAAGCTCCTTAAAGACAGGAATTCTTTTATTTTTCATCTGTTTCACCATCACCAAACAGAATGCCTTGTTCAGTGGAGTCAACTAATAAATGTTTTTGAAGGTGGAATAACCTTGCTGAGTATGCATAGTGATGATTCCTTTTGGAGTTGGGCTAAATGGCCACTAAGGTCCCTTCCAAACTAAATTCTGTGATTCTATGAATAATTGAATTAATAAATTAAAAATCTCTATTCCAAAGGCAGCTAGGTGATTCAGTGATTGGAACAATGGGTCTGAAGTCAAGAAGACTTTAATCCAAATTCAGGCATTTACTAGTATGTGACCATGGGCAAGTCACAAAAGCTCTGTCTGCCTCAGTTTCTTCAACTGCAAAATGGGAATGATAATAGCACTTATGTCCCAGTGTTCTGGGAAGGATCAAATGAGGGTATGTCATAACTGCCACATAGTAGGCACATAATAACTATTTGAGTCCTTCCTTAGATTTCTTCTCCTCATTCAACATTATAGATGGTCCTGTTACATATTTGAAAACTGAAAGGGTCTTTTTTGGATTTAGAAACAGGACTCCTAAGGCCGGTAGAAAGGCAAGGAAGATTAATTTGTTTTCTCTAATGAATTGTTTGTTTTATTTGAGTTGCTCTGCACCCTCTGAAGTCCTTACACTGATGAGTAAGGTCAGTCATTCTGATAACATGATTTATCTGCCTTTGAAGAGTATGCAAACTATGAGCCCATGTGATCATTTATAAACAAAGCAAAAAGTCCTGTCAAATGAAGTCTAGAATGAGATTTCTTTTATTATGCTCACAAATAGAGATGGCAGCAATTGAGCAAATGACATGTTGTTCCTTTCTTTCATTTCCTTTTAATAATTCAAGCTTTAAAAATAGAGCCTGTTTATCAAAATTTGACAGTCAGTTCTTTCTTGGACTATCCAATGAGCATGGATACATTTTGGCTTGTCTTTGGACTGTTTAGAGGCATGTCTGTCAAAAGCATTACCTGGCTTCCTTTAGATTGGAAATAATTAGATGAGTCAAATGAACTGAATCAAAGAAAGGAGTTCTGCACTGATCTGGATAACTCATGGAGGCCATTTCTAAGATGAGTTTGGTTTAAGGAAGGCTTCAGATGGCAAGTAACACAGCTTCTAGTTAACCTTGAGTATATAAAGGAAGCATAGATTCTCACTATACACTGGCCAATCCTACCAATATTTGCCACAAAAACAATTATATTGAATCAGACTTGAATGCAGATGTGTTAACATATAACCCAAAGGTAATTAGATCAGTGAGAAAGTTCAAGAGAGATCTCAGTGCATAGATGCTCCCATAGCAAGCTAAAATTCACAGGATGTCTATAGTTATACCGATACTTGCTGAAACATAATACTTTGCTGAAAAAGGATTGCTACAGCCTATTTTTTTTGAAAATTCTGTCTTGTGATAGAGTTGATTTGCTCAGCATTATAATAAATAAATACAATTTAATCATCTTCCCTTGTAAAGTATTTTCATTTATTTTCATTAAATTAGTTTCTTGACTGAAATATGTGCAATTTGTGGTCTTAGATCAGAAGTGTAAGTGACCTCAGAAGCAATCAAACCCAACTCCTTCATTGTATAAAAAAAGAAAACTGAGGCCTAGAGAAGTTAAGTGATTTACCAATATATAGCTAATATACTTAAGGACCATTGCAAACCTTAAAAATTCCCATTGATCCTATGTATATCTTGTTTGTACCTAGGTGTTTGCAAATTGTCTCTCTCATTAGATTGTGGGCTTGTCAAGGGCAGGGACCTCCTTTTGCCTTTCTTTATACTGTAGTGCTTGGCACTTAGTAGGCACTTAGTAGGCACTTAAAAATGTTTATGACTAACTAAAACACTGTTATCAATGCTTGATATTGTTTTTACTGTTACTGTTATACCATATGATAGCCATCTTTGTGTGCATCATATCCCAATACTAGATTATAAACTCCATGAGGTCAATGTATCTCTCCTAGTGCCCTGGATACAGGAGGAACTTATTAAACATTTGTTGAATTGAATTGAGTTTGTTATGTTGCCATATAGTGAACATTGTCAAAAGTTGTGACATAGCCATTTCTTAAGGAGTGCTGTGCTTAAATCTGTGGAGTATTCAGGGAGGACTAATACCTCTGGTGGGAGGGCTGGCTCAGCCCTTTTCAGGGCTGCTCATCCACTTTTGGCATCCACCTGTCAGATAATTCTTTCCTGTGACTCTAAGAAGCTATGGCATGCACAATGATCATACCCCAGTAAACAGTCTCAGCAGAAGGCTAAACCAGATTGGGGGCAGTCTTCAAAACCATTGCTGAGTTAGGGGGACATCTACCCTAAGCCTGTAAATTCTTTCTCCTGGAAGAATGGGTATATGAGAACAATTTGTTCCAACAGCCATGAAGTTGGTTGAAGCAGGCACTGTGGAGCTCTTAAAGCTTGGTCAGACATCAAAGATGCCAAGGTCAGACACTATGTTCTGGGCCAAAGGCAGTTGCCTTGAGATTTTTGTCTTGCGACTGGACTTTGATGACTATAGAAAAGAGAACGAAACTGACAACTTTGTGTAACTCTGCCTCACTTAAATCCAATCTACTAGAAAGTCAAGGTATCACCCTGTAATGTCATTGCTCCTCTTCAAAAATGAAGGATGAAGGGGGCAGCTAGGTGGCTCACTGGATAAAGCACTGGCCCTGGATTCAGGAGTACCTGAATTCATATCTGGCCTCAGACACATATGACACTTACTAGCCGTGTGACCTTGGAAAACTCATTTAACCTTCATTGCCCCACCAAAAAAAAAAAAAAAACCAAGAAAAATAAAGGATGAAAAACAACAGTTTAAATATGTAATACCCAAGTGGTGTTCAAATTGTTTTCTAGATCTGGTAAAAATGTTGTAATGGATCTTAGGGAATGAGGTCCTTTGATGAATCAAATATTCTTATTAATAGTTATATGGCCATTCTGATAGACAGAAAGGCAGACAGACAGACAAATTGACAGATAGACAGAGGTACATAGATAGAAATTATATATAATAGTAGGTTGGACAGTCCATTACAATTCTAAAGCTATGGTCCTATGAAATTACATAATATTGAAGCTATGCTGACCATAATTTATTTTTTCTCAATTTAGAAGGCATTTCAAGATCTTAGAGTACCTCTGACTCCTTTTTGTAAACATTCACTATTACTATACCTTCCACTAAAGTCTGACTCTGGTGCCTCTGCCTTGTATGGAGGTGATCCTTACATTTTTAAACACTGTTGGGGTTCTGCAAACTCTGAAGGGGATCCTGCCAAGCAATGGATTTTGAATATGGACCTGGTGATGAATGAATAAATGAGCATTTAGTAAGCAGTTCTTACTTGCAGAACACGATGCTTAGTGCCGAGGAGGTAAGACAGTCCCCACTCTCAGAAAACTAACATTCTAATAATGAGAAACAACACCTGAAGGGCAGATGGAAAAGCCTAATGGTCCTTAGATTCCAATGGCATTTCAGATGATAAGGTCTTATGGTCTGTGCATCTGCAGAGGTGCTACATGTGGTCCTCAGGGTGCAACAGTAGAACAGAGAATAAAGCCGAGATTCCAGATGGAAAGTAATCCAGTCTGGCTGGAGTGTAGCGAGGGGTGATGACCAATATACAAAGACATCTTTGAGTGTGATGACCCATATGTCCATCACTTGAGGCCTAACTAAGCTAAGTTTAGAGAAAAACTGACTACCAGGTGAATCATTATTATTTTTGGAAGGGACATATCAGTAAATGAAGCTATGTACTAATATGGAAGTCTTCCAAACTACAAGTGTAAAGCGAGCACCCACAGAGGGAAAAACTAGATTGTTGAGGAATTAAAATATCCTTCTACCACAGTCATGTCAAAGTGCTAGTGAATCTAGAGGCTTCCAGGAGCCAAGCCAGCTTTTTCTATAATCCTTTACACAGTATGGACAGATGCAATGAAGAGAAAAGTGTTAAAAAATTTAGTAGCTGAACTTCAAGGAAAATAAAAGGAATCTGTATTCATGGGCAATGACGGTTGAGTTGCTTTCTGTGCTCTAACATTTATTAACCTTCTGCCCTCCTTCCATGGACCTCAGAATGGGTTCTTATTACTTTCTTAATGATAGAAGTGTTTGGACCAAGTGTTTCATTATGTGGACAAGCCTGAGCAGCTCCCTAACACACAGCCTTCATCTCTATGAAGCTAATGCTAACAGGCATTCTCATGTCCTTTGTAGCTAGCAGAAGGACAATAGCACATTAGCCCCTTTTCCACATCATGAGAGGAAAGGAAAAAAAACAACACACAACTCAGAATGGAAATGAGTAGTGATGACTGCCATTTCACTGAAGACTATAGGGATTTGGAGAAGAAGCTATGCATTTGGTTTCACATTAATCAGTCTCTTTAAAACACCTTGTAATTAATTTTGAATAATTAAAGAAGTGTCAGTGAATCTCAGGGCTAAAAACAACTTGAAGTCAAGTACTTGGTGTGCACAAATGGTCACTGATCCAACTAGTCAGCTAATCCACCCCTATTCAATCTAGCCAATTCTCATACATTAGATCCAAGTCAAACAACCTGGGGAAAGATCCTGATTGAAGAAAGGAGAGTGTAGACTAGCAACAAAGAAGGCAAGAGTCCCATGTGCAAAAATTCTTTTCTCCTTAGGTACCTTTGACATTTAGTGTGACATGTTGGAAATTATATTCAAGCTGAGAAACTGCAGAGTTGTTTAACATATCTCCTAGTTTCTTTGACCACATGAGCTTCTATACTGTTTTGAGAAGATAAGAATAACTACATTTTGCACCTTTATACAACTAACTCCCTAAAGATGAAAGACTGTTCCCATCAGTTCTGCCAGAAATCATTTTTCTCCTAGTCTCACTTCTACTGATTCTATTTATTAATTCTGTTGGAAGGGAAACCAAAAGACACAAAGTCAAGGGAAAGCCTGCTAGTTACAGGCCAGACACAAGGTTAAAAACGTGAGGCATGGGGCAGCTAGGTGGTGCAGAGGATAGAGCACCGGCCCTGGATTCAGGAGGACCTGAGTTCAAATCCAGCCTCAGACACTTAACACTTACTAGCTGTGTGACCCTGGGCAAGTCACTTAACCCCAATTTCGTTGCAAAAACAAAACAAAACAAAACAAAAATGTGAGGTATGATTTCTGCCTTCGACTACCTGGGGAGATATAATATACATTCATGAAAACTCAAGGGAATTATAGAACACAATATGTAGGATCATTGTTGAAAATTATTCTTTATATCAACTGGTCCCAAACCTTCATTTAAAAATGAGGAAACTGAGACCAGAAAAGCTAAATGACTTAGCAAAGGTTACACCACTAAGAAATGACAGCTGGGATTTAAATCCACACCCTCTGGTTCAAAACCGTGCTTCTAAATATAAATTGCCCCTCAAAGAAAACTATTCTAACTATTCCCTTGTAACCTTGAACTCAGGACCTTTGGATAATGACATTGAAGCTCTTTTCTAAATTGTATTATCTAAATGAGGAGTGCTGCAAGACAAACATGTAGATACTTAGTAAATATTTGATCAGGATGATCAGCTTTATATTAATTTGAGAATCAATTTTCTAAACAATCCTAAAACATCTATTTTACCAACAAGGAAATTAAGGCCAAGGGAAATTGTTTGCCTTCCTAAGAAGCAGTCGAGGCAGTCTGGTCTAATGGAAAGAACATGGCTCTATAATACAAAGATTTGAGTATGAATGCTGTCTTTGGAAGTCACTAGATGTTTCTGAGTCTTTCCTCATTTATAAAATAGAAGAGTTAGGCAATAGTATGTGATATGCAAGGTCTCTTTCAAATCTAAATGTATAGCCATATTTCAAATGTGACAGAATTAGAAATTCAGTCTAAGATAAATCAATAATCTGTTCTACATTAGATTTCTGATGCTGCCACATATTGAATAACAATACTATATATAATATCTAGGGGTATATCAATACTGATGTATCATATTATCATATAATTCTATCATATATTATACCTATCCTATATTGGATTTCTTGTTCTGTCACATTTCAGATATTACTACAGATTGAGAGCTAAAAGGAATCTTAGGTGGGTAGATAGCATAGTATGTAGAATTTTGGACCTGGAATCAGGAAGATTTGAGTTCAAATCCAGCTTCAGACACTTAATTAGCTATGTGATCCTTGACAAGTCATGTATCTCTCTCAGCCTCAGCTTCCTCACCTGTAAAATGGGGATAATAATAGACCCTACTTCCCAGGATCATTGTGAACATAAAAAGAGATAATCATTGTGAACTGTTTTTCAAACTTGAAGTGATATATATATATATATATATATATATATATATATATATATATATGCTAGCTATTATTATTATTATTATCATGATAAGGAAGTGACTGTTCTTATGATTTGTGATTTTGCTTTCTTGTTACTTTAAAATTAGTTATTTAAAATATTATTTAACAACTATTTGCACATGGATGCAAATGTTTTAAGGATTCTTTGTAGTCTATTATGAGGTAAAGTAGCATGAGAATTAGGAATTAGAATAAAAACTCTAGTATAGGACAGACACAGTTCTACTTACTTTCCCCCCTATATTTCAATGCCCAGTATTTAAAGGTATATTGTGAAAAGTTTCTCATGCCACATTGCCTCTGTGATAAAGCATACAAGTATATTCCAGCAGGCAAAAATAGGATACTAATCAAATAAAAGAGGGTAGTACTTATCTTTTTAAGTGTGAAAGGAGAGTTGGACTAATTATATGGACATTATATTCTTCTCCTAGCTAGTCCCTTGGAGCCAACAGGCTGGTTCTAGAGGTCAAGTCCGTAACCTTGAGGGGTGGGCATGGGGAAGAAAAACCAACTAGTTCACAGCTTAAAAAGCTGGGGCTGTTGTCTAACTCAATTTTACTTGAGACTTATGTTTTTCTGATAGTTAGAAAATCTCCAGGGAGTAAACCTTCTAAAATCTTTTTTTTTTAATTGGAGTTGAGTATTGTGCTGTAAGAAACGATGAGCAGGAAGAATTCAGAGAAACCTGGAAGGACTTACATGAACTGATGCTGACTGAGAGGAGCAGAACCAGGAGAACATTGTACACAGTAACAGCAAGATTGTGTGATGAACAATGGAGATAGACTTGGCTCTTCTCAGGAGTGCAACAATCCAAAACAGTTTCAAAGAACTCCTGACAGAAAATATTCTCAGGGCAGCTGGGAGGCACAATGGATAGAGCACCAGCCCTGGATTCAGGAGGACCTGAGTTCAAATTCGGCCTCAGACCCTTGACACTTACTAGCTGTGTGACCCTGGGCAAGTCACTTAACCCCAATTGCCTCACCAAAAAATCAAACAAAAAAAAATATTCTCAACATCCAGAAAAAAAGAACTATGATTTATGAATGCAGATTGAATCATACTGTTTCTACTTTTGGACTGGATTTTTTTGTTTGAGGTTTTTCCTTTGTGCTCACATTGTTCTTTCACAAGATGACTAATGTAGAAATATGTTTGATATGACTGTACATATACAACCTATATCAGACTGCTTTCTGTCTTGGGGAGGAGGGAACAAAGGGAGGGGGAGAGAAAAGAAAAAATTGGAACTAAAAATCAAGTGTAAACAAATGTTGAAAACTCTGTATGTAATATGTAACTGTAAAATAATAAAATAATTTTTTTAATTGGAGTTAGGGACAGCTAGGTGGCGCAGTGGATAGAGTACTGGCCCTGGATTCAGGAGGACCTGAGTTCAAATCTGTCCTCAGACCCTTGACATTTACTAGCTGTGTGACCCTGGGCAAGTCACCCCCAATTGCCTCACCAAAAAAAAAAAAAAAAAAGTTGGAGTTGAGGAGAGAAGGCAGATTCTGGGGAACTGAAACTTATTTTTTTCTGTATATAGGATCTTCTGATATAGAACGTTCTTACATTCCTCTTCTGACATAGGTCAGAAATTCATAGTTAACTTATGTTCTTAGGGAGTTGCTTGTGACACTGAGAGATTATATGTCTTTCCTATGGGCACAAAGATTAGTACGTGACAGGGGCCAGACTTAGACTCATATTTTTTCTTACTCCCAGACCATGAGAATGAAATAGCTAAATCCTACCAAAGACAAAATTGTGAAGTAGAAAGCCTGTGAAACCTCCATTCCACTTTCCTTCTTATCACAATCCTAATACCTCCTCCCCACAAATCTCCTCCACTATCATCACCAGGCATGAAGCCTGTGTCTAATTCCTCCTTTCAGCTAGAAGCCATCTAGTCAATCCTCCAAACCAATTCAAGAAATCTCTTCTCCAATTAACTTCTGCCATGGTATTGTATAATAATCAAATTAGTATCTGATGAGACACATTTAAACTATGACCTTCTTGGGAGAATTTTTAAATGGAACTAATTAATGCAAGCCAGAAATGAAGTGATTTGTACATTTTCCATGCAGACTTATCCCATTCTTATTGTTTTTCTAAAATCATTATTTACTCAGCAAGCCTGAGTTCATGGCTTTGAGAAACATCCTACTGGGGTCCCCTTACAGTGCTTTTGCCAAAAGTTTTGGTAGGTTCTTTCATGTTACAGTAATTTATTTTGTTGTTGTTGTTGTTGTATTAATGTGTTTTTTGTTTACATTACAAACATTTATAGATTATTCCTACTTTTCTGTGAAATCTCTTATTACAACACACAAGTTAAGTAACTAATAAAACTGGCTTCATCTGAAAATGTGTGCGACATTTCCATTTGTAGCTCCCCACTATCTCTATATTTTAAAAAATGAACAGAAATCAATTTTCTCTCCATTTTACCTCCACCCCATGAAAAAAGAAAAATGAATTTCTCATGACAAATATACATTATCAAGTAAATCAAATTCCTTCAGTAGCTGTAAACAAAAATATATGCACGTCATTCTGAACCCTAAGTACATTACTTCTCTATATTGGATAGTGTATATCATCATTAGTCTTCTGGAATCATGAATGGTCATTGTACTAATCATAGTTTTTGTAGCTATCAAAATTAATTGTCTTTACATTATTGTCATTGTATATGTTTCTTGGTCTTTCTCATTTCATTCTTTATTAATTTATAAAAGTTTTGAATTCTTTTTTATAATATTAATGTTATAGTATAAATTTCTTTTGGCTTTACTCACTTCACTCTGTAATTTCTCTGAAAAAATATATCTCCTCTTATAGGACAATAGTACTCCACATTCATACACCATAACTCATTCAATTTTTCATCAATTGATGGATAACTGTAGCTTTTTTGCTACCACCCAAAAGAAAAAAAAAACTATGATGAATATTTTTGTATGTAACAAAACTTTTCCTCTTTCTTTGGTCTCTTTTGGGTATAAGGCTAATGGTAAGTATAGTTGGGTCAAAGTGTATGCATTGTTTAGTGACTTATTGTGTATAATTCTAAATTGCTTTCCAAAATGGTAGTACCTATCTACAAGTACATCAATAGTTCATTAATGTGCCTGTTTTAGCATAGCTCCTCTAACTTTGTCATTTCTTTTCTTTCTTTCTTTCTTTTTTGCATCTTTGCCACTCTGATGAATGTGAAATAGAATCTCAGAATTGCTTTGATTTACATTTTTCTAATTAGTAGTGATTTGGAGCAATTTACACACACACACACACACACACACAGACATACACACATTAGTAGTCTGTATTTCAGCCCTCAAGAACTTCCTTCTTCATACCCTTAGACCATTCATCAATTTGGAGAATGGTTCTTTTTATAAAATATAAATCTGAATAAGTTCCATATATGTATGTGTGTATATATAATTTTATGATCAAAATGTTATTTTTTGATCTCTAATCTTTATTTAATTATGATTTTTCTCCTATTCATAGATATGTTAGATATTTTTCCAAGGTTTCCTAATTTGTTTATAATATGACCTTTTAGATTTAGGTTGTATACCCATTTGGAGCTTATCTTTTTATAAGATGTGAGGTAGTAACCTAAATCTAATTTCTTCTACACTGTTCTCCAATTTTTCCTAAACTAAAGTCTATTCTTCAGGGTATGTCTTGCAGTCAGACATTACTACCTTCTTTCCACAAAGAGGAAGTAGCCATCTTATCACTCTCCATTCCTACCCACTATTCATGAAGGAGAGATTTTATTTTGCAAAAACTTAGATCTACCCCTCTGAATGTTCACCCAACCAACCAAAGAAGTAATACAGAAAGGAAAACAAAAATAAAAACAAACAAACAAAAGACTGTGTTGGGATGGCTTAGTCAATCTGTAAATGCCTGTTCATATAAATGTAAAAATCAAATCCAGGTGCTTTGAAGATCAGATAATAGCTTTATTCAACCAAATCCTCTCCTCACTATATCCTACATACCTTGTCTTTTTCTGAGGAGCTCCAGTCTGCATTTTTCATATTCCATTTGCAAATCCCCATTGCCTCTCGCTTATTTGACCTTCAAAGCTAGAAAGACAGGCACAGAAGGAGCTAAGAACTATTAATCAGTTGAGTATGTAATTCTCATGCCAGGAAACCAGCTTATAGGAGGTTTTTTCTAGCCCCTAATGTTCAGCTTTTGATAGACACACAGTTGGAATGAACAAATCGAACAGTGCCAGGGTTTGGTTAATTGGGGGCACAACAGGTGCAATTCAATAATGTGTTCAGTTTTAAGTCTTCAATTTTGAGAAAATACAAAGGAAAGGGGAGGGGGGATTAGGGGGCAGGGTAGCTACCCTTTGACAATTTTACCCCATTGTTTAATTAAGATCCTTTCAGTGCTACTTCCTCTTTTCTAGGCCTGAAACCCTCTGGATTTCATTATGACCATGCTTGGGTTTTTCTTTCTTTTTAATTAAGTTTACTTTTCGATTTAGATCACACTGACAGATGCTTTAGTTCTCTTGGAGACCCACATTTCACTTTATATTTATCTCCTTGCTACTTCTGGTGGCTTATGTGGAATAATCTTGATTCAGGCTGTGTAACAGCCACAAAGCACGCTGGGTGAAGTGCCCATAAGCACCAGAAAGAGTTAAGAGTGTGTATGTTCCCGAACATTGTAAGGGTGTGGATAAGGAAGGGAAAATGTTTTCTTTTTCCTCTGCCCTAAGGGTAAAAAGATAAAGTTTATTCTTTGAGGACTTCAGACAAATACAGGATTTGATTAAATGGTAAGAGGAGAATACTCTAAACCTGATCAGAAACAAGAGAATTGTGGATCTAATGGTCAAATGACCACATGTATGTCTGGGCCAGAGGGGATTGTTGTAAATTATGAGTTTACCTAGTTCCCCCCAAGAGCCTATGACTTTGAGTGAGAGAGCTCTGGGTTAATTAAAGGAACAATTTTATGGCCATGCATTACTCTGTTTAGAGTGTTGATTATTAAAATATAGCTTTTGTATCTGCCTGTCTCCTACAAACAGATAGAGAAATAATCTCTCCTACAAATTAATAAACAAATAAGAGAAATTACAACATCTTATATCTCCTACAAAAAACCAGATCAGAGAACATGATATATCTGCCTGTCTCCTACAAACAGATCAGAGAAATAATGTTTAATTTCTCCTACAAATCAGAGACATACAGAAAAAATATATCTGTCCTCCTATGAAAACAGATCAGAGAAAGACAGAAAAAATATAATATCAATTTAATATTTTACTGTCCAAAGAAGAAAGGTAACACAACCCACGACCATGTAGAGACTTCCCTCCTAAGGGATAAGCTCAGAAGATTCCCCATTTCTGAGGGTATATATGGTTTTAGTCCACTGATTACAGGGCATTGTCAGTTTCAATAATATGATACAGACATCAACCCGGAAGCAAAAAGTAGTTTAACAATTTCAGTTATAACAAGTATGGAGGAAATACAGAAGCATCATGATAAGACTACAGGATTCCAAAAAAAAGGGTTTGGCAAGGATGAGGACACCCATATGTTACCATAAGATAGGGACTTATTATTCTGAGGAAAAAGAAGTCACTAGGTAAGGTCTTTTTATCTTCTAGTTATCTGGGTTAAGTTTGGAGTTCAGTTGAAGGAAATTTTGCTCCTATTAATCCAGGATTTCATAAAACTCCTTTTGGATGATAATGTACCTCCATCAAATCCAGGTGATCCATATATTCATATTAACAAGAGATATCTAGGCCCAGGTTAGAAATCCCTAAGGACCACTAGCTGGTTATATTTTTATGAGCCTGAGAAAGACCTAGTCAATCAAGAAACATTTGCTACATTTGTACTATGTTCCAGGCTCTGTGCTAAGTTCCAGATATAAAAAGAAAGGCAAAAGCATTTCCCCTGGTCTCAGAAGCTCACATTCTAAAGGGAGAGACAACATGCAAATAACTATCAAATACAAGATATATGCAAAGTGTATGCCCTAGAAAAGAAGATACTATCCATAGTTGTAAAAGACCTTCTTTAAAAAGTGATATTTGAATTGAGTCTTGAAAGAAGCCAAAGTCAGAGGTGAGGAGGGAGAAAATTCAAAACATAAGTTAAAACCAATGCAAGAGTATGAATATGGGGAGATAGGGAATCATTTGTGAGGGACAATAAGTAGGCCAGTATATCTAAATCACAGTGTGGGGGAAGAGAAGGAATAAAGTGTGTTTCTGGACAAAGACTGGAAAAGTAGAAAAGGAAAAGATTGTAAAGATTTACATATCAAACAGAGTGTTTTGCATTTGTTCCTGGAGGTAAAAGGGAACTGAAACCATTAGAATTTTCTTAGTATGGCGTAAGAGTAGGAATGGGGGAGGAGAAATGATCAGACCTAAAAGGTAGGAAATAAGTTTGGCAGCTAAATGGAGTATGGATTAGAATAGGGAAAAGCTTAAGAAAGGGAGACCATTGAGAAGGCCACCAAGATAGTCTAGGAGAGAAATGATGAAGGTCCATACTAGAGTAGTTGTGTGATTGAAAAGAAGGGAACGTATATGAAAGTTGTTGTGAAGGTAAAAATGATGTTATTTGACAACAGATTGGATATGTTGGATGAGAAGAAGTGATTCATGAAGCTTAACACCAAGATTGTAGTGAGTGCTTGGGATGATAATGGTACCTGAATTCTCTTTCTTGGGATCATAGATGTATAGTTGATTATTGTCTGCCCTTTCGTTCTTCAAGAGGACCAATAACATCAGGAGGGTAATGTCTTAACTTGCAAGTGAATTGGATTTAAGTAAGGCAGAGCTGTGCAAAGTCATCAGCCCACTCTCTTTTCTGGGGTCTTCTGAATACAGTGGCAAGACATAGATCAGTATGACTGGAGATGGCCCCAGATAAAGTGGGAGACTGACCTTTTTGAGATAAGACTCTTTCCCAGGTTTCAATTTGTCTGAGGTCTAATTCAGTGTTTAAAGCTATGTAAAAAATGAAGCAAAAGATGGCCTCTTTACCTACTTAAAAAAAAAAAAAAGAATATGGGAGGGGAAGGCCCAGGGTTTCTTGGCAGAACAGATTTAAAGCGAAAAGACACCATACAGGCCATCTACTCCAAGCCCCTAACTTTATATTGAGGGAACTGAGGCTCTTAGAACTGACATTATTTGTCCATGATCACAAGGATAAAAAAGGGGCAGAGCTAGGATTTGAACCCACATCCTCTGACTCCACTGTACCATGTTGCATCCCCTTCTCAGAACTGATTTTAAAAAGCCATTGGATTCTGGCAGTCTTATATAACTGTACACAGAAGTAGCATGATCCAGACCATTATGTCAGTGACCAGAAAAATAAAAATGAGCCATATACTTGAATATGAAACTCCCTCTACCAACGTAGGGTGTGATAGTAATTAATTCCTAGGGAGTTGCCTGAAATATGTAAAGATTTAAACATATGCCTTCTTGAATAGATTGAATGCTGATGACAATGGGTTTATGATTCAGTAGATAAGGGATTTTCTTAGACACATAGAAATTAACTTATTTTTTCCAAAGTCACACAACTACTAAGATTCAGAGGGGGATTTCATTCTATGTCTTCTTAACTCCCATTTTATGATATACATAAAGTGACAAAACCTGCCATGAGCATCACAGAAAACAATCAGCTGATGCATATACATTTTGAAAAAAGGGTATATGTGTAAAAAAAAATATCACAATTTCTCAACAGATGATATGATGGGTATTGAGGTGGAATACTAAACTAAGTTAGGAGAAGCCTATCACCATAAAACAGCAATCTGCAGAGTAAGTGAGGCTGATGAGCCATTAATCCAGATTCTGGTCCAAGATAAGATTGTTGATGCAGTCACCATTCAGGGCACAGTGCCAGACAAATCTCCATAAAAGAAGTGAGGAATTGCCTCCTCTCAGGAACAGAAAGTGAGCATGAGAGGAGAAAATGTCAACAATACTACAGGATAGAACAAAAATTAGAAAAAACATTAAAGGGAATGGAACCATGACTCAAAATCTATTAAATTGTGCATATACTTTAAGCCAATAATACTACTTCTAGGTCTATATCACAAAGAGATCAAAAAAGAGAGAGAGAGAGAGAGAGAGAGAGAGAGAGAGAGAGAGAGAGAGAGAAAGGACCTGTATTCAAAAATGTTGATTTATAGCAATTCTCTTTGAGATGGCAAAGAACTCAAAACTGAATTGATACCCATCAGTTTGTGAAAGGCTTAACAAGTTACATCTATAGGAATGTTATGGAATACTATTTTTTGATAAGAAATGATGAAGGGAGTGGTTTTAAAGAAATCTGGGAAGACTTGTATGAACTGATGGAATGGCTTGAGTAGAACCAAAAGAACAATTTATATAATAATATAAAGACAATTTTTTTTCTGAAGCAGTTTCTTGCCTAGGATTTTTATATAGGATATGTGTGTGTACATATACATATAATGTGTGTGTGTGTGTGTGTGTGTATGTATCCATCCTAGGCTTTTTCTTGAAGTATCCTTTGTTTCTCCATGAATGATCAAAAGTGGTTAATGTTCATCAGTTTTGACAAATCTCTAGAGGCCCTTTATATCCTATCATGGATATATTCCCTAGAAAGATAGATATTCCTATATAGTTCATGTTCAGTAGACATATATCTGTTGTCTCTCCCATTATACTGTGGGCTTCCTGAGGCCACAAACTGTCATTTGCCTCTTTTTGTGTCCCCAGCACTTATCATGGTGCCTGGCATTTAGTAGGTGCTTTATAAATCTTTATTGACTGTTATAAATACCCAAATTAACTATAAAGGACTTGTGAAGGAAGATGCTTTCTGAATTCAGAGAAAGAACTGATAAATAGAAGTATGCATAGAATGATTTTACACACACACATACATGCATACATGCACACATATACAAATTTGTGTCTAAAGGTATATATCTCAAAGACAATGGTGGAGAAGAAAGAAAAAAAAGAAATTTACATGTTACTGTACATTTAAAAGGAAGAGCAAGTTATACATAATAGATTTTCAGTTTCATTGCAATCATTTTTTAAAATTATACTATCTTATGGAAATGCTTGTTTTATTCCATAAATTAAAAAAATTAAAATCCAAAAACATTGTTTTAAATAAATCTTTGTTAATTTATTGATTAAATTAGTTGCCCAAGAACTCATCAGTCAGGATGCTTCCATTACAGGATGACCTCTCTCGGTGGTTCTTGTCTATAGACATCATCATTGTTTGAAACATAAAAATTGCTGCCTTTTCAGAAGGACCAGGTCCTCCCTCTCCTAGAAGAACCTCATTTATTATATCACTTCAAAATTTCCAAAGCTCCTTTCTACTTTCTAATCTCCTAAAAAGGTTAGAATTCCTTTTATCTCTTCAGTCTCTTGTTTTTTCTTTTGAATACTTGTTCCTTTCTTTTAAAGAATACTTAATTTTTCTTCTCTGACAACATGGAGAATGGAAATTAATTTTTCCTGGCCTTTCATCTTAAACTCTAAAAAAGACTATGTTTTGCTTTGCACATCCATAGCTGTTACCTGTTGCCAGCCAAAAAACAAACAGTACACTTTTTTACATATTACTGAGAAAATAAGAAACTGACGGCACTTGTTTCTGATTCAGCCAAAGCTGGGTTCAGGTTCCACTTCTGACATATACTGGCTGTGTGAACCTGGGCAAGTCTCTTAATTTCTTAGTTCTTCTTAACTTGTAGCTCTCTAACTGTAAGTGAAAGACTGAGAGCAAGATCATCAGGGAGCTCTGATGATCAAAATCAGAGAGACAGATAAAGAGAGATGATACATACATACATACACATGTATATACATACATATGTACATTGATGAGCAAATAAAGAGATTAAATAAATCAATGAATGAACAAAAAAACTGAAATGTTCACCTTGCCTCTAGACTTCCTGGAAGCTAGTCCTATCTTGTTCTTCTTAGTAATTCTTTCACCTAACTCAAGTGACAAATAGCCTTTTTGCTACAACCTGGCAACCATGCAGAGGAGGGGCTCCCTACCTTGGAAATAATGCTTTATTTTCATAAAGTACCCATTTTTTCTGAGGCTTTCCCAGGCTTTTCTCATTCTCTGAGCTATCCTCAGCAGTCTTTGATCCATAATTAGAATATTGTTGCCAAATCCTTAGTGCAAATTATAGGTTTTCCAACCTCCCTGTGGAAAGGTGCCCAACTGGTACTTTTCAGCAATTTCTAGGTCTTGATACATGACATAGTGCATTCTTATTCTCTTCTCCTTTCTTGGGAGCTTCCTGGCTTTCTCCAATCCTGCACATCCTTGCACTAACTAGCTATGTGACTTTGGGCAAGTCATTCCCTTTCTGTGAGCCTCTTTCTTCAATTTAAATATTAGTATTTGGGGAGCAGCTAGGTGGCACAGTGAATAAAGCACCATCCCTGGATTCAGGAGGACCTGAGTTCAAATGTGGAATCAGTCACTTGATACTTGCTAGCTGTGTGACCCTGGGCAGGTCACTTAAACCTCATTGCCCTGCAAAAAAATTAAAATTAAAAATAAAAAAAATATTAGTATTTGGACTAGAGGATCTCTAAAGATCCCCCCAAATTGCCATGTTTTAAAATGCTATGATTCAGTCTTCCCCTACGAGGTAGAAAACATCTAATCTCACATTTAAGGAAGAGGTGTCTTTATTATATTTTATGAGGATCTCCTTATGCCCAGGTACATTCCCCTAGCGACTCCTGGTGGACATGTGATTTTTCTGAGGGTTCTTTTTTTTTTTTTTTAACAAAGAATTAAGGGTTTTGAAAGTTATTTTAGCAAAGCAAATCCATGTGTGCTCATGACTCATGTTCCTTAGGTGGGACTACTCCTGCAGTGATACCCGACAGTTACATCTGGCTACTTTCTCCCTATAGAAGATTTGGCAGGTGGACTTGTTTGAAAGTCCCTGCCACCTGCCCTAAAGGTAAATACAAACATTCAATAATCCAAAATACTGCTTGCCATATGTGCAAGGTGGGTGAATTAATGCCTTTGCAAAACTTTCCCTGGTGATTCTACTGCTATATGTATGCATCTGCAACTTCAATATTGTGAAACAGAAACCATTTATCTGCTTCAGTTTTAGAGGGGAAAATGATATGACCCAATGACTCCCGAGGGTTTTTACAATAGATCTCCTCATAGTGCAAGCCCAGATTGGTTCCTTTAGGTGCAACCTTCATATTCTTATACCCTATCCTTTCCAAACAGAAGAAGGCCCATAGGCATTCCTGTCTCCAGTGGCATTTTAAGGGTGATTAATGGTTGTTATGTCTATAATCAGGACTTAATGTCCCTTTAAATGATTTACTCTGTTGGTCTTAAACTGGTTAGTTTTGCTTTTCTACATTATCATTACTAATCTGTACTTTTGTTGATCTTTTTAAAGGGAGCGTTTTTGGAGCAGCTTGAAATCCAAGTTATTGGTGGACATTATTCAAATACTGGCTTGGTGTATCTGTTTTAATTTGCAAAAGGGAGGACAAAGATTCATGGATTCATTTTCGTTTCATTGCCAAAAGACTCTTGCAGCATTTGCAAAACCAAATTAATTTGCTTTGCTGTGTCACCTGCAAAGCTCTGAGAGTAAAGCCTCTAAAAGCACTGTCTTCACCAGGGTGGCCCCTCTAGTTTTCCGGAGATCTTTTGCATTTTCAACCATCTTCCCTTGCAGAAGAAACAGAATGCTAGGGGGGAAATGGTTCCATCTGGAGCTCAGAATCATTTTATGTTATTTCACTGGATTCATATTAGGTCTAAATTGGAAAGTTAAAATTCTAAGGAAAGATAACTCTTGCTACTGCTCAACATAGAATGATTTACTAGGCCAAGTGTCCTTGTTGAACAATTCCTGTGTCTTTGCTTATTTTATATCACCCACAGTCTGCAGTATCCCCCTAACTGCCACTTATAAACATGTGGAACATTAGACAAGGCACCTCATCTGTCTGAGCCTCAATTTCCACATGTGTTAGTGAATGCTTTGGATTAGATGACCTCTAAATTCCTTCCTGGTTCTGAAGATGATGAAGTATTCAATAAATTGATATTGTGTTTTTTAAAAATTATTTGTGCTAGGATGGATTTTCTAAATTATTATTACTTGTATATTAATGACTATGTAATAATGGCTATTGTGCCAATTTTGGCAGTATTTATTAGAAATTAATTTTGGGGGCAGCTAGATGGTGCAGTGGATAAAGCACCGGCCCTGGAGTCAGGAGTACCTGAGTTCAGACACTTAACACTTACTAGCTGTGTGACCCTGGGCAAGTCACTTAACCCCAATTGCCTCACTAAAAATAAAAAAAATTAATTTTGAATATTAGTAAATAATTGGCTACGTGGGTTAACACCAGCACCTTATTGTCTCAAAGAGAGCACATGGCTACCAGCTAACGCTGTCCTAAGAGGAGAGTGCTCACCAATTTACAGTGGGTTCAGGAAGCCCAGAATGCCAAGAAGCTGTGAGCCTCTTGTAGTCTCCACTTTTATTCTCTTTTCTGAAGTGAGTGGGAGAGAAAGTTAACTAAAACTGGGTCCCTGGGACCCTCCAAGAAAGCTATTATTAATGATTATTTTCTCACAATATTTTGCCATCTTAAAAGATCTCTGCTTTTGTTGGTGTTATCTTCTCCCACCTTTGTGTACCACAGCACCTCCTTATTAAATGGTCTTAGTAAATGAACCATTAGTAAAAGGTCTTTGTGAATTATCATGAAAAATGTTAATTATAGGGGAGCAGTGTGTTGTAGTGGAAACAGCACTAGACTTTCAGTCAAGAAGATCTGCTTCAAAAACTTAGCCATGTGACCCTGGTTAAGTCAATTAACTTCTCTGGGCCTCAGTTTCCTTATTTGTAAAATGAAGATGTAAGACTTGATGATCTCAAAGATTCCTTGTAGACATAAGGCTTCTAGCTATGTGACTCCACAATCATAACTAAAGGAGTGCTTAGATAGGACACACAAACAGTCAGGCTTTTGATACAAACTCCTAACTTTTTCAGTTTGGTAAGACTCATGATAGCTTGCTCTTATGTATCATATGCTTTGAGAAGCTAGGAACACTCTTATGCCATGTTAAGACATCAAAGGAGGACTTTAGTATAAGAATCTATATTGATATAATCCTTTAATATTAAAAGATCTATAATGTTAGCAATGTGGGCTTTCCCTCTACCACTGTACATCACATTGCTTTTCTAATTTAGTAGATGGCTGTTAACAATTCTTTTAGTCACAAAATTTATCACCTGTATCCAACCTGATGCTAAAACTTCTAAGTTTTGTGAGGCAAGTCTTTGGGCAATAGAACTCTATCATTGGCCCTTACTCAAAGCCTTTCCATGTTCCTAGAATCCAACAGAGATGCCTCCTCTTTGACAAATTATGACACTATTGCCACCATGCCACACATAAAATATTGTAGTTCAATCCTTGTAAAGATGGAGTGATTGTGAATTTGATCAAGGAATAATTATGATCGGATTGGCTTGGTACATTGGCTTGACCATTATTAACTCTCCCAACTTTTAAGGCTAACTTCTCTCAAGTCTTTTACTAATCTTTTCTTTTCCACATATTTATCTCTCTAGTTTTCTACATTTTCTTGAAGCATTTTGCTTGAAAAGCCCTAATTTCTGTACAGCTTGAGCATGTGTATGACCAAGCAGGTGTATGATCAAGGAAAATAAAAGAGGAAATTCCAGTTGAAAGATTAGGACCAAAACTCTTTGACATATCTTAGCAGAGAAGACATTCAAGTGAGTGAGAAGTCCTAGGTAACTGTGAATAATAATTAGCAACATAATGGTATAAGCCATTGTCTTTCAATGAGATATGAAATGGAGACAGTCCTGGATCCTGAACCCAAGAGCCTTAGGAATAATAAAACTTACAGTCCAGTGGCCTTGATCACTAACCTAGGAAGCAACCCTTGTAGAGAAGCAGCCCAGAAGAAATCGTGTATATAATACAACCACAGCTATTGAAGACTCAGAAAAAGAATGTTCTGGCCTCCAAATATTTTGGCACTGTCAAATGGTCCAGCAGTGGAATATATATCTCCATATATAAAAGAAATGAGAGTAAAAAAAAAAAAGTGTTTCCATCTTCTTTGCAGCTTTACCCCAAGGTGCATCTGCTTTTTTACTTGTGATATGTAATTGAAACCTTGTACATGTGATGTCTTCCCAATTAGAATGTGAACTGCTGGAGAGCAGGTACTTTCTGACTTTTTCTATTAGCAACTCCTAGCACTTAACACAGTCCTGTGCGCAAAGTAAATGCTTAATAAATGTTTTATTCATCCATGCATTCATTCACATGGATAAGTACCATCTGTATCTATAGTCTTGGTCCTCACTTAATAAGTATATTCCTAATATATTCTTGCCAGTAGCTTAATCAGTCTGACATATTAATATGTGCTTTACACACAAAAATGATACTCTTGACCCAGGATCAAAAGGGCATGTGCTTTGATTTGTGAGTTGTTTTTTTCCCTTAGTAGTTCTGATAAATTTGTGCTGATCCAACTATACTTTCTCACCCAGTCCTCCTTATAACTGAGGTCAGACATTTGTGAAATAGGGTTGAAGTGAATTCTGTAGCCAGGGAGCCAAGCATGGCTGACCTCCGAATCTGGCCTTATTAACACTGTTCTCAGACCAACTGAGCTAACTGTCTAGAGAAACATTAGTGAACAGGGATAGATCAGAAGAAGGCAATTTTTTAGATGGAAGCCAGGAGCTTGATTTCTTTATTTTCTCTATATTATAGATAGTTTATTCACATAGTAGAGATTTGCTACCATGAAAATGCTTTCTATATATATTTTTTATTTGATGATGAATTTGTTTATGATGAATTTTTTTAAAAAACCAGCTCATTGACAACAGAGACCACATCAACTTTCCCCCTGAGTTTCCTAATACTTGGTACGTAGTACTCAGCTTTTAGTATATAGTACCTAGTTATACTTCCCATGGGTGCTCAATAAATTTACGTAGACTGATGTGTTTACTGAGTCCATCAGTATATGTCTGAGACAGGCTGTCTGTTTCAGTTCCCAAATCCCTCACTTATTTGATCTCTGACTTCTATCTGAGATGGGTGAGACAAAGTGTGACAACCTGTTTACTTATTGCTCTAAATACAGTGCATAGGGAATGAAAAGATCAAAGTGTGTGCTAGGAATACAAAACGAGTTTCCAGAAATTTGAAATCCCTGACTTTTTGTTAAAGGAATAAAAGGAGACACAATAAATCTAAACTGTGAAAGATTAAAGGAAGTGGAGGAGAGAGGAAAAAAAATAGACCAGTAGATAATGTAGTGTAGGGCCCTGGACCAAGAGTCAGGAGGCTGGGTCTGAGTCTTGACTCTACCTTTAGCTAATTATATGAGCCTGGGCAAATCCTTTCATTTCTCTGACTTTTCCTTTGCTTTTCTCCCTCCCCTCCCTTCCTTTCATCTCCCCAAAGCATTTTCTTCTCTCTGTTTACGGGCATGAGGAAAGCTCATGGTCAAGTAGAACAGTTGTTCTTCAGTAGTTTTTCAGTTGTGCCCAACTCTTCATGACCCCATTTGGGATTATTTTTTTTTTGGTAGAGATACAGGAGAGGTTTGCCACTTCCTTCTCTAATTCATTTTAGAAATGAGGTAAAGAAGGTCCAGTGATTTGTCCAGGGTCAAACAGTTAGAAAGTATAGGAAGCCTGATTTGAACTCAGAAAGATGAATCTTCCTGACTCCAGCCTGGCACTCCACTTATTGTACCACCTAACTGTCCTAAGTGGAACATACTTCTAATCTAAAGTCATTTCACTTTATTAGGTAATTTTTTTATATTTAGTCTAAAGTCCATGATTCTGATTGATTGAACATCTTAACACTTACTTTAAGTGGGGTGGGGCAGCTTGATTGAGTAAATCAACCTCACCCTTACACAATCGATCATAAACATGTATTAAGAGTTTTTACTATGTGCCAAGCCCTGTGCTAAGTTGAAGATACAAAATAGAGGCAAAAGACAGTCCCTGACCTCAAAAAGCTTACAGTCAAATGGGGGAGACAAGATGCAAACAAATATATACAGAACAAACTATATACAAGATGGAGCAGCAAGGTGGCATGGTGAAGTGAGTGCCAGACCTGAGTTCAAATCTGACTTCAGACACTTACTAGTTGTGAGACCTTGGGCAAATCACTTGACCCTGTTTGCCTCAATTTCTTCATATGTAAAAATTAGCTGGAGAAGGAAATGGCAAAACACTCCAATATCTCTGCCAAGAACCAAATGGGTTCATGAAAAGTTGGACAAGACTGAAAACAACTGAACAACATATACTGGATACATAAACAATAACAGAGGGAAGGCATTGGAATTGAGAGGGGTTGGGAATGACTTTGAGACCATCAAGACAGTATAGTCTATCTCCTTCAGTCTATATAGAGAGAAATTAATGTGAAAGATGGTGAAATAACATGTACAAGGTTTACATATAGTAAATAACAGAGCTGTTATTTGAACCCAAATATCCTAGCATCTCTGGAAATGGAGCAATGCATTGTTTCCCTAAGTCCTCTCAGAGATTAGAATTCTACCTTTGAAGCCCAAATTCTATAATCAAATTCCCACTAGTGAACCCTCCACTTTAATTAGTTTGTACTTATTTTTGCATAGTTTGTATCTGTATGTATGTACATGTATGAAATATAAATATTTTCTCCCTCAATGGAACAAAAGTTCCTTAAGGAAAGGAATTTTTATTTTTGTCTTTGAATTCCTAGCACCCATCTTAGCACAAAGTAATCAAGAAATATTTAGACTGATTTCTTATTCTCTGCTGTCAGATTCCTGGTGACAACCTCCTGCCTGGGTGGACTTGTCTTTTGTCAGCCACTGACCTGCTGGACTTCCCTCAAAGCTAATGACCAACCTAACTCTTCTGGCCTCTGCTTCATCATCTGTAAAATGCTGGAGAAGATGGAATGACTTCTGAGATCCCTTCAAGCTCTGAGCCCATACTCCTTGACCTAATACATGGAATTTCTTGCATTGCATGCTCCTGGTTGTTCTTTTTTGTTTTGTTTTGGGTTTTTTGGGTTTTTTTTGTTTTTAGTGAGGCAATTGGGTTTAAGTGACTTGCCCAGGGTCACACAGCTAGTAAGTGTTAAGTGTCTGAGGCTGGATTTGAACTCAGGTACTCCTGACTCCAGGGCCAGTGCTCTATCCATTGTACCATCTAGCTGCCGCCTGGTTGTTCTTTTTAGTCAATTAAGGCCAGCCATCCCTGGACACCTCAGCTTTGCCAAGACCCCAGTTCTGATATCTTCTTGTGACTAAACTCATATTTCCTTATATTTAAGAAAGTAAACTAGATAATAGAAAGGTGAAAGAATAAAGAAAGAATCCCCAAAAGGAAAGCCAAAACATCGAGGATTTATAATTACAAGATGCCATTCTTTGAGAGGACCAAAAGAATGAGAGAAGTTGTGCTGGCACGCACCTGGGGAGTAACTGCCTAGCAGCATGAATTTATAAGATGCTATCAGATGGACATGTCAAAAATCAAGAAGAGACAAAAACATTGAGTGATGGATGAGCCTGAAATTAAACCCAAGGTGATGCTGGAAGATATGACTAATGAGATGAATTTCCAGTTTTTGTCAGCTAAATGTCATGGCATCCATCCCTGCTAAAGAGAGAATATGTGCCTAGCATTTAAAATTCTATGAAACACAGGAAGCCTTACCCAAAGCCCTCTTAATTCAAATGCCTTCCTTCATTTTCCTATTTATCCTGTATGTAGTTTGCTTTATATGTATTTTTTCATGTTGTCCCCATTTGATTGTAAGCACCTTGAAGGCAAAGACTATCTCTTGCCTCTTTTTGTATCTGCAGCTCTTAGCACAGTGTCTGCCACATAGTGGGCACTTAATAAATGTTTATTGATCAATTTAAAGGACTTTTGACAAGAAAGGGTAAAGAAATGTGAATGTTGTAGGAATCACATGACTCAGAGGAATTCTGTGTTTGAGAGTAAGGAGTTAGAAGGGATTTGTGGTTCTAAAAAGGTTAGGGTTCAATATTTAGACTCAGTGCTTAAGTCAGAGGAACTCAGGTTTCATGAAGAAGCACTACTAGTGGCATTGCAGACATGCAAGACTTAAATGTCCTTTATGGCCCTAGGAATATAAACACCATTAATGTTATTTTTATTGAAAATACAGGGGGCAGCTAGGTGGCGCAGTGGATTAAGCACTGGTCTTGGATTCAGGAGGACCTGAGTTCAAATACAGCCTCAGACACTTCACACTTACTAGCTCTGTGACCCTGGGCAAGTCACTTAACCCTCATTGCCCCACAAAAACAAAAAGAAAAAGAAAATACAAATGAACTTTTAAAATACAGCCCATTTGTAAGTTGGGATCTGCTTAGATTTAAACAATCAACAAATCTGTATGAAACACCTACTAGGTACCAAGCCTTTTGCTAGACTAGAGGTATGAAGACAAACAACACAGTCTTTACCTTTAGGAGCTCACAATAAATAAGACTTATACAGTTATGGGGAAAAAACACTGGAAAGAAAAAAGAGGACTACATGGACAAACAAAAGTCACCTTAATGTCTTATGTAAATTAAAAAAAAAACTTTAAAATATTTTTGCGAATAAAGATAGGCAAATTGGGGAAAATTTGCTTTAAAAAATACTCAATTTTGTTAACAACTTATTTATAGTTTTTTACAAAAGGTGCTAAAGTTTTAAAGATAAAGAGATCAGAACTATTGTAGAGCCTGTGAAGATGCCCATCAAAATGTGTCAGAATATCGATCACATATACATGTTAAGCTCAAATTGCCTTTATTTTCCCAGGACAATTATAGTTTTTATAACTAGTAACAATTTATGGGCAGTATTGGTTTGAATTAGCAGGATCTTTACATTTCCTTTGTCATTCTAAAACAATCCAAGAGAGAATGTTCAGCCGCTACAGCGGTGCAAAATATCCTACAAGTCTGAACAGATATTATCAATAAGCATTAAGTAAATGCTGACTGTGTGCCCAAAAAAAAAATAAATAAACAAATCAGTCCATGCCTTCAAGGGGCTCACAGTCTAATGGGAGAGACAACATGTAAAAAATTATGTAGAAACAGGCTATATATAGGATAAATTGGAGATAATTAAGAGAGCAACTGGGTGGTAGAACAGATAGTGTTGGGACTGGAGTCATGAAGATAAGTCTTCCCAAGTTCAAATCTGGACTCAGACACTTCCTACCTGTGTGACCTAGGCAAGTCACTTAACCCTGTTTGCTTCAGTTTCCTTATCTGTAAAATGAGCTGGAGATGGCAAACCATTACAGTATCTTTGCCAAGAAAAACCCAAATGGGATCATGAAGAGTCAAACATGACTGGAAAACAACTCTACCATAACACGGAAAGAAAAGGCAGGGTAAGGAAAAGTTTCTCATAGACGGGTAGGATTTTAGTTAAGACTTGAAGAAAGCTAGGGGCAACTCAACCAAAAAGTGGAGGTAAGGAGGAAGAGAATTCCAGGTATAGGAGACAGTGAAAATGCCTTGAGCCAAGTGATAGAGTATCTCATCTGAGAAACGGAAAGCAGGCCAGTATCACTGGATCACAGAGTTTGGGGTGGGGAGAGGGTACAAACAGTCAGGTGTGAGAAAACTGGAAAGGTGGAATGGGGAGAGGACAAATTTTGAAGGGCTTTGAATGCCAGGTATTTTACGTGGGAATATGGAGGTAATAGGGAATCAATGAAACTGATTAAATAGGGAGATGACATGGTCAGAACTGGACTTTAAGACCAATTTGATAGCTGATTAAAGGATGAACTGGAGTGGGAAGAGACTTGAAACAAAAAGACAAACCAGAAGGCTACTGCAATATAGTCCAAGTGTAAATGGATGGTGCCTGTACCATGGTAATGACAGTGCCAAAGAAGATAAGAAAATATGAAACATGTTATAACAGATAGAACCTATAAGACTTGACAACACATTGGATATAAAAGGTGACAGAGAGCCAGAGGTTGAGGATAGTCCTGAGCTATGAACCTGAGTTATTGGGGAGGTAGAGATTCCCCCTCTACCACAATAGAAAAGTTAGAAAGAAGTGAGGGCTGGGGGAAGAGGAGGGGTGAGGTGAATGAGTTCATTTTTTGACATGTTAAGTTTAAGAAATCTAACTTCAAACCCATTAGAATGGCTAAGTTGACCCTCCCCCCCCGCCAACAAAAAGAAAATAACAAATGCTAGAGGGGTTATGGGAAAACAGGTATACCAATGCATTATTGGTGGAGCTGTAAACTTGTCCAACTATTTTGGAAAGCAATTTAAAACTATGCCCAAAAACCTATTAAACTGGGCATACTCCAAAGAGTCAAAACTCAGCAATTCTGTAACTAAGTTTCTATCCTTAAAAGATCACAGAAAGAGTCAAAGGACCCATATGTACGAACATATTTATAGCATTTCTTTTTGCAGTGGCAAAGTACTAGAAACTAAAGAGACTGAGAAATGGTTGAACAAGTTTTATTATGTAAATGTGATGGAATACTTTTATGCCATAAGAAATGATGAAGCCAATGGTTTCTGAAAAATCTAGGAAAATTTGTATGAACTGATGCAAAGTGAACAGAAACTGGAGGGCAATTTTTATGATAAAAGCAATACTGAGGGGGCAGCTAGGTGGCACAGTGGATATAGCACTGGCCCTGGATACAGGAATACATGAGTTCAAATCCAGCCTCAGATACTTGACACTTACTAGCTGTGTGACTCTGGCCAAGTCACTTAACCCTCATTGCCCTGCAAAAAAAAAAAAAAAAAAAAGCAATACTGCAAAAGTAATTAGCTTTAGAATACTTAATCATTCTGATCAACACAATAACCAACCATAATTACAAAGGACTCGTGATAAAATATGCTAGCCATGTCCAAATATAAAGCTTATGGAATTAGATTACAGATCAAAGCATATTTTCTTCTCTTTTTTTTTTTGGTTACTTTTTTTTTTCCTGATGTAGCTAATACAGGAATTTATTTTATATGACTATACATATTTGGAATGTTGTTTTTTTTTTTTTTCTCAAGGGGTAGCAGAGAAGGAGGAGACGGGGAGATAATCCAAAACTGAAAATAAAATAAAATTGATTTGTTTTAAAAAAAAAAATAGAGAGATGTCTAAAAGAATCCAATCAGTATGAGAGATCTAATAGGCAGTTGGAGAGAAGTTACTTACCAGAGGGGCAGCAACATCTGTCTAAAAGACTCTATAGGGAATAGCTAAACAAACTATATCATCTCCTTTGCTTTCAAGATGAGAGGAAGGAGCTTTGGAGTGCAAAATAGTAAAAATGATCTATTTGAATCTCTGTCTTGGTGAATAGTTAATTAATTTGTTAAAGTTTCCTGAGAGAAAAGTGGTCACAGACAATGGTGTGCTGATAAAAGTTTAACAATTGTCTCTACAAAAAAAAAAAGTATCACATGCCTTAAAATTTGCAATAGTAGCATTTTCTCCATCACTTTCTTAAGTCTAGACAATCAACAAAACAATAAATCAAGCCCTAACATATTACTTTGCTGATTTCTAATGGATAAATGTTCACAATGAAAATTTAACAATCAGTTCTTTAGAGCTGGCATGAGTTAACTCTAGCACCCTCCCTGGTAATAGTGCTAATTTTTGTTTAAGAGAACTGGGATAAAATTTTGGGGCTGAGCTCAGTTCTAAAAGCATGAGGGAATGAGAATTCTGGCCACTTATCACCCAACCTTACCTAGGACACTTCAGGTGGGAAAGTAATAGTATCAATGGAGTGAATTCTCTATAAAAACCAGACACATCACCAGGACTAGAAATCTCTTCCCTCCTTTGACATTTGGGAGAAGTCTGTTGCTGGATTATAAATTCCTCAAGGAAAGAACTGAGAGAAATGATTGTTAATAACCAAGGGAAGGGGGGCGGAGCCAAGATGGCGGAGAGGAAGCAGCAAGCTGCCTGAGCTCTCCTTCTGTTCCCTCAAAACGAACATTAAATCAAGCCTCTGGACGGATTCTGAAACTACAGAACCTGCAAAGAGACAGAGAGACACAGTCCTCCAACCAGAGATAATTTAGAAGACTTCAGGAAAAGGTCGGTCTGACTCGGGCAAAAGGGAGGCCCAGCGCAGGGCAGCAACCCAGCGCCGAGGGGGTCGGGGCAAATCAGCAGGAGCTGTGGGTCACAGCCGAACAACTGAGGCTCCCGGAACCTGGTTCAAAAATCTGGTGGCCAAGAAGGACAGTGGAAAAACTTACCTGCACCGGCCGAGAGGGCCACGAACGGCGGGATCAGACGCCGGGGTCTGACGCCTGGCTGGCTGAGCACAATCAGACAGGAAGTGCAGGACAGGGGATCTCCACACACCATAAAGGCCTCAGAGTAAAAGCCCGGTCACACAGCACCTATACACCTGCACAAGAAGCCCAAAACAGGGACCCTGGTGCCCCCAGAGCAGACCTCAACTTAAAGAATAAATAAATAAGCTGCAATAATGAGTAAGAAGCAAAAAAGAGCCCTCTCCATTGAGAGCTTCTGTATCAATAGGGAAGAAGCCAACACAAACTCAGATGAGGACAATAGCCTCAAATTGTCTACATCTGAAGCCTCACAAGGGAAGGTGAATTGGTCACAAGAACAAAAAGCCTTCCTGGAAGAGCTCAAAAAGGATTTTAAAAATCAATTGCAAGAGGTAGAAGAAAAAATGGGGAGAGAAATGAAAGCAACACAAAAAAACTATGAAAAAAGAATCAGCAGCTTAGAAAAAGAAGTTGAAGAAAACAAAGCCTTAAAAAATTCATTTGGCCAAATAGAAAAAAAGCTGCATAATCTCACTGAAGAAAACAATACCTTAAAAAATTCACTTAGCCAAATGGAAAAAAAGGTGCATAATCTCACTGAAGAAAACAATGCCTTAAAAATTAAAGTGGGACAGTTGGAAGAAAAGGAATCCATGAGACACCAAGAATCGGTCAAGCAGAATAAAAAAAATGAAAAAATAGAAGAAAATGTGAAATACCTCATTGGAAAGACAACTGATCTGGAAAACAGATCGAGGAGAGACAATTTGAGAATCATTGGACTGCCTGAAAGCCATGACCAGAAAAAGAATCTAGATACCATATTCCAGGAAATTATTAAGGAGAACTGCCCTGATATCATAGAATCAGAGGATAAAATCATCATTGAAAGAATCCATCGATCACCTCCTGAAAGAGACCCCAAAAGGAAAACTCCAAGGAATATTGTAGCCAAATTCCAGAATTATCAGGTGAAGGAGAAAATACTCCAAGCAGCCAGAAAGAAGCAATTTAAATATCATGGAGCCACAGTCAGGATTGCTCAGGACCTGGCAGCTTCAACATTAAAGGACCGCAAGGCTTGGAATATGATATTCCGGAAGGCAAAGGAGATTGGATTGCAGCCGAGAATCTATTACCCAGCAAAAATGTGCATTTTCTTTCAGGGGAAAAGATGGACATTTAATGACATTGGGGACTTTCAATCTTTCCTGGTGAAAAGACCAGAACTGAATAGAAAATTTGATCTCAACATACAAGACTCAAGAGAAGTTTAAAAAGGTAAACAGAGGGGGAAAAAAAAAGTTACCCTATTAGGTTAAACTGTTTATATCCCTACACAGGAAGATAATACTCATAACTCGTAAGAACTGTAAATGTATTTGGGCAGAGAGAAGGACTTTATATAGAGGGTATAAATATAAATTGTCTTTGATGTGATGATACAAAAGAATTAAGGAGATAAAAAGGGAGTCTATGGGGAGGAGAGGAAAGGGGAGGTGGAATGGGATGAATTATATCATATGAAGAGGTGGAAAAAAACCTATTATAATAGAGGGAAAGAAAGGAGGGGGGAACATGGTTTCAACCCTATTCTCATTAGATTTGACTCAAAGAGGGAATAACATATACGTTCATTGGGATAAAGAAACTTAACTCACTCTTTAGGGAAACAAAAGGGGAAGGGAAAGGGGGGGACTGAGAAGGGAGGACAAAAGCAAGGGAGAAAAGGGTAAAGAAAAGAGAGGGGGGTGATAAAAAGGGAGGGCAGATTGGGGGAGGCAGGGGTAAGAAGTAAAACGTCGGTAAGGAGGAATAGGGTGAAAGAAGGGGGGAAAAGTACAAAGGGGGTAAATAGAATGGAGGGGAATAGACAGTCAGTAATAATAACTGTGAATGTGAATGGGATGAACTCTGCTATAAAACGGAAGCGAATTGCAGAGTGGATTAAAAACCAGAACCCTACAATATGCTGTTTACAAGAAACACATTTGAAGCAGAGAGATACACACAGAGTAAAGGTAAAAGGCTGGAGCAGAATATATTATGCCTCAGCTAAAGTAAAAAAGGCAGGGGTAGCAATCCTTATCTCAGACAAAGTGCAGGCAAAAATAGATCTCATTAAAAGAGATAAGGAAGGAAATTACATCTTACTTAAAGGTACTATAGATAATGAAGTAATATCAATATTGAATATGTATGCGCCAAGTGGTATAGCATCCAAGTTCTTAGAGGAGAAGTTAAATGAGTTACAAGAGGAATTAGATAGTAATACTATACTAGTGGGGGATCTGAATCTCCCCCTCTCAGAATTAGATAAATCTAGCCAAAAAATAAATAAGAAAGAAGTGAAAGAGGTGAATAGATTACTAGAAAAGTTAGACATGATAGATGTCTGGAGAAAATTGAATGGGGATAGAAAGGAATATACCTTTTTCTCAGCAGTACATGGCACATTTTCAAAAATTGACCATGTATTAGGGCACAAAAACATCATAGTCAAATGTAGAAAGGCAGAAATAGTAAATGCATCCTTCTCAGATCATGATGCAATAAAAATTACATGTAAGAAAGAGCCAGGGAAAAGTAGAATGAAAATCAATTGGAAACTAAATAATTTCATTCTAAAGAATGAATGGGCCAAACAAGAAATCATAGAAACAATCAATAACTTTATCCAAGAGAATGACAATAATGAGACAACATACCAAAATCTATGGGATGCAGCCAAAGCAGTGCTTAGGGGAAAATTTATAGCTCTAAATGCTTACATGAATAAAAAAGAGAAAGAGGAGATTAATGAATTGGGCATGCAACTTAAAAAGCTAGAAAAAGAACAAATTAGAAATCCCCAATTAGACACTAAATTAGAGATCCTGAAAATTAAAGGAGAAATCAATAAGATTGAAAGCAAAAAAACTATAGAACTAATCAATAAAACTAAGAGCTGGTTTTATGAAAAAACCAATAAAATAGATAAAATACTGGTTAATTTGATTAAAAAAAAGAAAGAAGAAAACCAAATTACCAGTATCAAAAATGAAAAGGGTGATGTTACCACCAATGAAGTGGAAATTAAAGCAATAATTAGGAAATATTTTGCCCAACTGTATGCCAATAAATTTGACAATCTAAATGAAATGGATGAATATTTACAAAAATACAAACTGCCCAGGTTAACTGAAGAGGAAATAAAATCCTTAAATAAACCCATATTAGAAAAAGAAATTGAACAAGCTATTAATGAACTCCCTAAGAAAAAATCCCCAGGGCCAGATGGGTTTACGGGTG
Source organism: Dromiciops gliroides (assembly GCF_019393635.1). Lineage (NCBI taxonomy): Eukaryota > Metazoa > Chordata > Mammalia > Microbiotheria > Microbiotheriidae > Dromiciops > Dromiciops gliroides. The sequence goes on along the minus strand of NC_057863.1, from coordinate 182,545,725 downwards.
AATTTTACCAAACATTTAAAGAACAATTAATTCCAATATTATACAAATTATTTGGAAAAATAGGTGAAGAAGGAGTTCTACCAAATTCGTTTTATGACACAAATATGGTGGTGATACCAAAACCAGGCAAAGCAAAAACAGAGAAAGAAAATTATAGACCAATCTCCCTAATGAATATTGATGCTAAAATCTTAAATAAGATATTAGCAAGGAGATTACAGCAAGTGATCATCAGGATAATACACTATGACCAGGTGGGATTTATACCAGGAATGCAGGGCTGGTTCAACATTAGGAAAACTATTAACATAATCAACCACATCAATAAGAAAACCAACCAAAATCATATGATTATCTCAATAGATGCAGAGAAAGCTTTTGACAAAGTACAGCACCCATTCCTAATAAAAACACTAGAGAGTTTAGGAATAGGGGGAGCTTTCCTTAGAATAATAAACAGTATCTACCTAAAGCCATCAGCAAGTATTATATGCAATGGAGATAAATTAGAGGCCTTCCCAATAAGATCAGGGGTGAAACAGGGATGTCCATTATCACCCCTATTATTTAATATTGTCCTAGAAATGTTAGCTTTAGCAATCAGAGAAGAGAAAGGAATTAAAGGAATTAGAATAGGCAAGGAGGAAACAAAACTATCACTCTTTGCAGATGATATGATGGTATACTTAAGGAATCCTCGAGAATCAAGTCAAAAATTACTTGAAACAATTAACAACTTTAGCAAAGTAGCAGGATATAAAATAAATCCACATAAATCATCAGCATTTCTATACATGACCAACAAAGTCCAGCAGCAAGAGATAGAAAGAGAAATTCCATTTAAAGTAACGGTAGGTAATATAAAATACTTGGGAGTCTACTTGCCAAGACAAACCCAGGAACTCTATGAACACAACTACCAAACACTCTTCACACAAATCAAATCAGATCTAAATAATTGGAAAGATATCAATTGCTCATGGATAGGCAGAGCTAATATAGTAAAAATGACAATACTGCCTAAATTAATTTACTTATTCAGTGCCATACCAATCAGGCTACCTAAAAATTATTTTATACAGCTAGAAAAAATAATAACAAAATTCATCTGGAAAAACAAAAAATCAAGAATATCCAGGGAAATAATGAAAAAAAATTCACAGGAAGGTGGGTTAGCGGTACCAAACCTGGAGCTTTACTATAAAGCGGCAGTCATCAAAACTATCTGGTACTGGCTAAAAAATAGAGTGGTAGATCAATGGAATAGGCTAGGCTCAGGAAATGCAGTAGTAAATGACACTAGTAATGTAGTGTTTGATAAACCCAAAGACTCCAGCTTCTGGGATAGGAACTCAGTATTTGACAAAAACTGCTGGGAAAACTGGAAGATAGTATGGCAGAAATTAGGCTTAGACCAACATCTTACACCTTATACTAAAATAAGGTCAAAATGGATACATGATTTAGACATAAGAGGTGATACCATAGGTAAATTAGGAGAGAAAGGAATAGTGTACCTATCAGATCTTTGGAAAGGAGAACAGTTTTTGACCAAACATGAGATAGAGTATATTATAAAATGCAAAGTGGATGATTTTGATTATATTAAATTAAAAAATTTTTGTACAAACAGAAGCAATGCATCCAAAATTAGAAGGGAGGCAGAAAGCTGGGAAACAATTTTTGAGGCCAGTGCTTCTGATAAAGGCCTCATCTCTAAAATATATAGGGAATTAAATCAAATTTATAAGAATCCAAGTCATTCCCCAATTGAGAAATGGTCAAAGGATATGAACAGGCAGTTTTCTGATGAAGAAACCAAAGCTATCTATTCCCATATGAAAAAATGCTCTAAATCTCTAATGATTAGAGAGATGCAAATTAAAACAACTCTGAGGTACCACCTGACACCTATCAGATTGGCTAAAATGACAAAAAAGGAAGATAATAAATGTTGGAGAGGCTGTGGGAAAATTGGAACACTAATGCATTGTTGGTGGAGCTGTGAGCTGATCCAACCATTCTGGAGAGCAATTTGGAATTATGCCCAAAGGGCGATAAAGCTGTGCATACCCTTTGACCCAGCAATCCCACTTTTAGGTCTTTTGCCCAAAGAAATCATGGAAGGGGGAAAGGGACCCACATGTACAAAAATATTTATAGCTGCTCTTTACGTGGTAGCAAGGAATTGGAAGTTGAGGGGGTGCCCATCAATTGGGGAATGGCTGGACAAGTTGTGGTATATGAATACAATGGAATACTATTGTGCTGTAAGAAATGACGAGCAGGAAGAGTTCAGAGAAACCTGGAGGGTCTTACGTGAGCTGATGATGAGTGAGATGAGCAGAACCAGAAGAACATTGTACACAGTATCATCAACATTGAGTGTTGACCTACTGTGATGGACTATATTCTTCTCACCAATGCAATGGTACAGAAGAGTTCCAGGGAACTCATGATAGAAGAGGATCTCCAAATCCAAGAAAAAAAAAGAAAGAAAGAACTGTGGAGTATAGATGCTGATTGAACCATATTATTTCTTTTGTTTTGGGTGCTGTTGTTTTTTTTTTTCTATTTTGAGGTTTTGCATCACTGCTCTGATTCTTTCTCTTGTAACAGGATTAATGCAGAAATAGGATTAATGTTATTATGTGTATATATATGTGTGTGTATATATATATCTATATGTATAGATATATATAGATATAACCTATATCAGATTACCTGCTGTCTAGGGGAGGGGGGAGGGAGGGGAGGGAGGGAGAAAAATCTGAAATTGTAAAGCATGTATAAACAAAAGTTGAGAACTATCTTTACATGTAACGGAAAAAATAAACTATCTCATAATGTAAAAAAAAAAAAAAAAAAAAAAAGAAATCCAGATAACAAAAAAAAAAAAAAAAAAAAAATAACCAAGGGAAGGGAATGCAAGGATTTTTCCCCTATTTCCTCATTCAAAGCCCAGTTCTTATGAAGGACATTGCTGATGAGATTGGTTTAACATTATCATCAATCTTGGGGGAGAACTCATACAACTGAGACATAAGTAGACAAAAGTGGCTTGGGTGGAGGTAGATCCTTTTGTTTAGATTGTTCAAGGCAGGGGTCATCTAGGTAGAGATATGTAAGAGTAATATGATCAAAGTCACATCCCCAGCCCCTCATTAAAATAAGCCCACCTCTCCTTATAATATTAATTCTCTCATTAATTGACCAATCAGAGTTGGTTACTGCCTGTATCAAAACTCAAAGTTGATTTTTGGGTTCCTAAGAGTGCCACTGACCTCTTTTATTAACTACTTACTAGCTATAATTAATAAAATTATTGTTAATTAGCTAGAAATTATGTCTCTTGGACTTTTCATATGTCACAGAACCACATCTTGTTCATTTGGTATCCTTCCCCTCTCCCTCAGTGACTTGTGCACTTGCTATTTTACCCAGAGTCCAATTAACCATTTGTTGAAATAGATTGGATTAATTTCAGGACATATTTTACAATTGTTGTGCATTTCTTATTTGATTATACTAAAGCTCCTTGAGGAAAAGGGCAATGATTTATCTGCCTCTATTTTTCTAAGCATCTAGCCTAGTCTGTTAATTTAATAAACATTCAATTACTTTTTTAAATTAATAAATGCAAATTTGAAAGCACTTGTTTTTTTCTTTCTTCCATCCTATCTATTGTCTTCCTTTTCTGTTTACTATTTCTGGTCTTTCAATCTTATTTCTCCCTTTATAGTGTCTAGAGTTTGGGGAAGGTTGTTTGTCCAGAAGATCTTTAACTAAGTCTCAGTTTTGGAGTTGGAAAACTATTGCTAATATTAACATGGTATCATAAAAGAACAAGGAGATTACTACTCATGTGACTTTGAAAAGATACCTCTCCTACTGAGAAGCAGCATGATACTATAGAAGGAATGCTGAATTTGGAATCAGAGGTCCTGGCATTTCTTGGTATTAAAAAGAGGGGCCTTTGAAGTCCAGAGGATTACCAGAGGATTGCTCTAATTGTCTATTCATAATCCTTCACCTTCACCACATGAGCAACCCATCTCTGTCCTCCAGTACATATTGGCAAGTTAAAATCTGATACTCTCTATGTGACTACAAGCATGTCACTTAGATTCTCTAGACCTCATTTTTCTCATCTATAAAATGAGGCCATTGTAAAAAAAAACAAAACACTCTCTCATGTATGGGGAAGTAACCTGGTATAACATAATGGATTCAGTGCTGGACTTGGAATCATGAATGCCTTGGTAAATTTATCTCTGATACTTACCATCTTGGTGACCCTGAACAAGTCCCCTAAGCTCTCCAGGCCTCAGTGGTCTCATCTATAAGATAAGGGGATATGAAAGGATGAGCAAAAATATCCTCTCTATGATGTTATGTAGCATATAACACGGTGACCATATCCAGGATAATGATTTTTCACTTTTAGATTATTCAGAACTGAAGAATTTCTACATATTAGACCTGAACTCTGCCTTGCCTACCTCTGGAGATGTTATCATCTTCAGATCAATAAGTATTCAAGGCCTTAAATCACAAAGATGAATGATTATGGTTAAAAAGCTTTACACTGGGCTTCTGTGGGGTTAAGTATCTCTAGTGGCAACATTTAATTATTCCTTTAAATGTTGTGGTTTGGACAGTTCAGTCTGTGCTTGTTAAGGATATATATTACAGCAATGGTAGGTTTTGGGATTTGTTTGTTTTTGCCAATCAAGTGGGGATTAGAAAGGTAAACACTTGGGTAGAATTTCTCCCCTTGGACAATTTAAATATTTTAATGTTACATATACTATGGCAAAAGAATGTATATGCTGAAAATCAAGTAACGTTTATAAGCACTGGGTATATATTGAAAATTCATAATTATCTTACCCAATACAGTCTTGGACTTGGTATAGGAAAAATTTATACTGCCCAGCAATGAATTTTTCTAGTACCTGGCACCATTTAGGAAGGCCTGGAGAGAATGTCTGTTCTTGATAATAGCCTTCCCATTATCCTAATGTCACCATCATTGCTTCTAGGGAAGGAATCTTTGCCAAAAGAGGGCATGCAAATCATTTTCCCATTTGATGAACTTCAGCTAATCTGTCAATTGCGATTACAGGCACTTCGGTGATGGCATAGATATTACATAGCTGTTCTTTGCAAATTAAAGCATATGACCAGGAAAGGAGCCCATTACACAAGAATTATACTCTGGGCTATGTGTTAAATCCAAAATCAAATTACAGCTTAATCAACTATTTCATAGTAATTGCTACATTTTAAGAAAGAAACTATACAATTATTTAGGCAGGGTGATATAAAGGACTGATAAATCCAATGTATAACCTAAGAGGAGAAAGAGGAAGAAGACAAAGGGCATCCTCTTTCTTCTAACTCAGAAATGAAAGAAGTAGTAACAGAATACAGGTCACTCTGGTCCACGTGCTGCCTTTCACATAAAATAGATGAACAATCATTGATTCCATATTATGTTTCAAAATAAGAATGAGTTTTACTATGCAAATCATTGTGAGATATTTGAATGGGCAGTTACACTTGGAAGGAGGGACCAGTACAGTCGAATGAAAAGAATGACTAGCTAGGAGTTGGGACACATGAAATTGTGGAAGCTAATAATTATATAGATAATATGTGACATATGGGTGTTATTATATGTCATTATATACCATTATATATGCACATACATGTATGTATACATGTTTGTGTGTATGTATATACACATGTGTATGTTATGTACATGTGTATGTGTGTATATGCATATGTGTATGTATATATAGTGCTTTAACATTTGCAATGCACTTTAGATACATTATCTCATTTGATCCCTATTACAGATGAGGAAATTGAGGCTCACAATCACTCAGCTACTGAGTCAGAGGCCAAATTTGAACCCAAGATCAACAGTCTTTCCCCTACATCAGTTTTCTAGTTCCACTTTTAGTACTAGGTAGCTTATAGAGTCTGGTGTACTAGAATTAGGATTAGGTTTAGCAAGAGAAGAGGTGGATTCATATCCCAGCTCTGATACTAGGTGTATAATCATGATGGGGGAGTTAGCCAACCTCGCTGAGCTTCAGTTTCCTCCTTAGTAAAATGAGCTTGGGACAGTGAGGTGGTGTAGTAGATTGAGAGTTGGGCCTGGAGAAAGAAAGACCCATCTTCTTAAGTTCAAATCTATCCTCAGACGCTTAGTAGCTCTGTGACCCTGGCTAAGTCATTTATCCCTGTTTGCCTCAATTTCCTCATCTGTGAAATGAGCTGGAGAAGGGACTGGCAAAGCACTCTGGAATCTTTGCCAAAAAAACAAAAACAAAGAAACCCAGAACACCAAAAACCAAAAATGGGGTCAAGAAGAGTCAGACACTTCTGGAAAACAATAACAGTAAAATGAACTTAATGACACTTTCAACACCTCCCTTACCTAATTGTTGTAAAGAAAGTGCTTTGTGAAGCTAAATATGCTGTGTAAATTGGAGCTATGTCAACAATGTTGACCGTAAGGAGGAAAAGACAGTAAGACACTCTGAGAAAGAGACAAGAGGTAGCATGTGCTAGGGAAGTCAAACCACCACCACCTTAACCTCTCTCTCCCTTTAGGTCCTATTAGAGATAACCCAGGACCCTAAAACCAAAGGTCTTAGGAATAGCAATGTTTCTAGCTCAGCATTCACCGTTGTCATCCTGGGGAACAAACTAGAGATGTAGCCTGGCAACTACTGCTACAGGGGCTACTCATACATTTAATGAAATCTCAGAAAAGAAAGTTCTTTTCAATAAAGTCTTTGGCCCTGCCAAATAGTTCAGCAACAGGAATGAACATCATTTTATCAGTGGAAAAAAAAAATTAGAAAAGACATTACCATTTATTTTGCCACTTTGTCCTAAGGATTCCACAAACTTGTTTGCTTTTGTTTTGTTTTGTTTTTGCGGGGCTATGAGGGTTAAGTGACTTGCTCAGGGTCACACAGCTAGTAAGTGTCAAGTGTTTGAGTTCAGATTTAAACTCAGATCGTCCTGAATCCAGGGCCGATGCTCTATCCACTGCACCACCTAGCTGCCCCTAGGATTCCACAAACTTGTGATTTGACTGGCAGCTGATACTTTCCATTTGTATTATCTCTCCCATTAGTGTATGGGCTCTTTGAGAGCAGGCACTGAGCTCCTTTTCTATTTTTATCCCCAGTCCTTAACACCATGCTCTGCATGTCATAAGTATTTAATAAATGCCTTATGCACTTATCTTTTTCTGATAATAAACATTTTTATTTAAATTTTGAGTTCCAAATTCTATCCCCTTTCCCTCCCTTCCCTCCCCCCCTCCCTGAGGTAGTAAGCAATCAGATATAGTTTAGACATGTACAATTATGTAACATATGACCATATTAGTCATTTTGCATAAAATTTGAAGAAAAGGAAAAATGAAAGAAAGAGAAAAATAGCAAGCTTCAGTCTGTGTTCACTCAATATTAGTTCTTTCTTTGGAGGTGGATATTATGCTTCATCATTCATCCTTTGGGATTGCCTTGGATCACTATATTGTTGAGGATAATTAAGTCATTCACAATTCTTCATTAAACCATATTGCTGTCACAGCACAGGCACAGTGTTCTCCTGGTTCTGCTCACTTCACTATATATCAGTTCATATAAGTCTTTTCAGGCCTTGCTGAAATCATCCTGCTTGTCATTTCTTAAAACATAGTAATATTCTATCACCATCACATACCACAGCTTGTTTAGCCATTCCCCAAACGAAGGGCATTTCTTTGATTTTCAATTCTTAGACACCACAAAAAGAGCAACTAGAATATTTTTTTACAAGTAGGTTTTTTCTGGGTTTGGGGGGATATATTTGGGTTATAAACCTAGCTGTGGTGTTGCTGGATCAAAGGATATGCACAGTTTTGTAGTCTTTTGGGCATAGTTCCAAATTGCTCTCCAGAATGGTTGGATCTTTTCACAACTCCACCAACAGTAGATTAGTATCCCAATGTTCCTACATCACCTCCAACATTCAATATTTTCCTTTTTTGTTACATTTGCCCCTCTGGAGTGACATAATAACTCAGATTGTTTTAATTTGCATTTCTTGGTTCAGTAGTGATTTAGACTTATGCATTTATCTTGAGCATGTCACTCTACATTTGTAAAATAAGAAAGAAGAAGGAGGAGGAAGAGAAGGAGGAGGAGGAGGACAGATTTTTAATGTCCTTTACAAAATTGTGTTTCAACCTGACTCAGTTTTTATTTCCCAGATTTCCTGAATTCTGATTCAGAGTGGTGGTGCACAATTCTCCACTTAGTTGCACACAAAATTTGATACTGATGAAGAATAAAAAACTATTTAAAACTTTAAAAACATATATACAGGATTTTAACATCTCAATAATATCCCCTAACCTACCCCCTTCCCTAGGAATGTTCAGAAAGAAGAATGAGCTTTAAGTTTAGTGTATTTGAAGTATTTTTTTGTTTTTTGTTTTTTGTTTTTTAAACTCATCTCCATCTTTGGATTCAATATCGATGATCACTAAAACTATTCTCAATAGTATTTTAACTGAAATGAAGGTTTTAAATGGTATATATGTGTATTTATGAGTTCACGCATGCCTGTATCATTAAAAAGTAAGAAAATTGCCAGTAGAGATAGTGATTAGAATGACTTGGGCTGGACCATACTTCTTGAGGACCTGATCATCCAAGAGTTGCAGTTAAAGTACAGTAGATCACTTATTTATAGCTTGAAGGAAACAAAGAGGTTCTCTATCCCCACATGTTAGAGATGAGGAAATGAGTCTTGGAGATTTTAATACCAAGATCATTAAGGTAGTCAGTGTAAAAACTACAATTTGAACCAAATTTCTTTGATTCCAAATACGGCACTCATTCCATTGTAGCAAAATGAAGATATGCTGAAATATGACGGGAGAAAAAGGGAAAGAATAAAGCCAGTTCCAAATAAAAACAAATCATCAATATCTTCAGAATACTGTACATAGGATCCTATTTATATTTAATAATATTTATGGAAATTAACATTCAAACAAAGCTCAATTTTCAAGAAATAAGATTTGATGAGAAAAGTAGCTACTTTTTAATCAAAGACAGGTGTAGAAATTTTTTTTTATTTATACAGCTATGTATATGGGTATATAAATGTGTGCACATTCATTTCTAAAGGTGGTAAATTGTTAAATTGTTTAGATAGTAGTAAAAGGTTATATTTTCAGGTTGGACAGAAAGCTATTTTATGCTGGGGGTTTTGGTTTGTTGTTGGTTTTTTTTTTGTTGTTGTTTGTTTTTTTACCAAGCCTATAGTCAGGCCTTATTTTCTCCCTCCAAGTCAATTTTTACTCTAAGGAAGGAAAGGTCATTTTGTTTCTGAGTTATTGAATGGTGAAAGAAAAGGAAGTGTTTCATTTCTTGAGAGAACTAGATCCTAAATATTTTATTCAGGTATAGAATGATAGCTGGATGTCACTTCAGAGAATATCTAATCCTACCCATATAAGAGTTGGAATGAACTCCATGACATTTCCAGTAAGTGATTATCTAAAGGTCTCCAGTGAGGGGTTTTACCCCCTCAGGACACAGTCTATTCTACTTTAGGACAGTCCTTATGACAGATAGTAGGGGATAGAAATGAATGTGGTGGTTGTGAGAAAATAATTATTAATAATGGATTTCTAGAGGGAACCCAGAGATCAGTTTCAGCCCTTCCTCCATCCCCTGCCCCCAAACTCTAGAAAGTTCAGCTCTAGATAGAATTTTTTGTCTCTCTCAGTGAAGAGGCACACCTACATCCTGGGCCTTCAGTGAAGGTCTTTTGCATACCCTTCTCTGTAGAGTTCATTTTCATTTAGACTAACCTCAAGTCACATAAGCCAATGGAATTGAATGATGCTAACCAATTAGCCTTGATTAATATATAATAACCCACCTCTATCAAAAGACAATAAAACCCTTGGCCATGCCAGGACCTAGCTCTCTCTTGACTCACTCTCTTGTCTCCAGACACTCTCTATTGATGAGCACTCTTCCTCTTAAAACAATGTAAAAGGCAGCTAGGTGGCACAGTGGATAGAGCACCGGCCCTGGATTCAGGAGGACCTGAGTTCAAATCCAGCCTCAGACACTTAATACTTACTATGACCCTGGGCAAGTCACTTAACCCTCATTGCCCAACAACAACAACAACAAAAAAAAATGTAGTTCTGAAGGCCTGAGACCATGAGAAGTTGGGAAAACATACAGTCAATACTTCATGATATATAATATTAATAATAAATGCTTAGTTCCAAAACTGGTGTAATAGCAATTAATAGCAAGTTAATTTAGAAAACAAAGCCATAGCAACTAATTAATTAATTATTGAAAATATGTTATCAGTTGACCACTCCCCTTCCCCATACCAGTTTTGAATACTACTTTCCTTTTTCATGACCCCCATTCATCATAGCTGAAAATTCGTTATTTTTCTTTTTTTTTAATTGTGTTAATAACTTTTATTTTCATACCACTTATGGCCACCAATTTTCTTCTCCCTCCTTCTATTCTCAGAGAGACAGCCTTTATATCAAAGGAGGAAAGAAAACAATTTATCAAAACTAACCCAACACAAGAAAATGTCTGATACTATATATGGCGTCACAGGCATAATCTCCCACTTTTGCAAATAATAGGAAAAGATACATTCTCATCTCTCTTCTTTGGGGTCAGGCTTAGTCATTTTAATTTCATAGCACTGTTTCATTTTTTTTTTGTTATTGCCGCTCATTCTATTTATATTGTTGTAGTCATTGTGCATGCTATTTTCCTGGTATGTATCAGTTCATATAAGCCTTCTCATACCTCTTTGTATTCATCACACCTATTATTCTTTTTTTTCTGATAAAAGTATTTTATTTTTTCCAGTTACATGTAAAGATAGTTCTCAACATTTGTTTATACAAGCTTTCCAATTTCAGATTTTTCTCCCTCCCCCCTCCCATAGGCAGCAGGTAATCTGATATAGGTTTTATAGATATATATATATATATATATATATATATAATAACATTAAACATATTTCTGCATTAGTCATGTTATAAAAGAAAAATCAGAGCAATGAGGAAAAACCTCAAAATAGAAAAACAACAGCACCAAAAACAAAAGAAATAGTATGGTCCAATCAGCATCTATACTCCACAGTTCTTTTTTTTCCCCTGGATTTGGAGATCCTCTTCCATCATGAGTCCCCTGGAACTCTTCTGTACCATTGCATTGGTGAGAAGAATCTAGTCCATCACAGTAGATCAACACACAATGTTGATGATACTGTGTACAATGTTCTTCTGGTTCTGCTCATCTCACTCATCATCATCCCATGAAAGACCCTCCAGGTTTCTCTGAACTCCTCTTGCTCATCGTTTCTTACAGCACAATAGTATTCCATTATATTCATATGCCACAACTTGTCCAGCCATTCCCCAATTGATGGGCATCCCTTCAACTTACAATTCCTTGCCACCACATAAAGAGCAGCTATAAATATTTGTGTACATGTGGGTCCTTTTCCCTTTTCCATGATCTCTGGGGAAAAGACCCAAATGTCACACCTATTTTTCTTAATATGCTTCAATATTTCATTACATTCATGACTTGTTTAGCTATTCCCCATTCATTGGGTATCACCTTTCCTTTCAGTTCTTTGTTAGTATAAAAAAAGTGCTGCTATATTTTGGTATATGTGGTACTTTTCTTTTTATCACTGATATCTTTTGGGTATATATCTGACAATGAAGTCTCTTGATCAAAGAATATAGACATTTTGGTGACTTTACTAATTAGCAAAATTCCAAATTGCTGACCAGAATGTTTGGACAGATTAATTGTTGCACCAATAGAGCATTAATTCCACCTTCAGCAGTTCACATTTAATGGTTATCAAGTAGTACATAAACCCAAACAAAGTATAAAATGCTTCCAAATAGCAAACTTCAGGATTCATTTCAGTTTATATCAATTCCCCTCTTTTCCCCTCCCCCTCCAATCTGGTAAAGAGAAGAGTAAGCAATAGTAGTTAGATGGCACAATGGACAGGATACTGGACCTGAATTCAGGAAGACCTGAGTTCAAAATCTGACCTCAAACACTAGCTGTGTGACCTCAGGCAGGTCATGTAACCCCAATTTCCTGAGAGAGAGAGAGAGAGAGAGAGAGAGAGAGAGAGAGAGAGAAGAGTATTTTTTTTTTTTGCGGGGCAATGGGGGTTAAGTGACTTGCCCAGGGTCACACAGCTAGTAAGTGTCAAGTGTCTCAGGCCCGATTTGAACTCAGGTACTCCTGAATCCAGGGCCGGTGCTTTATCCACTGTGCCACCTAGCCGCCCCGAGAAGAGTATTTTTTAAAAAGAAAAGCATTCGACAAGTCCTATAGATTTCTTTAATCAAAGTTTTAAGATAACAGGAGTTGGGGAGAGATCTATTTTTGTGGTTCTGTTTCATCTGACCATGGCAGTTTCATGGTATGACGTGCTGCTTTGCCCTGTCAGAGCCAAACATGTTTCAATCTGCTTCAATACCTTCCACTTCTCCCCATCTCCCCTAGATCCACAGCTTTGACCTTCTCTGCTTGGAGTCAGAAAACATTCCAGGAACATACTCAATTCTTACTACTCTAACTAGCTCAGCTGTCAGGACAGTGGGGCCCCACTGCCCTCCCTGCCCAGCCTGCTAGGCCAGGAGGCCCCACCGAAATAAAAATACTTTGGGTACAAGCATCTAAAGAGAGGACCAACCTCACTAAACTTAGAGAAGTTTTTCCTTGAAATATCAGGTGAATGTTTTGACAACAGCAACTAATGAAACCTATATTTAGTCATTAAAGAACCACCATCTGCATGAGTCAATCATCTGTAAAATGAGCTGGAGAAAAAAAAAAAAGGCAAACCACTCCACTTTGCCACAAAACTTCAAAAGGGGTCACAGTCAGACACAACTGAAAAGACCGAACAACAACCTCTGACTCTGAATTAAACACTCTTTCCCCTAAACCAACTCATATCTTTTTTATTCTTTAGTCTTACATGGTATGTTTTCTTCTCACATCAATGAAATCTCAGGTATCTTTTGAAGTATATTAATTCACTATTCCTTTGACTCAACTTGTGAGCAACAATCCCTTCAGCATCACGCCTGGGGCAGGCTGTGTGTGGAAAGTAGGCCAATGTGTCTAAAGGTGCTGAAATATATTGATTTTGCTTTATTAGCATTTCATTCACGATTCTGGTTAGGTACACTGTAGATAACTAGTACACATTTTATAAGGTTATGAGTTGTCAATACGCATATCACATTTTCTTTTGTGAATGATTGTCCATAAAGTACACAATCAGCAGTAAACAATAACTCTAGGGGCTAGCTTGTGCTTTATGGGTGGTATTTAATTAATAATTTTAAAATCAATAAGCATTTATTAAATGTCTACTCTGGAATTTCCTAAGCACTGGGAACATAAATAAAAATGAAACAACATAGACCCTCCAGTAACTTATATTCTACAGAGACAACAAGTACATAAATACAGGACATTCCAAAAGTCTTAGTGTAGCTTTAAGATCTAATAACTATTTAATATTTAATTAGGCTTTAATAGCTTCATAATAAGTATTAAAACTTAAAACTAAAATAAAACTTTTTGAATGTCCTGCATAAGTTCTTATAAAATAATTTTTTTAACTGAATTTAACCAGAATATATGTATTAAGCACATACCCTGTGAAAGGAACTTTATCAAAGTAGTAAAAGACATGGCCCATACTTTCCAAGAGATAGCTGTCCCTACAGTGTAGTGGGTCCATCAACTCCTTAATGTGGTTACTGATTCTAACACTGCAGATCACAGCTCAATACCTTCTCCATCACTATGACTCTTGTCCTTGTGCTTATGTAAATCCTCTATAGGACTTCTGCATAAACTGGTGGCCCTTTCCTAGGATATTTGACATCTGATGCTCAACAGGATAGCCATCAGGTGGTTCATTTCTCATTCATCATTCTTGCTATGTGACCACAAAGTCATGGGAGCATATATTTACCGCTCGAAAGAGCCTTGGGAGGTATATACAGATCCCACATCTTGTACAAGAGAAAACAGACCCAAAGTCAGGCAGGTAGTAAATTGGAGAACTAGGAATTGAACCTGGGTCCTTCTGGGCAAGTAAGGTGGCACAGTGCATAGAGTGCCTGTTCTGAAGTCAGGAAAACTCATCTTTGTGAGTTCATATCTGGCCTTAGACATTAGGTATATGAACTTCTTTGCCTCAGTTTCTTCATCTGTAAAATGAGCTGAGAAAAAAATGGCAAACCACTCTAGTATCTTTGCCATAAAACCCCCAAAATGGGGTCACAGATTCAGACACAACTAAAACAACTGAGCACCCTTTGACTACAAATTAAACACTTTCCTAAATAATCCCATATCTTTTTTTCTTTTTCATTATTACATTGTATGTTATCTTCTATACCATGTCTAACATGATCTACTAATACACGTAAGAGCAACGTATGTCAAGGGCAATATAGGGGACATAGTTCACTTTAAGAGAGAAGTTTGGAGATATCATCGGATCATTTGGAAGGAACTTCAGAGGACACCTAGTTAAAACTCATCAATTTACAGTTAAGGAAACTGAGGTCAATGGAAGTTAGTGATTCGCCAAAATCCCATACCTAGCAAATGTCAGCCAGAGTCTCTGACTTGAAATATAGTACTCTACTATACTAACCCAGAGTGGTCAGGACGACTTAAGTTTAAATCCAGACACAAATATTTGCTAGCCATGTGATCCTGGGTAAATCAATTGACCTCTATCCATCTCAGTTTCCTCAACTGTAAAACAATAGCACTTACCTTACAGGGTTGTGTGGAGATCAAATGAGAATATTTTTAAATGCTTAGCATAGGACTCAGCACACAGTAGATACTTAATAAATGAATCTTTCCTTCCCATTCCCTTAACCATACATTTCTCTGGATGATACATTTTATGTCCCATCTTATTTGATAGAAATAACAACAATATAGGTCAATTGCAACATGAGGGACTTGGACAAGAAGTGCTAGAGAGGTAAAAGATGATTAAGACCTGAGGTAATCAGGGAAAGTTTCATGAAAGAGGAAAGAAATAACCTATTTTTCTCTGTGCTAGTTTCTATAAAATCTTAAAACTGAGAACTATACCTTTTACGTAAGCTCTTTTTTTTGATTTAATGGCAAGCCCACATCTTTAAAAAAAAAACAAAAACTCTTGCATTGGTCACTTTTGCTGATTTTTTGACCTTTTTGTCTTTAAAAATATTATTTGATATGTGTGATGACCCTCTGTGAGGGGGAAGGAAAGGGGTGTTGGGGAAGATGGTGTTTTTTTTAAAAGACATCAACTAAAGTTTATTTTTAAAAAACAAGCTAAAATCCACTAAGTAGGACTGTCTGAAGTCATACAATGTTAGAGTTGTAAGGAACCTGAGAAAGCAACTATTTGTTTTTCAGATGAGATCGCTGAGGCCCAATTATTTTAAGTAACTTGCTCAAAGTAATACAATTAACTTCTCTGACAAAGTGTTAAGAAAGGACCAAAGGAATTTGCTTATATGGTGTAATGATTGGAATGATGCCACCTACTGGAGACTTGCTGTGGGAAAGCTCCACCATGAGGAAATGCCTCAGAGGCATTGTGGCTTTTCCTTGGCTTCAGGAAATGACATTCACTCATGGGTGCTGTCTATCAAGACTACCAGCCAATCAACTTGAGGAGCCTCCTATTTTCTGGGAGGAGACAGGAAGGAGGAGAGAGAGCCTGTGCAGAGAGCTCTTGGGCTTTTGGGTTCCTGACTTGGTGGTGGTGGGCAGAGGACTTCACAGGAAATTTGAGGAAAGATAGGAATGCCAGGCTGTTGGAATTCTGCTCTCAATCTTTTTCTTTCTATTTTTCAATAAACCCTTAAAAACCTAAACTCATTTTATCAGTGATTTTAGTCAGTTTCCCCCAAAACTGGGGGAACATATTAGAATCCACAATTAGAATCTTAAATTACACAATGGTAAATATTTGCTTATCAGGTGCTAAGAGAGGCCATATGGCCTTGGCACCTGAGTTCAAGTACAACCCCCAATAAATGTTAGATGGCACAATGGATAAAGTGGCAGGCCTGGACTAAGGAAGACTCATCTTAATGAGTTCAAATCTAGCCTCAGACACTTACTGACTGTATGACTCTGTGCAAGTCACTTAAATCTGTTGGCTTCTGTGGGGACCAATTTTTAATTGGGGAGTGTTAGCTAAGTGGCTCGCTGCAATATTGGGGCAAGGAAGGAGACCGGCAGCCTCCCTCAAAACAGAATAGGATTTATTTTAACAAGAACAAACTTAAAAAAAAAAATACAAAAAGGATCAGCAGGATAAAGGGAAAGGAAATAAAATGGGGAAAGGGAAAGTATACAACCTCAAAAGATACCACCGCCCAGGAAGCAGCTGAGAATATGCAGCAAAACTCCTGTCCTTCCAGCGTCCAGCTAGAATGCCCAATTCTCCTCCCCCAATCCCAGAAAAAAACACCACACAGCCCCAGCCAATGGGATGGCCACTCTGACAGTCACATGACTGGCCTCACTAGGCTTCCAATCATTACAATTTTGCCAGGCCCATGTAGGCGTTGGCGAGTGGTGATGTCGTGAGGTTCCAGTTTGTGCGGTTTGCGGAGCCTCAGGCCAGTGCGCGCCGAGGCATAAAAACCTCAAATAACAATTCTTTACACTTCATTTTCCTCATCTGGAAAATGAGCTGGAAAAGGAAATGGCAAACCACTCCAGTAACTCTGCCAAGAAAACCCTAGATGAGGTCTTGAAGACTTGGACACAACAAAAATGGCTAAACAACAACAAGAACAGCAATAACAACACTGGGCAAGGCATCTGGGACTCTTGGAGTCCCAAACAATTTTCTAAGACTCCAAGTTGCATATTAGGTTCTGATCTGTATATTTTTAAAGGTTTATTGCTTTTTTTGTTGTTTATTATAAATTATTTCCATACATGAGAAGTTTCTTATCACAAAGGAAAACAGTTAAATAAAACTGATAATTCTGTGTACAGTGACCTCATCTGAAAATATATAGAGGGGCAGCTCAGTGGCGCAATGGATAAAGCACCGACCCTGGATTCAGGACTCCCTGAGTTCAAATCCAGCCTCAGACACTTGACACTTACTAGCTGTGTGACCCTGGGCAAGTCACTTAACCCCCATTGCCCTGCAAAAAAAGAAAAGAAAAAGAAAATATATAGAACATTGCATATCTCTAGCACCTCTTCCCCTGTCTATTTGAAGGAAAAAAAAAATCTATTTTATCTCTTCCCAAGCGCCTGCCTACCACCACCACAGTGGAGAAAAATTCAGAAAAACAAACTTCGTTTAGTAAATATGCATAGTCAAGGAAAAAAAAATTCTTTCAATGACTGTGGCTTATCTATATTAGCAAAGATAACTTCTTCACAGAAAGTTCCTTATACCAACACCATCATACATCCAAAGAGAGAGAGACTGATACAGAGACAGAGACACAGAGGCATACAAAGAGACAGGGAGAGACAGAGACACAGAAACAGAGAAACAGTGAAATAGAGACAGAGAGACAGAGACAAAGAAACAGAGACAAAGTGAGGCAGAGACACAGAGACAGAGAGAGCTATTTATAATTAATGTATCTTCTGCTTACAAATACAGTGGCATTTCTAAAAATCTTTAAAAGTTTCTTTCAAGTCTATTAAAAATTTTTTCTTAACCGCAAACCTACCCCACCAATTTCATACTTCTCATGTGCTCAACAAAACTCTCCCCCCACTAAAGGTTAACAAAGATCGAATTCAGCACAGCTTCATCTTAATCATCAAAAATTCTGAATTAGTATAATACAAGATATAATGAATCCATTGTCCTAGGACATGCTAACATTTACATTTTAGAATAAAAAACAAGATGGCACATAAGTCTAATACTTCTGTCCTACACAGCTAATGCATTTCCAAAGTAATGTGCTCAAATCTGAGTTCAAAAGGATCAAAGCTTGAAGACAAAAAATTGCCACTACACTTGAATTGAACGTTTTTTGGCTATGACTGATAGTTATGGTATGTACGCTGTTAGCATGATCAACACAAAGTGCATACTGAAAGTATAATCTGGATGGATAGTTCAGCTTTCTTTTAGAATAAACTAAAGAACAGAAAAAGCTATGTTCATCAGAGACATAAGAGATTATTTTGCTAAGAATTCAAGTTCTAGGTCAGTCACTGAAAAATGTGTATTCTCTTGTACTAACATTAGAGCTACGACTAATTTTTTTTCACTTTTTTTCAATCTTTTTTATTGGGGGGGGGGCAGGGCAATGAGGGTTAAGTGATTTGCCCAGGGTCACACAGCTAGTAAGTGTCAAGTGTCTGGGGCCAGAATTGAACTCAGGTCCTACTGAATCCAGAGCTGGTGCTTTATCCACTGTGCCACCTAGCTGCCCCTACTTTTTTAAAATCTTAATAGTATTTTGTTTTGTTCCACTTACATGTAAAGATAGTTTTCAATTTTTGCTTTTTATAAGATTTTGAATTTCAAATTTTTCTCCCTCCCTTCCTTCCCCAACTCAGCAAGCAATCTGATATAGGTTATATATGTACATACACACTAAACATATGTCCACATTAGTCATGTTGTGAAAGAAGAATCAGAACAAAAAAGAAAACCTCAAGAAAGAAAAAAAAAAACTTTTAAAAAGTAAAAATAGTGTGGTTCAGTCTGCATTCAGATTGCACAGGTTTTTTCCTTGATGTGGAGAGCATTGTTCCTTTGATAGGAACAGGTTTTTTTTCTTTGTTTGTTTTTTACCATTTGAAACCTTTCGATATATTTTTAAATATAAATAAAAGTATTTTATTATTTTCCAGTTACATGTAGAGATAGTTTTTGACATTTATTTATATAAGATTTCCAATTTCAAATTTTTCTCCCTCCCTCTCCCCCTCCCCTAGACAGCAGGTAATCTGATATAGATTATATATATATATATACACACAATAACATCAAACACATTTCTGCATTAGTCATGTTATACGAGAAGAATCAGAGAAAAAAGGAAAAACCTCAAAAAAGAAAAACAACAGCACCAAAACCAAAAGAAATAGTATGATCCAGTCAGCATCCATATTCCACAGTTCCTTTTTTTTTCCCTTCTGGATTTGGAGAGCCTTTTCCATCTGGAAAAGGAACTTTCTTGTACTGTTGCATTGGGGAGAAGAATCTAATCTATCACAGTTGATCAACATAGAATGTTGATGATAGGTAGGACCAGTTTTAAAGAAAATAATGAAGTAGGTAAAATTAGCCTTTGGGATTCATGTCTCTTGATATACCCCTTTTCCTAGTCCTCTTTTTTTTTTTTTTTAAGTGAGGCAATTGGGGTTAAGTGACTTGCCCAGGGTCACACAGCTAGTAAGTGTTAAGTGTCTGAGGCCGGATTTGAACTCAGGTACTCCTGACTCCAGGGCCGGTGCTCTATCCACTGCGCCACCTAGCCGCCCCTCCTAGTCCTCTTTTAAGGAAAAATTCATAATGGGAAAAAGTTTCATTTATAGGAATATTCAAAATATTTAATCTTATTTAATTAAGGTAGATAGAGGCAGTGTTGCATAGTGAATAGAAAGCTGGGCTCCAAATCCACAGGATTACTGCTTTACAATATAATTTGAGTTCTAAAGTGTGTATTCTGTTTTCATCGCTATTTTTCCCATTATTTCCCTTAGGGGTTTATTTTTTTAACCCTTTCTTCCTTCAGATGAAATTTGTTCTGGGGCAGCTAGGTGGCACAGTGGATAAAGCACCGGCCCTGGATTCAGGAGGACCTGGGTTCAAATCTGGTCTCAGACACTTGACACTTACTAGCTGTGTGACCCTGGGCAAGTCACTTAACCCTCATTGCCCTGAAAAAAAAAACAGATGAAATTTGTTCTTATTTTGTCTAATTCTATAAAATGTTATTGGCTAATTTGGTTGATATGACATTAAAACTGTAGTTTAATTTAGATAGTATTACCATATTTATTAAACTGTCATAGCCCAACCAGGAAAATATAATCTTTATTTAATTATTTATATTTTATACTAAATTCTTTGAACTCATTTACATTAATTTATCTTTTTATTTATCTCTTCCTTCCCTGTCACACATGCACCCCCTCCCCACCCAGTGCATTCTCTTTTCATACTTTGATGAATCAGTTCAACACCACACTGTCCTCCACATCAGAGTCCCTTATCCTATCGCTGATCATGCTTTGCCAAACCCCAACCTTGACTTACTCCTACCATTCACTTCCTTATCACCTATTTACATGCTGTTAAACAGAGCTAGAAAAAATCATGAAGCTGTACTGACCAAGTCCACTGCAAATTTGTGATATATAATCTCAAAAGCGTCTTCAATGCAGCAAGGGAGTAGTTGTATATATGCCTAATCCATTTGCTATCCTACTTACTACAGTGGCTATGTTAAGCCTTTTGATCCCTCCTCAAGCCTCCCATTTTACCCTTCTACCATCATCAGCTAAGGATCTTGCCTCGCATTGCTAAAAAAGATTAATACCATTCAACAACATGTGTCTTGCCACTCTCTCCTTCTTGACCCCCATCTCACATGCAGATATGTTTTTTCTCTCTGCCAAGGCAAACCCTTCTACATGCACCATTGTTTTTGTTTTGTTTTGTTTTGGTTTGGTTTGGTTTTATTTGCAGGGCAATGAGGGTTAAGTGACTTGCCCAGGGTCATACAGCTAGTAAGTGTCAAGTGTCTGAGGTCAGATTTGAACTCAGGTCCTCCTGAATCCAGGGCTGGTGCTTTATCCACTATGGTCCCTAGAGTGCACATTTGAACCAGAAATTTTCCCTACTATCATTCCCATTATATAGATGTCTATTTACTGTTTCCCTGCCTCTTTACAAACACAGCCATGTCTTCCTTATTCTTGAAAAAGTTGGTTCTACCGCTAATAAGCTATCATTCTACATATGACTTCCCCCTTTTAGCTAAACCCTTTGAGAAATGCATCTATACAAAGGATCTCCAGTTCCTTCTTCTCTCACTTGCTTCTAAACCCTCTACAATATGGCTTCTGATCTCATTCAATTTAAAATGTTCTCTTCAAAGTACCACTGATCTTTTAATTATCAAATTAGATAGATTTTTCTCAACCTTCATCTTTCTTGATCTTTCTGTAGCATTAAAAACAATGGACTCAATCTCTCTATTTTGCCCTGGCAAGAAGTACAACAGCCACACATAGACCTATTCCCAACACTGATTGGCCTTGAAACTTTAATGTGTTTCATTTCCAAGCTGGGCCAGCCTGGTCTTGGCCCCATCACAGGAAAGAACTTTTTGTCAAGCTTTGATCATTTTGAAGTCAGTTTTTTTTGTTTTGTTTTGTTTTGTTTTGTTTTTCTTTTTTATTTGCGGGACGATGAGGGTTAAGTGACTTGCCCAGGGTCACACAGCTAGTAAGTGTTATGTCTGAGGCCAGATTTGAACTCAGGTCCTCCTGAATCCAGGGCTGGTCCTCTATCCACTGAGCCACCTAGCTGCCCAATGAAGTCAGTTTTGAACACATTACTTAGTTGCATAGAATAGAAGCAATAGACAGAAGTGTCATCTTGTTATTTTATTAGAAAATATAGAAGCCTTATCGCAAATCATCCTAAGATAATGAAATGCTATGTAATCCACTAATTCAGAATTTGTGATAATTTGAGCAGAGATATGCTGAAATTGATCTTTGCAGGGTCGAGGGGAAGGGGTGGCAGTTTATTGAGCACATAAAGAGTAAGAGATTGAGGAGTAGGGGAGAGGTTTGGACAGAAACTTTACCTCCTTATGGGAATCAACTTTTAAAGAATTCTAGAAATTCCATTTTATTCATAAGTAGTAGTATTTATAAATCACTTTTTTTGGTTTGATTTTATTGGTAGAGGGAACTTCTTGTGAAGAAATTATCTTTAACAATAAAAATGAGCCATACTACATTGGTGCTGGACATCTTAGCTCAATATAACTCAGATCACCTGAACTCAAAAGATCCATCTTCCTCAGCCTAGCCCAGTAGCAGTGGCTATATATGTGTGACATCACACCCTGCTCAGTAGCATCTGACACCACTGATTACCCTCTTCTGTTAGATATTCCTTAGTATTTAGATTTTCATGATTCTTTTCTTCTCCTATCTATCAGTCCACTCCTCTCAGGTCCCTCTCCTAGATCTTCATCCAGGTCATATGAACTAACTGTGGGTGTCCTCCAAATCTCTGTCATGGGTTCTCTCCTTTTCTCCATATTATTTCACCCCATGGTCTCATACGCTCTTCAGAGTCAAATTATCATTTGTGGGCAACAGATTTAATATGTGCAGTGGGTGCAAAGTGAGCAGCCCTCACAAGGGTATCTTAAGTGAGGCAGAGCACTTCCTCATGATCTGAGATTCCCCTTGTCTCCAGGACCTTAGTACTTGATACCCAGATGACACAGGAGAAGCAAAGTAAAATACAGAGTTTCAGTGGTTGACAGACCTTGTTCTTGACCCTCCAGAGGGCCAGAAATGATGGATCAGCACAGGTGGTCACAGGAATGGCAATATGAGGGTCATCTCTGCTAACTAAATAGTCATGCAATAAGGTCCTACTCATGCTGGTCAATAGAGGGTTGTCCAGAGGGACAAAACGAAGTTGGCAGGGGGGGGGGACTTTCCATGTCACACCAAGACATCTCACACATACTAGGTTTGGTCACAGTGATTAAGAAAAGAGGGCAGAGGTCCAGAATCCTGCCATTATCTCATGTACATTGGCCTTGGTGTTACAGGCCAAAAGAGTGGAGGTCCTCTAGTCAGCATTCTTGTGGCTAGGCAAGTGAACTTTATTACAGGTTACTGAACTTAGAGTTTGTAGTTTAAAGCTCAGGACCCATTATAAGAAAGAATCTGTCTTATCTAATTGTTCCTAAATATAATAAATGTAAAATTTGTATTAATATATATATATATATATATAATTCCTGTACAAGTATTAGTTGATTAGACTGAATAATTTTAATAGATATGTATAACACCAATAATTACTACCCCTATGGAATTACATTAAACTGAATAATATTGAATAATTAGAATAGAGGTACAATAAATCATTCCTCACACTTTAAAATTGCAAACTTGTGGTTTTCAGCTCTATAGTAAGAAGAGCTATGCCTAAATTATAACTATGCCAACAAAATAAAAATATTTTCCATCCAGATATTCTGAAACAGAGCTGGACAGTACTCTACAGTTTAGTCAATGTTTTTTTAATTAACTGCAATGTGAATACTTTTGAAAGGAAGTGTGTTTTTATCTGAATACTGCATGGTGAACAAGTTAATGTAGGAATTTTTGGGATTCCTGCTTTCCAGACCCACCCCACCTTACCCCAAGAGCTGAAATGTGTTATGAGAAGTTTATAGTTTGTAACAAAACTGATGTGAAATCGAAAGAATTTTAAACCCTGGAGGTTAATGGTATGCTTTAGTAACCTGAGATAGATCTGGACTTTGTGCTTATTGAGCAGAATCTAAAAAACTTGAAATGATTTTGAGAAATCATTGTCAAATAGTTTTGAAAAAAATGACTAAGAAGAAATGACAATTGCTGGGCCATTCTACTGCTTTTAATGTCATTCGGTATTCTGTTAAGAACTAGCCTGTTTTTGCCTCTTTTTCCTTTTTATCCCTTAGGGGACACTTGTTTGTTAAAGGAACTGGCATCTAGGGCCTGCCGAGAAATTGCATTTGGAAAGGTTAGACCAGAAAACAGAAGCTATTCTGAGCTTCAGCCCTAGCCATAAGACAAGCTTACTTGCACCTGAATTATGTAGAGGCTCTTTAATCAAGCTACCAAATAATGTTGCCTTTCTAAATCAGTCCAAAATATGGAGGCCATATAGCCTGCATGCTTCAGTGCCCTAAGCAACAGACGGGAAAATTACAAACAAGACCATAAGCCTAAGGTTTCTGAGTAGAGACCTCTATCTCAATGGCTATCTGTGAATTGTTCATGAATGCCTATAACACTTGGAGCAATGTTTAGTTAATATTATTTTGTATGACAGTGAAGAGCAGATATCAATAAAATGTCTGGCAGCCTTTAACTGCATATGGTTCATATCCCAATTAAAGGCAATTTCTTTAACATTGCACTGGTTTTATAGTCTCAAGCCTTCTGCAAAGGAAGTTAGAGCTTTGTGAAGATAATAATTATCTGTGGAAATGGAAATAATCTGAGTGGGTTTTAATTGTCATGCTATTAAATAATACTCATTTTGCTAAATGATTTGCATTCTGATGAGGCTAGGAGAATCCAGAACTAGATAACTGGCTTCTCCTCATTTTACTCCTTCCCAATGACTTATTTAATTAAATCACTTGAAATAACACCTCTAGATTAATGAACACTATTCATAGTCACAGCTGTGTTAAGTTCTTCCTTTGCTTTCCTTCCCACCCATATTCACCCCTGGCTCAGGAGAACAGTAATATCCAGAGGTTCAGCACTCTAGAAGAAATGAACTAAGACAGACAGAGGAAAGGGACTGGTGACCAGAGAGAGAAGCTGGGAGTGGGGAGGGGTAAGGAAGCCACACAAAAAGAGAATGTTGACCAGAGGAAAAAAAAAAAAAACAAGGAGAACTTGTCAGGTTTGGGCCATTTTCTCAGCAAATACTGTCTAAGTAAAATTTCATTATCCATTCTGACACCTTTGTGGAATTTGTACAGAAAGTAGGAGAGCAAGACAAAGACTGATTCTGCCCATCTATTCAATTCAACTTGTCAACAGGCATTTATTAAGAGACTTTGTTGTTGTATAGTTGCATCCAGTCATGTCTGTCTTTTGGTGACCTTTTTGAGGATTTTCTTGGTAAAGATACTAGAGTGGTTTGCCATTTCCTTCTCCAGCTCATTTTACAAAAGAGAAAACTAAGGCAAAGATGGATAAGTGACTCCCCTAGGGTCACACAGCTAGTAAGTGTCTGAGGGCAGATTTGAACTCAAGAAGATGAATCTTCCTGACTCAAAGCCTGGCACTCTATCCACTGTACCACCCAGCTACACCTTAAGCTTAATTATGGCTATTATGAAATACACCAATCACTAGGCAACTTGATAGCATCAAAATACAGTTGAGTGGGAAATCATATGGACCAAAGTAACAAAGAGTACATTTGGCTTTGAGAGAGATTTATTGAACAACATCCTGCTAAACTGACATCTCACTGATAGTAGCACAGTGGTGCATTCTGGGAAATAGTGCCTGCCAGTAGCCTTCTGAAAAAAAAAGGTCAGCAGTGGGTTTGCAAAACATTTTGTATTTTTTTAAATGTAAATCTGTGTTAAAAATTCACTTTGGGGAGAAATGTTTCCCAAAGTGATCTGAAACTCATTTCCTCATTCTAATAAATCACTTTATGCCCTTAATACAGCCTCATACTTCATGAATTCAAAATCTCTGAATCATGCAAGATAAATCAATGTTGACTTATAGATGTAAGGCCTTCTCTGAGTTTTATTACTAACTTGTGAGGTAATGCTGGAGAAGCATTTTACTACACCTCAGTTTCCTTCCTGGGAAAAATCCCAATTTTGCATTCCTGATAATGCTCTAAGAAGCTAAGCAGATAGAGTTTGCAAAGCTTTTCCCACACCAACTGCATTTTAAATAAAAGTGACTTTGGTAATTTTGTTTTAGTTTCACTGGGTCACACCATTGGCCTTTCTTCACTTTTGGGACCCACTGAGTTAAAGGCTCGATTCTGATTTGAATTCTAAGCAACAAAACGGGGAAACCCAGTGAGTCAATAAGTAGGGCAGTGAAGCCCAACTAAATCATTGCAATTTGCATTTCAGCTTTGCCACATGAGATTGAACTGGAATGAATTCACTCGGCATGAAACGAGTTGGGCTAGTGGAGACCCAGACAACTTTAAAGTTCCCAAAAAGATGATAATAATAAAATGAGCTGAAGCCAGAATTATGCATATCTCTGCATATATTAAGGGGGAACCATTTACTCCACTATTCCCTGTATATCATGTTGTTATTTGCAAAATTATAAACAATACCCTATATGAAAATGAGAACTAGGGTGGTACTTTGGAAAGAATTAGAAGTTATTGTTGTGGTTCAGTTGTGTCTGACTCTTCTTGACCCCATTTGGAGTTTTCTTGGCAAAGCTACTGGAGTGGTTTACCATTTCTTTCTCCAGCTCATTTTACAGATGAGGAAACTGAGGTAAACAGGGTTAAGTAACCTTCTCAGGGTCACATAGCTAGTCTGTGAAACTAGATTTGAACTCTGGAAGATGAGTCTCTCTTACTCCAGGTCTGGCATCCTTTCCAATGAACCACCTAGCTGCCCCTAGGAATTACAGGACCTGAATTCAATTCCCATCTCTTCTACTAAGGTTGCTATCACGTTAAGTAAGTTTTTAAAATTCTCTTGGCCTCAGTTTCTTCTCAGTTAAAAAAAAAGAAGGGTTTGAAGAGAAAGGGAGAGGAAAAGAACAAGCATTTATTAACCACCTACTGTGTGCCAGGCACCAGGCCAAGGACTTAAAAAAGATTATCACATGTGATCCAGTTGTAGTAGAAGACTTTTGAGGTCTCTTCAAGTTCTAAATTACAGAATCATATTATTGACTCAACCCATTTTGCCCAGTCCCTCATGAGGAAACTGAGGTCCATGGAGTTTAAATGAATTGCCCTGATCTTCTATGAAACATTATCCAGGAGGTTGGGTTAATGATCTCCTATTAAACAAAAGATCACTTCCCCCCATTTTCCACAAGCTCCCTTAAAATACTTGCACATAACCTAAGGTGATGGATGCTCTCCTGGTAACAAATTAACAGGAGTGATGTATTTCAGGCAGGTTTGTATTACTACTGCTTTTAGATATGATCACCAGCATTCAGCTATGAATAAGGGCTTTGTAAAGAGGGATTCCAGAAAGAACATGAGATTTTCCTTCTAATCTGATGGACCAATACAAGAGCACAGTTTATGGCTACATATTTCAAACTTTGATCAGCAGGAAAGCCTGAGTCTTGGCACAAACATAAACACAGGTTATAAATTAGCCACAAATAGGTCGCTACAACGTTCAGAACCATGGGCCCCCACCAAAATTTACAAGCTGTTTGGGGAGGCACTGGGACTAATGGTTGTATAAAATATTCCAGCCAACTAGTAAAGTAAGTATTCTGAATGATTGAAAAGTATTGGAGTTGACTGCTCTGATTAACAATGGGTAAATTATTTTAATGCTCGTAATAAATGCCACAGACTGTATTTCACTGAACAGCATCAGAGGCACTGCATGGGCTCCATTCATTTAGAAGTTGAGAAAAAGACAATAGCCAATTAATCACAGAGAATTTGGAGATGCTGCCTCAAATTTGTATTGAAAACAGGGAGCAGCCCTTAAGATGCTGTGAAAGGAAACTAACCATGCCCTCTTCTTTGCTCTGCATTGGTCCCAAGTGGTATTTCCATTAGTTCTGTGGGGATGCCTTTTGTACCACACCACCTGTATCATCTTCAGTCTGAAACACCTGACTTTTCAATTCTAGTCTTCTCCTCACAATCACTCTGCATCTGGGGTTGCCTGGACCATTGATAGTTATTTTTTTTTAAGTAAACATCTTTATCTAAAGTTTTGAGTTCCAAATTCTGTCCCTCCCTCCTTCCCCTTGCCCCTCCCTGAGGGCAGTAAGCAATTAGATATATGTTATACATGTGCAATTATGTAAAACATTACCATATTAGTTATTTTGTATAAGAAAACTGGAATAAAAGTAAAAATGTAAGAAAGGGAGTGAAAAATAGCATGCTTCAGTCTGTGTTCAATCAATATCAAGTTCTTTCTTTGGAGGTGGATAGTATGCTTTATCATCAGTCCTTTGGGATTGTCTTGGATCATTGTATTGCTGAGAATAACTAAGTCATTCAGAGTTCTTCATTGAACAATATTGCTGTTTCTATGTACAACATTCTCCTAGTTTTGATCACTTCATTATGCATCAGTTCATGTAAGTCTTTCTAGGTTTTTCTGAAATCATCCTGCTTTTCATTTCTTAAAACATAATAATATTTCATCCCAAGCATATACAGCTTATTGGGCCATTGCCTAATTGATGAACATTCCTTTGATTTCTAATTCTTAGCCACCACAAGAAGAGCTGCTATGAATATTTTTGTACAAAGAGGTCTTTTTCTCTTTTTGGGGATGTCTTTAGGATATAAACCTAGTAGTGGTATTGCTGAACCAAAGGATATGCACAGTGTTATAGCCTTTTGGGAATAGTCTAAATTGGTTGAATCAATTCACAACTCCACCAACACTGGATTAATGTCTCAATTTTTCAACAACTCCTCCAACATCCAACATTTTCCTTTTGTTGTTGTTGTTGTTGTTATATTAGGCACTCTGATAGGTATGACTTGGTATCTCAGAGTTGTTTTAATTTGCATTTCTCTGATCAATAGTGATTTAGAATATTGTTTCATATGATTATAGATAGCTTTATTTTCTTTGTCTGAAAATTGTCTGTTAATATCTTCTGACCATTTACATCAATGGTCTTTTTAAATCCCCTTCAGAAAACTTTCTGAGCCTTAGATGGTGCCACAGGTGTGTTCACATGGTAGGCTACAAAGAGATGCCAATATTTAGAGTACCAAACTTGGATACTATCTCATTTACCACAAGAGAGGCTGCATGATATCCTGGAAAAAATGTTCAAGCTAGAGTCAGGGGGCCTGGGTTCAATTCCAAACTTTGTTATAGTGATTCTGACCAGAGTGATACCAATCACAATGATTTTTTTTTTGTTTGTTTTTTAACCAAAAAAACCAAAATATTTTGCAAACCCAGTGCTGACCTCTTCATTGGAGGCAGTTACATAATGCGGCCAATAGAGTGGTGGGCCTAGAATCTGAAAGACCTGAAATCAAATTTACCTTCAGACATTTGGCTTGTTGTGTGATCCTAGGCAAGTCACTTAAACTTCCTCTGTCTCAGTTTCCTTACCTGTAAAATAAGGCTAATAATGGCACCTAACTCCTCGTGCTGTTAAATGAGATAATATTTGCAAATCACTTTGTAAACCTTAAAATTGAGATAGTTAGGTGGCTCAGTGGATAGAGCACTGGGCCTGGAATCAGGAAGACCTGAATTCAAATCTATCCTCAGACATTTACTAGCTGTGTGGCCCTGGGCAAGTCACTTACCTTCTGTTTGCCTTAATCCACTGGAGAAAAAAATGACAAACCATTCCAGTATCTTTACCAAGAAAATCCCATGGATATTTTGGCATGCTATGGTCCACACGGTTATGAAGAGCCAGACACAACTGAATATGTGAACAACAAGAAAAACAAACCTTAAAATATAAATGCCAGCAATTATTACTATATTGAAGGAACCACAGAATGGCTCAACCTCAGTTTCCTCAACACATAATAATATTTGCACTAACTAAGTTAGACAGTTCATTGATAGTGCCCCATATAAATTCTGTTTAAATAATATGAACATTTCTGCCTCTGTATTTTTTTGTCTGTACTTGTGATTTTATTGGCATAGGAAGTTCTACAGTGAGAAAATTTCTCCATCCAAGACAAATCAGCTACATTTAAAACAGCCAACTCCCCACTCAAACCTTTATAAACCATGAGGGGGATCTATATATTACAAATAATGAGGATAAATAATTACAAATAATGAGGATATTACAAATAATGAGGATAAATAAATAATTAATGAAGAAACAAAAAATGCAAAAGGGGACATAAAGCAGTTTTGTTATGCATTGCTAAATTTAACATATACCTATATTCTAAAAACAAGCATACCTAACTAAGGTCAATAGTTTCTTATGCAAGCCTCTTTCTTGTTCTGTTTTGTTTTGTTTTTCTTTTTTGGGGGGTGTATATTGAATTTTTTGTTTAATGGGTATTAAATTCATTATAATTGTTTTTAATTAAGAGGAATAATGACTATAAGAGGCAAGTTTCAGGACATTTCATACTTCATGATGAATTATTTTTAATGAAAATTGGTCATTATAAACCAAAGAGATCAAGCCATCAATAATTTTATCATCAATAATGGTAAAGCAGTGTATTCTCCTTGCTTCAAATTTCCTCTTAAGACTTATGCCTGAATTAATGGTGACTTTTTGTTTTTTTGTGGGGCAACGGGGGTTAAGTGACTTGCCCAGGATCACACAGCTAGTAAGTGTGTCAAGTGTCTGAGGTCGGATTTGAACTCAGGTACTCCTGAATCCAGGGCCAGTGCTTTATCCACTGCACCCCCTAATGGTGACATTTTAAACTGCCTCAAAGGGAGACCTAACAGCAACAAGTCTGACAGTAGATCCATTAACTCAGCATTAAGTCTGAGTGTGAGTATATGTAGCTCCACAATGTATGAAATAAGGAGGAATTTTTGCCTTAGTGTTTTGGATGTTCATTTGTTTTATTCATTGTCTTTATTCCTATTGGGAAGAAGTGAGGACTTGGGAGGGGGGGGGAGGGACAAAAGTGACTTAACTGATAATTGAAGAATTTCATCTCCAAACCATGCAACAAGCCAACCAAGTTTAGTATACTGGAATGTTGTAGTACCTATTTCTCTCTCAGCAAAGTACTAGAAATGTGACTCTACAGTTTTGGTTTTAATAGGAAAATATTTCTTGGCATTGACATATCCTTCTCTATACAAGGATGAAATAGATTAATTATGGGGTAGGTAAGGGAGAAGAAAACAAAGAAAATACCACACAAATTAACTTGACAAATAGTTTGGAAAGTCTCTGATCCTGACCACCTATCAGGGGTCCCTAACTTGGGGGTCTATGAGACAGAGAAAGAGAGAGACAGAGAGAGAGAGAAAAAGAAAGAGACAGAGAGAGGCAGAGACAGAGACAGAGACAGAGACAGAGAGAAACAGAGAGAGGCAGACAGACAGACAGAAAAACAGAGACAGAGACAAAGAGAGATTTGTTATTGTTCAATTGCTTCTCGGTCATGTCTGACTCTCCGTGACCTCATTTGGGATTTTCTTGGCAAAGATACTGGACTGCTTTACCATTTTTTTTTCCTTCAATCCATTTTACAGATGAGGAAACTGAAGCAAAGAGGGTTAAGTGACTTGCCCAGGGTCACATAGCTAGCAATTGTCTGAGGCTGGATTTGAACTCAGGTCTTCATCATTCCAAGGCCAGCACTCTCCACTGGCCACCTAACTGGCTTTTCCCCATGCCTGGAATGCCCCCTCGCCTCCACCCTGACTCTTGACCTCCCTGGTTTCCTTTAAGTCCCAACTAAAATCCTACCTTTCACAGTAAGATTTCTGCAACCAGTCTAGCAGTGCCTGCCCTCTGTTAATGATTTCTTACCTGTATATAGTGAGCTCTTTCATTCATATATATATATATATATATATATATATATATATATATATACATACATACATACACACAGATATATATAGATATATATGAATGAGAGAGTATATATACACATATATACATGTGTTGTGTGCATGCATATATACATACATGTTTGTACATGAATACATATACATTTGTCCATGCATTCATATACATATTTTCCCCCTCATTTCATTATAAACAACAAGGGCTGTGTTTTGCTTCTCTTTGTATCCCCAACACTTAGAACTTAATAAATGTCTATTCATTGATTGGGGCAGCTAGGTGGCACAGTGGATCTGGCCCTGGATTCAGGAGTACCTGAGTTCAAATCCGGGATCAGACACTTGACACGTACTAGCTGTATGACCCTGGGCAAGTCACTTAACCCCCATTGCCCTGCAAAAAAAAAAAGGAAGAAAGAAAGAAAGAAAGGCAGGAAGAAAGAAAGAAAGGAAGGAAGGAAGAAAAGATAGCCCCTGTTCTCAAAGACCTCAGAGTTTAATGGAGAAAAAAACACATGCAAACAATGATGTATCAACAAGCTATATACAGAATAAATTAGAAATAATCAACAGAGGGAAGACCACTGTAGGTAAGATTTTAGTTGAAACTTGACAGAAACCCAGGAAAGCAAGAGGCAGAAAAGAAAAGGGAGTATATTCTAGCTCCACAATGGAAGATGGTGTATGTTGTTTGGAAAACAGAAAGGAGGCCAATGTCACTGAATTGCCCAGTATTGAGAGGTGAAAATGTACAAGGTGTAAGAAAACAGGAAAGCTTAAGGGGGGATAACAGGTTATGTTACTCGGAGGTAATAGGGAGCCAATGGAGATTATTGATTAGAGGGGTGACTAGGTGAGACCTGTGCTTTAAAAAGATCACTTTGACAGTTGAGTAGAGGACAGACTAGAATGGGAAGAGACTAGTGGCAAGGAGGTGATGAGGGTCTAACACCAGCATGGTGGCAGTGTCAGAGAAAAGAAGGGTAAGTAATCAAAGGATATCAAGGTAAAAACCATCTAATATCTCTATCCTCCCTTTCTTATACTTTGTGCCCCTTGGAACCCTTGTTCTCTTATTAACAAACTGTCCTTCATATTAAATCTATTTCCTTTCACAGAAATTATTCAGTATACATTTTGATTTATATAAACATTCATGCTTCTATATGTGTTTTCCTCAAAAAATTACTGCTATAACATGACTAATGCAGAAATATGTTTAATGTTATTGTACATATATAACCTATATCAGATTACTTGCTATCTTGGGGAGGGGGGCAGGGAGGGCAGGGAGGGAGAAAAATTTGAAACTAGAAATCTTATAAAAACAAATGTTGAAAACTATCTCTACATGTAACCAGAAAATAATAAAATACTTTTATAACTAAAAGAAAAATTCTCCTCTGCTCTCCTTCCCTCTATCCTCCCCTTACTTCTTTCTGCTTTCCCCTTTCTCCCTTCTCCTCTGTTCCTCTCCTCTCTCCCCACCCTTACACAGAATATTGTATTTAGATTTTCACCCCTACCCCCAACCTATGCACATACCCTCATTAAAAGTATTCATAATAATGAGAAAAATATACTATTTGCTTTCCTATAGAGATGGCAAGTGAAATCATTAGTGCCTGGCACAGTGCTTGACACAGAGCAGACACTCGAATGCCTGTTGATAGATTGATCAAGTCCTCCCCTGTGTGAAAGCCTTAACTCTCATCAGAAGAATACTTATAGGTGATAACTTGCATAGCCAATGTTAGCTCACTGTTCCAGGGCACTGTTAGTAAATTTTATTCATGAATGAGCACTTGACTTCTAGAGTATATTCTATCCACCCTGACTCAGGCAACAGAACAAGCTTATTACCCAACAATTTACCTTTTATAGAGAAATCTATAAATCACACAATTCACCAACCAGGATTTCACCTTTTACAAGTTGAATTTCTCAGAACTATGTGTGGGAAGATGAGCAAAGTAAAACCAAGAGGATTTTACCTCTATTTCATTCACTCTGTCAATCAAGAAGGATTGTGAACTTCCTGCTCACAAAGTGAGGGAAGGGGGTCCCATAGAGGATCAACTATTGGAAAGAAGTATCAGGGACATAAAATCAGGTTTCTCTCATCTGCTGAACCAACTAGAAGGAAGGTGTTATTGGGTACTACCCATAATTTGGGGTAAGCAGCCACACTGAGAACCAACTGGCCACATGCTTCCAAACTCACATTAAGTGAAAAATATACATTCCATCATTGCTACTATCCAGTGTTTCCAGACAGTGTCAAAAAGAGTTCCATGAAGATATATTGATGCTAGTGATATTTGCCCTCTAAACTATTTAAAATGAAACTGTTTAGGCATCAAAAATACAACCTGCATTACCTTTTTGGCATGGAAAATGGATTGAATTTTCTGTTTCAATATGAAATTAGATTTCAGTTCTTCTATCTCAGTTCAAATTTTTTCTTGACCATTTTCTTTTATTGTTGGGGAATTCTATAACTGGGTTTCCCACACAAGCATTTATAGTATCTATGAATATATTTCAAGCTCCAAAATAATGGTGACTAAATTGCTTTGGGAAATTCTATCATTATTATTTTTCCTCTTGATCACATGATTGTGTTAGTAAAGAATATGTTCACACATGCAATAATGAGCAAATATAGAAACCTAACCAAACAATTTACAGCCAATGTATATCAGCTTAGTCTAAAAACTAAGTGTCCAATAGTAGCATATGATTTCAAATTCATTCACCCATTACTCTCAGTTCCCTTTAAATAATCACTTGTTTTGACTTCACAGCACAATTTATTTGAGGTAGAATTTCTTGTATAAAAAGTATTAAAGGGAACAAATGCCTTATAAAATGATAGACCCTAAAAATATACTGTCTTCTTCCAGATTCCCCTTTTAAGGAGGAGGCACAAGGAACCTATCTTGTCTTATCATTTCATACCTGACTGTACTCCTGGACTTCATCACAGTCATCACTCATGATACTGCAGGATCACATCAACTTTGAAACTCAGACCTCCTTAGTACTCTCTCTCTCTCTCTCTCTCTCTCTCTCTCTCTCTCTCTCTCTCTCTCTCTCTCTCTCAGACCTCATTTTTTCTGATTGGAGAGGGTGGAAAATGGGCATGGAGAACTCTTTCCATATCTTCCACTTAAGGAGGTGCTAAGGGGGACCATATATCACCATCTCATAATTTCTCACCTGGCTGCATTCCTCTTGACTTATCATGCCTCCATCCCAGGGACCTCCCACCTCTATACCTTCTCAGCTTCATTGTCTGTATTGTCTTCCCTGTAAATTCATTCAGAGTAGGAATTTCTTTTGCTTTTCTTAGTATCCCTAGCTCAATGCCTAGTATATAGAAGGTAATTAATAAATGCTTATTGACTATTAGCCAATTTTGTCTAGATCTGTTATTTCCTTGGTAAATAAAACTTCTAATTAGTTAATTCCCTCAACCAATATAGATGAGCAACTCGAAATGCTATAAAATATTAATCAATGGAAAATAAGTTGGTGAGACAAAAGGTAGTACTCTCTTCTATAATATTTAGCTAAGTTGAAGGTTTTGTAAGATAACAGTAGCAAAGCAGCAGCCCAAGATAACTTGGCTTTAAAAAAAAAGGTTACCCTATCTTGGCTCCCACTTATGAAATAAATTTATAGCATAGATAATGTCTATATGATATTTTCCCACTCCAATAGTGGCCAATAAAAGCCAATTCAACAACTATTTATTAAATATCTACTGTGAGAGGATTAGCTCAGTCTAGAGGGTACAAAGATGAACCAAGATACCATCCCTGCTTTCAAGGAAATTATATTCTAGCAGAAGGAATAATATATATATATATATATATATATATATATATATATATATGCCATTAATTATAAGACATAGTATACTATGAGAAGTGCAAAGGAAAGGCACATATGGAGTGGCAAAGACCATTCAAGCACTGGGATGTTTGACACTATTATAGAAGACTTTTTTTCTGAAAGAGGTAGTACCTTAGGTAAGCCTTGAAAGAAGGAGAGTAAAAGGGGGTAAAGAGAGAGGATAATAATTCGAAAAGACAACAGAATCAAAATAAGGTCTTTTTAAGATAGGAAATGGTTACGTATTATAATAATAAGTATCATTATTAATATATTATGCTATTATTATAGCTTTTCATAAGAATGATGAAAGAGATGAAAATTTAAGGGACAAGAAATAATTAATGGAACAGGATCCTAGAGAATAGAATCAAAACAATGGGTAGAGTATGGGGGGGTGGGAGTGTAAGGGGAAGAGTAGAGGTGAGTGGATAAATCTAAGTTAATTACATAATGAACAAAACAACACAACTTTCCTGCCATACTTTCCCTACAATGTCTCAGAAACCTCTCCACTCTAGAAGCTCACACAGGCCTTGACCTCACACATTGGAAATAACTTCTGCACTTTGGCTCCTCCCTTTGATAAACAGGTTGATCTCAAAAGCTCATTTTAAGGAGGAGACCCAGGTCAGCCATATCTCATTCCTCTCTAGTTCACACACCTAACTCCTGGTACTTTGATTTCCCAGTCTGAGCTTCCTTTTCGGTGTTGTCTTCCCCCATTAGAAAGTAAGCTCCTTCTAGAAAAAATAATAACAAAAATCATCTGGAAGAACAAAAAGTCAAAAATATTAAGGGAACTAACAAAAAAAGGCACAGAAATGTGAGTTAGCCATACCAAATCTGAAGCTATACTATAAAGCAGCAGTCATCAAAACTATTTGCTACTGGCCAAGAAATAGAGTGATGGATGAATGGTTAAGGCACAGGAATCACAGTAGTAAATGACCATAGTAATCTACTATTGGATAAACCCAAAAACTCCAGCTTCAGGGGTAGTAACTAAGTATTTGACAAAAACTGCTGGGAAAGAGTTCTGGGGGGCAGAGCCATGATGGCAGAAGAAAGGCAATAACTGCTCAGACTTCCTGACACAATTTCTCCAAAAAAAAAAAAACAAAAACAAAACAAAACAAAACAAAAAACAAACAAACAAACAAACAATAAAAACCTCCAAACACAGCCAGAAAACAACTCCTGGAGCAGCAGAACCCACAAAAAGATGTCTGACATTATTTTCCAGCTAAAGACACCTTGGAAGTTTAGCACAAGGGGAAGCTGGGTTAGGAATAGAGTTGAGCCTCGCAAACAAACCAACACAGATACAGCCCTAGGCAGGCTATGCTGGAGAAACTTACCCCCCAGCCTCCAAACCAGCTGCAGTGGCAGAGTCATCTGGAACTAAGCTAGAAGTCTGGTGAAAGGGGTGAAAGGCTGGCTAGAGGGATAGTTTACAGGCATGTGTGGAGGAGCTAAGGGGTTATCTGGATGCCCTACCCCAGCAGGGAACCAGGAAGAAACCTTGAGCAGTGGCAGCCCAGGTTGGGGAGGGGTCCAGGCTCATCAGAGCTAGCAACCATGGCACATAAAGTTTTGCTCCCTGGTTGATTGGCAAGTTGGCCTGGAGTTACCTAGAGACCAGAGAAAGTGCCAGGAGAGTGAAGCAACTGCCCCTCATTAAATCATAACACCTGGGATGCCCTGAAGCTTGAGACAGTATGTCCTGGAAATAGCACCCCCCCACTAAGAAGGAGTTAAAAGTCAAGTGAAAGACAGGCAAGATGAGCAGGCAGAGAAAATTGAAAATGATAGAAAGCTTCCTGATGACAAGGAAGATTGAGGTGCACCCTCAGAAGGGGATAGCAACATCAGGGCCCCTACATCTAAAGCTTCCATGAAAAATATGAATTGGACTCAGACCATAGAGGTCCTCGAAAAGGACTTTGAAGATAAAGTCAGAGAGGTAAAGGAAAAAATGGAAAGAGAAATAAGGGGGATGCAGGAAAGACATGAGAAAAAAGGTCAACAGCTTGAAAAGCCAAATGGAAAACCTCTCTGATGAAAACAATTAACTAAGAATTAGGATTGAACAAATGGAAGCCAGTGGCTTTATGAAAAACCAAGACACAATAAAGCAAATCCAAATGAATAAAAAAAATAGAGGGCAATGTAAAATATCTTCTTGGAAAAACTGATGACCTGGAAAATAAATCCAGGAGAGATAATTTGAAAATGATTGGACTATCTGAAAACCATGATCAAGGAAAGAGCTTAGAGATCATCTTCCAGGAAATTGTCAGAGAAAATTTTCCTGATATTCTAGAAGCAGAAGTTAAACTAGAAATAGAAAGAATCAACCAATCACATCCTAAAAGAGATCCCAAGCCAAATTCCATTATAGAGAGCAATTTGGAATTATGCCCAAAGGGCTATAAACTTGTGCATACCCTTTGACCCAGCAATACCACTTTCGGATCTTTTTCCCAAAGAGATCATAAAAAAGGGAAAAGGACCCACATGTACAAAAATATTTATAGCTGTTCCTTTTGTGGTGGCAAGGAATTGTAAATTGAGGGGTTACCCATCAATGGGGAAATGGCTGAACAAGTTGTGGTATATGAATGTAATGTAATTCTATTGTGCTGTAAAAAATGATGAGCAGGAAGAGTTCAAAGGAACCTGGAAGGACTTGCATGAACTGACAATGAGTAAGATGAGCAGAAACAGAAGAACATTATACACAGTATCATCAACATTATGTGTTGATCAACTGTGATAGACTAGATTCTTCTCATCACAAGAAAGTTCCAAAGGACTTATGATGGAAAGTGCTCTCCAAATCCAGAAAAAAAAAAGGGGGGGGGGGGGGTGAACTGTAGAATATGGATGCGGATTGGACCATATTATTTCTTTTGTTTTGGGTGCTGTTGTTTTACTTTTTTGAGGCTTTTCCTTTTTTCTCTGATTCTTCTCTTATAACATGACTAATGCAGAAATATGTTTAATGTTTTATATAGATATATGTATGTATAATATATATATATATATATATATATATATATATATATATATATATATATATATATAAAACCTATATCAGATTACCTGCTGTCTAGGGGAGGGGAGGGGGAGGGGAGGGGGAGGGGAGGGAGGGAGAAAAATTTGAAATTGTAAATCTTATCTAAACAAATGTTGAAAACTAAAAAAAAAAATTTAATTTTAAAAAATAGCCAAATTCCAGAGCTCCTAGGTCAAGGAGAAAATATTCCAAGCTGCCAAAAAGAAAGAATTCAAGTACTGTGGAGCCCCAGTCAGGATAGTGCAGGATCTAGCAACTTCTACATTAAAGGATCAGATGGCATGGAATAGGATATTCCATAGGGTAAAGGAATTGGTATTACAACCAAGAATCACCTATCCAGCAAAACTGGTTATAATCTTTCAGAGAAAAAAGTGGGATTTCAATGAAAAAGAGGACTTTCAGGGATTCATGATGAAAAGATCTAAACTGAATAGAAAAATTGACTTTCAAATACAAGAAGCTAGAGAACAATAAAAAGGTAAACAGCAAAAATAAATCAAAAGGGATGTTAAAAGGCTAAAATGTTTACATTCCTACATGGGAAGATGATATGTCTAACTCATAAGAACTTTCTCAGTATTAGGGCAGATGATAGAAATAAATATAGACAGAAGGCACAGGTGGGAATTGATTATGAAGGGATACTGTCTGGAAAGTATTTATTTTTTGTTTATCTCTTTTTGTGGGGTGGTGGGAGTTGGGTGATATGCCTGGGGTTGTACAGTGGATGAGTACCTTGTGTCTGAGGCCAGATTTGGACGTTGGGTCCTCCTGGGTCCAGGGTGGGTGCTTTGTCCACTGTGTCACCTAGCTGCCCCATGATGACATCTTTAGGGTAAAATTGAGGGGTTAGAGGAATGCACTGGGGGAAGGGGAAGGGCAGAGGTAGCATTGGGTGAAATCCCACATGAAAGAAACAGGAAAGGGCTTATGGAGTGGGGTGACAGATGGGGGAGGATCAGGCCAGTAAATGAACTTTAAACTCATCAGAATAGGCTCAAAGGCCTTAATCTCGTCAGAATTGGCTCAAGGAGGGAATAACATCTAGACTAAATTGGGTATAGTCATTTTTCTAAACCTGCAGGAAAATAGGAGGAGAAGGGGATAAGGAGGAAGGGGCAAAAGAAAGGAGAGCAGATTGGGGCAGGGAGCAGTCGGAAGCAAATCCCTTTTGAGGAAGGATAGGGTGAAAGAAGATAGGTAATAGAGTAAATATCATGAGGAAGGGAATAGGATGGAGGGAAACAGTTAACAATAGTAATTATGAAAAAGAAAAAAGAGGGAAAAAAGAAAAAATTGTACAAAAGAACTACTAGGAAAACTGAAATATAGTACAGCAGAAACTAGGCATAGACCAACATCTCTCACACCATATGCTAAAATAAGGTCAAAATTGGTACATGATTGGGTCGGCTAGGTGGCACAGTGGATAGAGCCCTGGCCCTGGAGTCAGGAGTACCTGAGTTCAAATCTGGGCTCAAACACTTAACATTTAATAGCTGTGTGACCCTGGGCAAGTCACTTAACCCCAATTGCCTCACTTAAAAAAAAATTGGCACATGATTTAGACATAAAGGGTAATACCATAAGTAAATTGGGAGAGGAAGGAATAGTTTACCTCTGAGATCTAAGGAGAGGAGAACAATTTATGATCAAATAAGAGAGAATATTATAAAATGCAAAATGGATGATTTTGCTTATATTAATTTAAAAAGGTTTTGTACAAACAGAAGCAGTGCAGCCAAAATTAAAAAGCAAGCAGAAAGCTATGAAACAATTTTTACAGCCAGTATTTCTGATAAAGACCTCATTTCTAAAATATAGAGGGAACTAAATCAAATTTATAAGAATGCATGTCATTCAGGTATGAAATCAAAGCTATCTATTACTATATGAAAAAAATGCTCTAGAGAGCAGCTAGATGGCACAGTGGATAAAGAACTGGCCCTGGATTCAGGAGGACCTGAGTTCAAATCCAGCCTCAGACACTTGATACTTACTAGCTGTGTAACCCTGAACAAGTCACTTAACCCTCATTGCCCAGCAAAAAAAAAAAATGCTCTTAATCACAATTGATTAGAGAAATGCAAATTAAAACAACTTTAAGGTACCATCTCATACCTATCAGATTAGCTAATATGACAAAAAAGGAAAATAATAAATGTTGGAGAAGCTGTAGAAAAATTGGAACACTAGTGCATTGTTCGTGGAGTTGTTAACTGATCCAACCATTCTGGAGAGCAATTTGGAACTATGCCCAAAGGGCTATGGGACTGTGCATATCCTTTGACCCAGTAATACCACTACCAGGTGTGTATCCCAAAGAGATCATAGAAGAGGGAAAAGGGTTTACATGTACAGCTATAAAGCAAAGAATTGTAAATGAAGGGAATACCCATCATTTGGGGGAATGACTGAACAAGTTGTAATATATTAATTTAATGGAATACTATTGTGGTATAAGAAATGATGAGCAGGCAGATTTCAGAAAAACCTGGAAAGACTTAAGTGGACTGATGCTGAGTGAAGTGAGCAGAACTAGAACATTGTACACAGTAACAGCAACATTGTGTGATCATCAACTGTGATAGACTTAGCACTTCTCAGCAATGCAATGATCCAAGACAATTCCAAAGAACTCATGATTGAAAATGTTCTCCATATCCAGAAAAAAGAACTGTGGATTCTGAATGCAGATTGAACCATATTGTTTCTACTTCTGTTTTTGTTTTTGCTTTTTTGAGGATTTTCCCTCTTGTTCTGATTTTTCTTTCACAAGATGACTAATGCAGAAATATGTTTAATGTGATTGTACACATATAACCTATATCATATTGCTTTCTGTCTTGGGGATTGGGGAAGGAAGAGAAGGAGGGAGAAAAATTTGAAACTCAAAATCTTATGAAAACAAATGTTGAAAACTATCTTTACATGTAACTGGAAAATAATAAAAATACTTTTATGATTAAAAAATAAGAAAGTAAGCTCCTTGAGGGTGGGATGATGTCTTTTGGCTTATATTCATATTCCGGTGTTTATCACAGTGCCTAGAACATATTGAGCATTTAATAAATGCTTGTTGACTTGATGTGACTTGACAATGATAATTAAAAATATAAACTTTGATCTAGTAATTCCACTCCTAGGCTTATACAAAAAGCAAGTCATTGGTAAGAAGTTCCCCACATATATGAAAATATGTATAGAAGCACTTTTTGTAGTAGCAAATAATTGAAAACAAAGTGCACACCCATTAAATAGAGAATGGATAAATACATTATGGTACTTACCATTATGTAAAACAAAGGATATGATGAATATATGGATGAATGGAAAGATTTACTGATGCAATGTGAAATAATGAATACAATAATGTAAATGGAAAGAACAACCAAAAAAATTAAAAATAAATATTGAAAAATTACAAGGAATAAACATGACCCCAAATCAGAATAAGCATGATCACACTCCTTTGGAGAAGTGGGAGGTCCATTGCAGTAGATTGCATGTATTTTCAGAATGTTTCTATGTGTTGATAAGTTTTTCTGAGTTTAAAAATATTTTTTCTTTAAAATTATCAGTTGTTATATGAGATGACTAGGAAAGGCAATAGGAAAGGACTCTGGGAGAAACTTTGGTAATATAAAACAATAAAAGATAGCAATAACATTTATTTTAATGTTTTTCAAAAGATGCAGAGAATACAAAAGAACTTTTAATATATTTTTCAAAATTTAATATGTTTAATATCAGAAGCCTATACTCTTCAATTCTGATCTCCACAACACGTAAGTATTTATTTTATGATTAGTCAAGTTACAGCAAAGACTGAAAGACTATAGGAATAGTAAGTCACAGGAGTCACAACAACTGAATAGTCATCCTGGATCTTTCTCCAAGCCACATCTTTTCTCTTTAGGAGTCTTTATAATTCCATCCTCTTCAATCTATCCTTACACTTTGGTGACAGTCCCTTCCACCATGTTTCTTCCTTTCTGTTGCTCTGACAAGGATTACTGTCTCTACTACCCGAAGGCTATGCCAGATAATGTTTGCCATCATCTTTGTCACCACCACCATCACCATCACCATCATTAGCATCATGGATGTTTTGTCAATTATGATGTAAAGCATGATTAAACTCAATAAAGTCAATAAGCATTTATTAAACACATGCTGGTCACTCTGGTAAGTATAAAGCTACAAAGAAAGGCAAATGCAATCCCTGTCCTGAAGGAGCTCATGTTTAATAGGGGAGACAACATGCAGATAG
Source organism: Dromiciops gliroides (assembly GCF_019393635.1). Classification (NCBI taxonomy): domain Eukaryota; kingdom Metazoa; phylum Chordata; class Mammalia; order Microbiotheria; family Microbiotheriidae; genus Dromiciops; species Dromiciops gliroides. The sequence continues at coordinate 182,502,846 of NC_057863.1, read as the reverse complement.
CTACATGCAAATAAGATATCGATGGGATAAATTGGAAATAATCTTAAAGAGGAGGCAATAGCATTAAAGCGTTCCAGGACAGGCTTCTTGCAGAAGGTGGTGTTTGGACTTAGAAATGAAGAAATCCAGGGAATCCAAGAAGGAGAGACAAGGAGGGATAGCATTCCAAGCATGGGGGATAGTCAGTGAAAAGACAGTCAGATGAAAAGTCACCTGTGGGGAAAAGCAAGGAGGCCAGAGTCAATAGATATCTTTGAGCACCCTTCCTCCCTGAAATTCTATGATTTTAGGACTATCCAGTCTGCTTTTGAGATTTGAATTTCAATTCAGGGTTTTCAATAGTATGATTTTTAGTTGCATTCTCAACTCTGAAGTAGTTTATTGAGTGTTTTTCAAAACCTAAATGTGTATTAATCATGTAAGCATTCCTATTTCTTTTTCCTGAAATTGAACAACCTTATTAATAATTCTATTTTGAAAATTTCCCTGAGAAGACTACAAATTATATGATGGGTAATCTCCTGCATTCACAAGTAAATTGCAAGTACCATGCTAAATGCAACTTAAGATGCTTGGTAGAAAAATATAAAAATGAAGGGGAAAATATAATAGTGATGATAGAGGTGGACATTCAAACAAGCTGCATTTTTATAAACTTCCATAAATCTGACAGTCAAGGAGTGAAGGGTATTTTGAGCCATAAAAATCAGGCCTATTGCCTAGATGGCACAGTGGATAAAAGCACTGGCCCTGGATTCAGGAGGACCTGAATTCAAATTCAGCTTTAGACACTTGACACTTACCAGCTGTGTGACCCTGGGCAAGTCAAGTAACCCTCATTGCCCTGCAAAAAAAAAAATCAAACCTATTGGCATCCCCTTGCTTCCTGCCAGAACTTGAAACAAATCACTGAGAGTGCAGATTATTTTATATTTTGATATTTCAATGGAACTGAGATCTCACCAATGTAAATACTCTCTCCATTCCTGCAGATTAAATCCCATCTATGACTCCTCATCATGTTTCTTTTTTTCCATGTGGAACATTGGCAACCCTGGTCTTCTATTAGAAGCAGATCTCTGGCATCTCTTACGTAAATGCCACTATCTTAGGTGACCTGGAAGTGTTCAAAGCCCTTTTACATATATCCTTTTTCATTGGTGCTCCACTTAATGTGCCTTTCATTCAAGGACTCTTTTTTATTATCCAAGTATCAATAAGGCACAGTGGTTATCCAGATGTAATCCCTTGATATTTTTCCATAATCAACCCACCTCATTTTATGATGATGAGTCTTCTGGACAAAATATCTTACACATCTGCACATGTCACCTATGGCAATATACTTATAGCCAATGCAGGCCTTTCTTTGATCTTCCATTACATCTCTTTTGAACTTGTAGTGTTCTATGACTCTAGCCACATTGCATTACTAACAGATATAGTGTTAATGTGATGCATTTTTGTTTCAAGGAAAAGCTTGGTGTTCAATTAATTAACTATTTATGTGTCTATCATAGACACTGTCTAATGCAAGCCAATCTGATCCTATAAATCATTATGGGGCTTAGTTAGGCAATTACATGTCACAGTGGGTGACTAGCCCTGAAGTCAGGAGGACTTGAGTTTGAATTTTACCTTAAAGACTTACTAGCTGTGTGACCCTGGACAAGTCACTTAACCCCATTTGCCTGAAACATCCAGGGCCATCCCCAATCATCCTGAAATATATCTTGTCACTGGACCCAGTTGGCACTGGAGAAAAGGGTGAGGTTGGTGACCTTGCACAGCCCTCCCTCACTTAAATCCGATCCAGTGCAAGTCATTACATCACCTCTATTTCATGGTCCTCTTTGAGATGAAGGACAATCAACAACAAAAACACTGGGATACAGGGCAGCTAGGTGGCGCAGTGGATAGAGCACTGGCCCTGGAGTCAGGAGTACCTGAGTTCAAATCCGGCCTCAGACACTTAGCACTTGCTAGCTGTGTGACCCTGGGCAAGTCACTTAACCCCAATTGCCTCACTAAAAAAAACAAACAAACAAAAACAAAAAAACACTGGGATTAGTTCAATGTCAAACTGCAGTATCTACCTGAGACAAATGTACCAGCAAGTCAGCTTAATGAACCATCTATTAACCCATGGTTAGGACAAAAGACATTCTTTATCCAATCATTTTTTCCTTTGTGAATTGTTAGGCCAAATTCTTCAGAGTTGGTATAAATCTCATTTGGGATGTTATATAGTATTTTAGGACTTGACACTGTAGCTCAATGCTTTCTAGAAAAAGGAATATCTTGAGGATCTCAGTATATATAAGGAATTTCTTCCATTTGGAAGTGGAAAGCATACTTGTTAGACCTACAGCTCTCTGTTCAGTAGCTTGCTTTACACTGATAGAGAAATATTGAACACATGATCACTGTAATTGTAGCTATCAAGGAATCTTTTATAATTTTAATATGAATTGGAAACCCATCACTGGAGGAGAGTTCTTAGAGCTGAATTTGGTAATAACCAAAGTAATCCTCAAAAAAAAATGTAATGAACAATAAATTTATGAAGAATTTTAAGTATTCTTCTTTACCTTCCAATCAACTGTAATTATGAAGACAAGATGTGTAGAAGATACCTATTATGTTCGATATATTGTAGATTTTTTGCAAAAGTCTACCAATCTTCTTTACATTAACAATTTGATTGAAAGTATGTATATTAGAAATTCTATTTCTGAAGATAATTTGGGGAAAAGGAAAAGAACCTAGATGTTCTAAAATGTTAAAGCAGCTCTCTTTGTGGTGGCAAAGAACTGGAAAATGTAGGGATTCCCATCAACTGAGAAAGGGCTGAAGAAGTTGTGATATATGCTTGTGATGAAATACTACTATGCTATAAGAATTTATGAGCTCAGTAATTTTAGAAAAAAAAATAGAAAGATTTGCATGAAATACTGAAAAGCTTAATGAACAGAACCAAAAGAACACAGCATGTAGCCATAGCAATATTGTTTTAAGAATGATTTTGAACAAATAAGTTATTTTTACTATTATAATTATGCATATTAACTAAAAGGACATATGAAGAAAGACACTTTCAACATCCAGAAAAAGAAGTGATAAAAAGAAGTACGTATAGAATAATTTTACATATACATACCTATTTGTGTCTAATAGTAACCATCTCCAGGAGGTGGGGGGGGGGGAAGGAAAGGAAGAAATTACATAATAATTTTGTTGTATATTTGAAAGGAATAGGAAGTTGCACATAGTACATTTGCAGTTTCAAGTGCAATCATCTCTTTTATTGTACTGTTATGGAAATGCTTGTTTTATTCCATAAATTAAAAATAAGGGGGAAGCTAGGTAGCACAGTGGATAAAGCACTGTCCCTGGATTCAGGAGGACCTGAGTTCAAATCTGGCCTCAGACACTTGACACTTACTAGCTGTGTGACCCTGGGCAAGTCACTTAACCCCCATTGCCCCACAAAAAAAAGTAATTAAAAATAAAATTTAATAATAAAAAGAAAGTTTTATAGAGGTAAGAAAGTAAGCATAAAGGTTAATATTATTGATGAGTTGTTGATGACTTCACAATCTCTCTATTTTTTGAGTAGCTATACTACCTGAGATATTTCATGTCATTGGATATTGCCCCTCTCCCAATGTCAGATAGCTTGAGGAACAATCTTTTAAAGGCTTCAAAACTGTGATATTTTCATTGGGAATTTTCTCTGTATGCTTTGTTTAGTGAGGATGATCTTTCTGCCTTTATCTTCCTTAATATTGTTTTCATGTCCTCATTAAAGTCTAAGATGTTGAAGTCCAAACATGATGGCTTCATTAAGACAAATGAAGAAAATATTTTATTATAGAATCTTTGACAAATCTGTTATAATTAAGTTATCATGTCTATTTTTTAATAATTACAGAAAAGGCATTTTATGATATTTCTTTCCATCACTTATTTTAATATTTCAAAATATTAATTGACTGCATGCTGTTTGTTGCCTTTTATTTCTAACCTAAATGCTTATTAATGCAGATTAAAGCCATTTCTTGAAATTTCACTTATTTATTCAATCATTCATCTATCCATCAACATTTATTGATAATTTTTAGTGAATAGAGATTGGATTTTTTTTTCTTTGTACCTTCAGTACCTAACATAGTGTACTACACAAAATAGGCACTTAATATTTTGAACTGAAAAAAAAAGACAGGGTATCCAGCTCTTTAATGTCTATGATTTTTTTTTTTAATTCCATAACCAACCTGTGAAATAGGAAAGGCTAGCCTTATTTTCCCGATTTTACAGTTTAGGAAACTAAAGTTCAAAGAAGTTAAAATTGATCAGGATCACATATCTAATGGTGGCACAAGCAGGGCTTGAACTACTAGCCCAAAAGATAGAATCATGGAATACCATATTCTAGTTTCCCCTTTTAATTTAGTCTGTTAATTCAAAAGACATTAAATCTCTGCTGCATATCTTTGACTAGTATCTGGGCATGAATTCTAAAATTGGAATGATAGAGCTATCATAGAAGGAAATTTAGTATATTCTGAATACTATCTTTATCAATTAGGCCATTTGCTATTCATTCAAATAGATTTCATATATAAGCAGATTCATGAAAGTTCTTAAAAATATCATTCTTTATATCACGATCTTTTCATTTCCTATTCATTATTGCTTCAAAGAAATTGACATTAAGGAAAGGAATGATAGGAAGATTGGGAGTATGGGATGGATGGAACTTTTAGAAATAACATTCATTACTGGCAGCATATATTTAGACATGAAGAGTGATGTCATTTATGATGTATGCCTTTTGAAGCTAGATTCTTCATATTGTCCAGATCAGAAATGTAAACTCTCTTTTTGCTTCCCAAATTATTCCACATGGTCAATGTCTTCTACCACATTTTGTAAATGAAGTAACAGATTCTACTAATTGCTATTTAATGCTGACATCTCTGGATACAAACCCTATTATCTTATATCTAGGAAATTTTCCAAAGGAAATGAGCAAGAAAAAAAATGTAGCTTTATTTTCATTAATTTCCAAAGTACTTGGTACTTTGTACCATAGATTCAAGAAAAGCACATTCTCAGAGCTAAATATGAGAGGGAAGCCAGTTTCCCAAATTCTTTATTCCATGACTGCAGAGAAGTGATTACCATAGTTTTTGAAGATTTCACATATTGTTATTGTTTATATGTTTGACTACCTGTATTTCCACAGCTCTTGCCTCATCCTACCCTCCAAAGTGCTAGGGATTAAGGAAGACAAAAAAAGCAAAGCTGTTTCTGAGGTACAGATGAAGAAAATGAAGAAAATAATGGTAAGAGAAAGAAGGCAGGCAGGAGGTGAGAAAAGGTTTTGGAGAGAAGGTAAGAGAGTTTACATGTCAAATTTGGTCTGAATTGTTGGTGAAAAAATCTAATACTCTCTAAATAGAATTTTAGAGAATTTAGAGAATGTAATATTCTCTGAAAATCTAACATTCTCTAAATTGAAAGCAAACTACATGAAGAGAGTGATTTCAGAGAGTGAAGATAACAATTTCTTTTTAATTCCTCAATGCCTAGCAGTGTTTCATTCATAGTAAATGTTTAATAAATGTTTGTTGAATAGAATGGAATATAGAACTAGCATCCTAGAGATAGTTCAGGACTGGACTATAGATTTGGGAGCCATAAACAAAGTCATGAACATGTGTATGAATTCTCAGAAAGGTACTATATGAAGAGAGGCAAATAAAGATCCTAGGACTAAATTATAGAATGACCCATAATTAGAGAGTGGGAAGGGGAATGTGGCACAGAAAAGAATAGGAGAGGTTCATTGGAAATGATCGTTGGAGAAGGTATGGAGGACACAGAGAATAAAAAATTAAAGAATGGGCTATGTAGTCATCATTGTCAAATGCAGCAGAAAAGTCAGAGATGATGACTGAGAAAAAGCCAATAGATTGCTGAAATAGTTCAAGTCCATTCCAGATAGCCAGTGTGCCACAATGGAATAGCCCTACCTCCAGAGGATTGAGGGAACCTCGGTTCACATCCACCTTTTATTCTTAATAATGATGACCTTGGTCAAGTTATCTCACCTTCCCGTATTTTAATATCACTTTGTGCTCTCAGCATAAAATGAAAAATTTGGACTAGATGGCTCCTGAAGTCTTTTCCAATTCTTAATCTATGACCCTATGATTTAGCACCACCACCTAAGTGGTCTGTCTTATACTTCCCCCTTATCTCAGGCTACTTGCCCATTCTGACTTCCCTGCAAGTACAAATCTAAAGTTTACTATCATAACCCATGTCATACACACAGCCCTTATAATGTACCCAGGGCTTACATAGTCTGGGTACAATCCTAATAACTGACACAGAAAGTTCATTTTCCCTCTTTGGATTAATGTTCCTTCATCACGAAATCTTTTCCAAATGTACCTTAGGTATAGCTGGCATCCAGGTTTCCTCAAACATGGATATAAATTTCTCTAACTCCACACAATCACTCAAGGTATTCAAGGCACACAGGTGAATGCTTATTGGGTAGGGCACCCTTTATTTCACCCTTAGAAAAAAGACAATACAAAAGACTCATAAGAATCAATAACAGTTATAGAAAATACATACAGAATTCAAAGGACTTGAAAAGTCCATAAGCAGAGACAGAAAAAACTATAAAATACTCAGTCTTCTTAGAAAAAAAAAAACTAGCTTGTATTTACTTCTGGGGTTCTTTAATATTCTGGTAGATACCCAATTTTATTAGAGTCCTACAAAGTCTTTCTAAGGCTCATAGTATCACTGTGTAGTTTAGACTTCTGAAGGTGAAAATATTTTGGGGCTACTGAATAGGCAATCCTTCCATTCAAATAACTTCCTGCAATAAGCAGGAGGTAGCAAAAGGTCCAGATCACTTGATTTCTCAAGTCACAAGTGTCCTTCAATTTCACTGCTGCCCCAAATGCAGGATCTTCTTTCATTTGGGCAATTCTCTTCTTTCTCTAAATTTTGAAAATACTCCAAATTCTCCTTCCCTCTTTAGATGCCAGTTTCCCTAACACTTGAACTTATTGTTTGTCTCAATATAATCCTCAAAGCTAGTGTGACCCCCAAAATTCCCTTTCTATAAGACTATATTCTGGGCTGGACAAGTTGTGGTATATTAATGTAATGGAATTCTGTTGTGCTATAAGAAATGATGAGCAGCAGGAGTTCAGAGAAACCTGGAGGAACTTGCATGAACTGATGATGAGTGAGATGAGCAGAACCAGGAGAACATTGTACACAGTATCATCAACATTGTGTGTTGATCAACTGTGATAGACTAGATTCTTCTCACCAATCCAATGGTACAAGAAAGTTCCAAAGGACTCATGATGGAAAAGGCTCTCCAAATACATAAAAAAAAAAGGAACTGTGGAATATCGACTCTGATTGGACCATACTATTTCTTTTGTTTTGGGTGCTGTTGTTTTTCTTTTTTAAGGTTTATCCTTTTTGCTCTGATTCTTCTCGTATAACATGACTAATGCAGAAATTTGTTTAATGTTATTATATATAAACCTATATCAGATTACCCGCTGTCTAGGGGAGGGTGGAGGGAAAGGAGGGAGAGAGAAAAATTTGAAATTGGAAATCTTATCTAAACAAATGATGAAAATGAAAATAAATAAATAAGTTCTTTTTTTAAAAAGACTATATTCTGGGGTTATTCTGACTAAGAAATCATTCCAATTTACATGGAAAGTTAAGGATCAGAACATTGTCTATGAACTCTGCTCTTGGGCCATGTAGTAAAATATATGTTTTCTTGTACCATTTACTTCTCTGAGAATTCTATCATTTTCCTGGTCATTGCCACTTCTTTCACTGGAAAAGTCCACTGGCAGGAGCTTTACTGTCAGGTTATATGAACAAATATGTGTGTATCTCTGCCAGAGGCATCTTTCTCAGATTCACACCAACTGCTTCTGATAGAGGAAGGAGAAATATCTTTCCCACTGAGACACTGGACAAACAGAAGAGTGGAGTGAAATGGGTGGAGTGTAATATGGTGCTCATACTTGCATGTCAGCAGAGAAGATATACTTTATCCAACAAGATTATGATCTCCCTACACCCCCAACCTGCCAATCATTTTCTTCTAATTACTGGAAACTAAGGTGGAGTTTTCTATGTTCTTTTAATATAGTATCAATGGATATAGCTATGGAAAGGTGTTTTCCTGTCTCAAGATAAGGGTTCATGTTCTATAAATTCATCAAATTGACCAAAGGATTCCCCTCATCATCCCCACCTAAAGTACAATGAGGAGCATCTCCAGAAGCACAAAAGATCTGTAGTTCCAAAGAACTTAGTTTGCCCTTTTCCAGGTTTAAAACATTAGGTTACACATGCCAGTTGTTTCCTATTGTCATCCCCATTTTAGAGCACAAGCCTTTCTTGTAATCTAATCCATGGAGCTTTGGGGTAAGCAGTTCTAGGGTCTAGCCTAGCCTATTTCTACTCACTGTTCTTTTGTCAAGCTATGACCTTCAGCCTCACACTTAATCACTGAAAGAGATGAGTCCTTTTCTATAAGGGCTCCAGGTTCACCAAATCCAATAATTATTAAGCTCCTACTTTGTGAAGAGCTCTGCACTAAGGATTGTAAGGGAGGCAGATCATATATCTTTCTATCTCTATCTCTATCTCCATCTATCTATATATGTATGTATGCATCCAAATGCCATTTCCCTGCCCTCATGAAGCTTATAATCTAACAGGTTGGCCTCTCCAACTTTCTTGTTAAAACGTTTAATTCTATAGCTACCTATCTTTTAATTTAGCCATGGTCTTCCTTCTAAGCCCAGAGTTCTGTTTTCTGCCTATTGTATCTCTCTGCATTTTAGCTTTTAACATTTACTCTCATGTATTGTCCATTCTTTTCCCACTAAATCTTTCATGATATTCTCTATATTTTTTGCCTTTTGTTGTTGTTGTCGTTGTCATTTTTTCCCCAACTATCTTTTTTTTTTTTTCTTTCTCTACCATGACAGGTATTGAAGGGAGCAGAATAGTGGGGAGAGAATAAAACAAATGCTTTTTAGTTTAAAAAAAGTAGGTAAAAAATTAACCAGCTCCATAGTTCTATGTAGACTCCCTCTTCCCTAGCACCTCTCATCTATGGATAATTTACATAGACTATTTATGTGCCAAAAAACAATAGCAAAAACAGAAGGAGAAAGAAAAGGAGAAATCATTGAAAACAGGTAATAATTGGTATTTGTATTTTAATGCTAATAGTCTGAGGTTTCTCTGTTTGAAAGTCACTCACCAATTCTTTGGAGAAAGGACACTTTGCCATACTTTATAAATCTTTCTATTTCTCTGAGTGTATGTATGCATCTTCATACCTCAGGGCAGATTTGTTTCCATCTCCCTTTCTCTTTCTATATTTTCTTTGTTTAATTTTAATCTCTTCTCATTCTCTTTCTTCTTTTTATTCCCTTCACAGTTCTCCTTTAACTGAAGTATATTATTTATTACATGGTATATTTACTGAATAGTTTTAGGTTGCCTGTTTTTAATTTAAAAAGCAAATAGCAAAGCATATTATATTTATATTTGTAATTACATACATGTCTAAATTAAATTGCTTTCTAATTATGTGGCCTTCAAATAACTTTTATGGAGATTAAAAAAAAAATCCTAGCTGAGAATCTTTTTAACCTTCAATAACTGTGATTCAGCTAGGAAGGATCTCTGTAGCATTTTCTTCATTAGGGTCATTCTTATGCAAACTTCTAAGGTATTTAAAGTTAATTCTTGTTCTCCTTTTTTTCTTCTCACTTTAATTCAGTGATTATTTTTTTAGTCTTGTCTAACTCTTTGTGACCCCATTTGGTGTTTTCTTGGTAAAGATATTAGAATGGTTTTCTGTTTCCTTCTCTAGCTCATTTTACAAATGAGGAAACTGAGATAAACAGGGTTAAATGACTTGCCTAGAGTCATCCAGCTAGTAAGTATCTGAGACCAGATTTGAAATCAGGAAGATAAGTGTTCCTGACTCCAGACCCAGGACAGTATCTACTGTACCACCTAGCTGCTCTTTCCTTCTCAATCATAACCACTTTAAGCCTACTTCTCTTAGGTTTTCTCTCTATTCCTACTTATGGACATCTGTTTTCAGGAAACTATTGTCTTCAGCCATTTACCCTTTGGTATGATTTAAATCAGTATTGCCTCTCATAGGTGATTTGAATTTTAAACATTCTCTCTTATTGTGTAAAACTAGGCTTTGCCATTAAAAAGATTCCAAGCATGGGGCAGCTAGGTGGCAGTAGATAGAGCAGGGCCCTGGATTCGGGAGGACCTGAATTCAAATACCACCTCAGATACTTAACATTTACTAGCTGTGTGACCCTGGGCAAGTCACTTACCCCCAATTGCCTCACAAAACAAACAAACAAACAAAAAGATTCCAAGCATCAAAGAGCCTCTTTTGCAGAGAAGTCTTCTCAGCATTCTTGAAATCACACTATTTGGCATCTACCTACTCCAACTCTCCTGTTTATCAGCAGGATAAAGCACCACAAAAAATGATCCTTTTGTGGCCTTATGTGGTGCTAGAAGCCACATTAGAATGCTTGGTATCCCAAAGTGTCATTAAGATGGTAATTGTTGAGCCAAAATAATGGCTAAGAAATAGACATAGCTATGAACAGGAGGCACTCAGGATAGGTGCCAGGGAAGGGAAGAGGAAAACAGTCAAATGTGTACCAGGAGCTAGGTAAGAATAGAAAGTAGATCTCTTTGGTTTGAGTTGGAAGCATTCTTTACAGACCATGGGATTAAGAGATCTCTTTATAAAATAGCAGAATATGTAAATAGAGTTGGGGTAGGAGAGAGCTATAACACTGAGAGGTGGGACTTCATTGTAATCCTTCCATAGTCTAGCAATTTGAGACCAGACACTACTTCCTAGAGAAAAAATAAAAAGCACACTGACTTGGGAAACAGGTGATCATGGCTCTGTCTTTGCTCTCTGCTTCTGACCTAAGTAACCTTGGGTGAGTCACTTTGTCTTTCTTACCCTCTGTTTCCTCATTTATAAAATGAAGGAATTAATTTGAGTGACCTCTGAAGTTCCCTCCACCTCCTATGTTCATATTAATATCAGGAAAGCCATGAAACAGTGCAATTCAATTCAATAAACATTTATTAAGGGCGTACTATGTGCTGGGCACTGTGATAAACACCAGGTATGCAAAAAGAGGCAAATGATAGTCCCTCCCTTCAAGAAACTTACAATCTAATGAGGGAGATAACATTCACAGTAATATAAACAAAGCAAGCTATGTAGAGGTTAATGAGGAGATAAAAGAGGGAAAGCACTGGAATTAAGAACAGTTAGGGAAGGAGCAGAGCTAAGGACAGTAACAGTGAAGGACCAAAGGGAGAATTAACATTTAATAATAATACCAACAATTACAACTAGGCATAGAACACTGACATGGATGATGAATGCTGGTCTTCCAGAGAGGGGCTAACTTTCTTGATTCTCTATTGGTTTTATGGCTAGTTCTTTCTATATTCTTTAGTATGTAGATTAAAAACCTTTCCATCTTTTGAAGCCCTGTGAATCTGTGTTCTCATAATATTCTTGGGGTAATGATAGATGCTGAACATCTTAAGTTCCAGCTTCATGAAGGCAATGAGCAAGATAAATCCCCAAATTGAACCCAAGTCCTCATTTCAAGGGGGAGCCTCTGACATACATATGCCTAAAGATTGTCCTTGGTCTCTGTCCTATTTGCCTAGTTTTACTTCATAATTCCTCGGAGGCAAGAATACTCATTTTGTCTTATGGCTAAGTAGAAAGACTTCTGGAATAGGAGCCTGGAGAACTAGATTCACATCTTGACTCTTCCAATGATTCATTTGCAACCTTGTGCAAGTCATGTGTGCCATGTCTCTGGAGCTGATTTTCCTCATTTCTGAAAGAACTAGGTTAGATGATCTCTAAGTTCCCTTCCAGTGCTAATAGTATCCTAAAATAGACACTAAAGAATACCAATCACATCACATGCTCTGATACTTCAAAAGATGTGTGATTTTATAGGTTTGGGTGCCTACTTCTCTGGTTATGATAAGTAATGTTACATCTCACTTTAAGAATTGCAAAGGACTTTATATGAGTTGCCTCATTTGATCCTCACAATAACTCTGAGAGGTAAATATTATTATTATTATTATCTTCTTACAGATGAGAATACTGAGGTTGAAAGAGGTTAAGAGATATGTTCAGGCCCACACAGCCAGTAAGTGTTTAAGTTAGGACTTGAAGCCAATGTAATACTGACTCCAAGTCTGGCTCTCCATCCATTGAGTCATCTAACTGCCAAATAAAAATTGGTCCAATGCCACACCTTGAACAGATTGTTCTCTTGAGTTTATTGGCCAAAACAATCACTAACTGGTGGCAAACCTTCTGATGAGGGCCCTATCAAAACTTAGGCTCATCCTTGGAAGACAAACACAGAATTAATCACTATGATGGCCAGTAAAGTCTTCCCACCTAGCAGAGCCTGGGCCCTGCTGGCATAGCCTTCAAGAAACCAGGGTCTTTTCGATGCTGCCATGAAACCCACAGAGGAGAATTTCAGTAAAGAATCATCTAAAACATCCTTAATAAAAGAGGGAGCAAGAGTATAAGCCATAGCTTGGACATCATTTGAAAAAACAGCCAATGTAGAAAAGAAAGAATCTTTCTTTTCTACTTATCTCATAAGTTCATGCCTCATAATTTTGAGCTTGGCTAATAAAAATGTATATTTCTAATAGAAGCAAAATACTTCTAAAAATATTGCTTTTGAATTAGTTTACATCCCTGTAAATGCATTCCCTGTTCTCCAAGCTAACCAAATCTATTAAAAGGTATACAGCATGCCCTCTTACAAAAACTGCAATTATTTGAGAAAGTAACTCACTGTGACAATTCTTATCTTTACACATTTCTGAGAAGTGTCATTTTCTCAGGCAAAAAGCAGGTACCCTCCTAGAATGGTTATCCTGTCATCTACAATGAATGTCCTATGATAGAGGTGATAAACAGCTTTTCTTTCCAAGTCTAAAATCAGCTGGTCTCTAAGAACATTACTAAATAATTACAGTAACACATGGGAAAGAAAAAATATTTTCTTATTTCCATCTTGCAAGGTGATAGATAGAGTCCTGTTTCCTGAATTATGCCTGTGCCTGCAGGGCTCCTTCAGGTTAATTTCTACCCCTGGGGAAATCGTCTTGATTTGCTTTAATTTTCATTGGCTTCCTGGAGATAAACAACTGGAGGTAAACATCTGCAGACACAGGTATGTTCTAAAATAGCAGTAGGCATGGCTGGTAATTTTACTTGCCAGTTGCTAGATCCAAGTCAGCACAGAAATAGAGCTGTGGGCAAACCATAGGTAAGAGCTCTAAGTGTACTCACTAATTTGGCTCTTTTAGGAATCATATAATGAAAACAGAGAATGCTTGGAATAAAGGAAAGCCACATTCTAAAAGTGGAAGGAATGGAGTAAGAGAAAGACGGTAAAAGGAAACACAATTGATGGATTGGTACCTCATGTCTACTCAGACTGGAAGCCTTCTGTCTCAGAAAGGTGAGCAGCAGGTATTACAGCATTATTTTGCCCATGTAAGGAATAGAATGGAATCCATCAGTGAAATCACATGAATGTATATGGTTGGATTTAGAATATTGTAGCCTACCAGATATTTCATAGATCTTAGAACTGAGATGCAATTATAAGGTCTAAGATTTTGACTTGAGGAAGGTAAAGTCATTTCATACCCACTTTACAGAAAAACAAATGAGGCCCAAACTGGTTATAACTGAATTGCTCAAGGGTACATAGCAAGTAAAATATGGAGGGGAAAGTATGACTAAAAACTCCTGTCTCTTTATATAGATTTTTCCTCTGCATAACACAATGGGGCTCTTTGGCTCTTATTTTTCAATTCTTCCATAATATAAAAGCTTCATCTTGGTGGATTGCAGGTCTTTAAATATTCCTGTGTCCAGAATACTAAATTAATACCAAAATAAAGCAAAGGTATGAGCAGAAAAAAAAAATCTCCAAATTATCAGTTTGCCTCCATATAACATATGCTGCTGATGGGACAAATTTACCTGGCAGGTCTAGCCACAGTGTTCCATAGAAAGTTCTAGCCAGTGATATGAAGTTGTTCAAAGTATTAGAGATAACAGTGCCAGATTGCTCAACTAATGTCTAAATGCTGTACTGAAGTAGGTTTCTGATGATTTATGGTAGAGAAAATAATTAGTGCTTATTTAGTTGAGATTTGACATTTTGTTGCATAACTGCTTTTTTTTTTCCTCCTAGGCATACTGAGCTGTTCCAGACATCTTCATTTTTTTGAAGGACTGATTATATATTTTTCAGCTTATCCAGAGCTCCTTATCTCCCTTCTGCTGCCTCTTCTCCCTTTTGCTTCTTTCACAGCTCATTAGCAACACTACCAGGGGAAGGTCAGGGGAGGAATGTAGATGGATAGGCAAACTGATCAGTGTGGGAATTCCCTTTGTCATTTCAGGTCTCAGTCACTTCATGTTTTCATCCAGTTGGACTCTCTTCCATGTCTTTGTGTGTGTGTGTGTGTGTGCACGTGTGTGTATTTTTTTCTGTAAATACTTCATGCATATCTCATCCAACTCACTGGAAGCCTTTCCCTAGTTCTTTGAATATATCAGGGGATACTCATCCATCTTTGTCTCTCACTCTCAGTACATGACTAACACATTTCCTCTTTTGGCCGCAAATATGCTCGTGCTATCTTCTGTATCACTTCAAACAAGTCATCCTTGGCAATATGCTGCAGCCTACTTACTCTATCATGGATTTTTCCATTGCCTTCAGATTAATATATAATTTTAATTCTCATGAAATTATATTGTTCCTTGATTCAAAGTCATATAGCACTATCAGGAGAATGTTGATATTCAAGAGATGAGCTTAGAACACTGTGTAATGAACAAACTTATCTCAAGAAACAGAAAAAGCTACATATGATCCTCCTGTCATTGGACTCAAGGATAAGGCCAAATCTATGAACCTGGAAGACTAGACGGATGGTGATGTTGATAATTTTTACAGAAATAGAGAAATGCAGTCAGATATGGGGGGAAATCATGAGATCAGTTTCAAACATGTTGAAAAAGAGATAGACAACTAAGTAAGTAAGACAGTAAGACAACCAGCTTGAAATATTCCTTATGCATTTGGTGATGGGGGAACTTAAGTTCACTTGAGAGTATGGGTTTATTTACATACACATTTGTATATACATATGAGTATGATATCTATATAGATATAGATATATCTATATGCAAATATATCTATATCTATTTGTATATCAATATGTATATACTTATAAATGTATGCACATTTTTATATATCTGTGGATCATCTTCCTAGAGGTGACAGTTAAACCCACAGAAACTGATGGGATGAGAGACAGAGACAGAGAGACAGAGAGAGAGAGAATATATATGGTAGAGGGAGAAGAAAGGGAACAAAGCCTAGGACAGAACCTTAGGTATACATGTATAGTTAAGGATTGCTATATGAAAGATGATGGAAAAGAATAATCAGATAGGTAAGAGGAGAGCTAGAAGAGAATGATGTTATAAAAATACACAGAGGGTCAGCTAGGTGGCACATTACATAAAGCAACGGCCCTGGATTCAGGAGTACCTGAGTTCAAATCCGGCATCAGACACTTGACACATAGCTGGCAAAACAAACAAACAAACAAACTAAAAATAAAAATAAAAATACACAGAGGAAAGAGTATCCAGGAAGAGATCTTGGTTTCCAAAATGCATCAGATAAGCCCAGAAGGATAAGAACTCAGAAAAGATTAGCATATTTGTTAACCAAGAGGTTATTGGTAAGTTTGGAAAGAACAATCTGAGTTGAGGGATGAAGTTGGAAACCAGATTGCCAAAGGGTGAGGAA
Source organism: Dromiciops gliroides (assembly GCF_019393635.1). Taxonomy (NCBI): domain Eukaryota; kingdom Metazoa; phylum Chordata; class Mammalia; order Microbiotheria; family Microbiotheriidae; genus Dromiciops; species Dromiciops gliroides. The sequence continues at coordinate 182,486,797 of NC_057863.1, read as the reverse complement.
GGAGTGAAAGAAATAGAAGCTGAAGCAGCAAATGCAGGCAATTTTTTCAATGAGATTATCTGGGAAAATGAAGGACGGTATCAGATAGTTTGAAGAGATAACATAGCTTGGAGAGCTTAGTAAAGGTATTTTAGGGATGAGGAAGATGACCATGTTTGAAGGTAGTATGGAAGGAACAAGTACATAAATCAAAAAATTCAATCTATAGGCATTTATTAAATACCTACTATGTGCCAGGCCCTATGCTAAACTCTGGGAATTAAAAAAAAAAAAAAACCAAAGGCAGGCCCTGGCTTCAAGGAGCTTATGATCTAAAGAGGGAGACAAACGAACAAAAGGTATAAAGGACATATAAATGTATTAAGGATACAATAAATATCAAAATATATTTAAAATATAAAGAATAAATAGGGAATAATTAATGGAGGGAAAGTACTAGGATTAAGAGGGGTAGAGAAAGGCTTCCTGAAGAAGACACAACTTTAATTGGACCTTAAAGAAAGCCAGGGAAGGAAGTAGTTGCAGATGAGGAGGGAGACCATTCCAGGTATGAGAGATGGAAAAAGCACCTGGAGCCAAGAGTGTTTTGTTCATGGAACAGCAAAGAGCCCAGTACCACCAGAAGAATATGTGACAGGGAGTAAAATGTATGAAGAATGGAAAGGTAGGAGGGGCTAGGCGATAAGGGATTTGAATGCCAAACAGAGCCTTTTGGATTTGATCCTAGAAGCCATAAGGAGCTACTGAAGTTTGAGCAGAGGGGCAACATGGCTTGTTTTTTTAGGAAAACACTTTAGTAGATGAGTGGAGATTGAATTGGAGTGTAGCAAATTTTGAGGAGGCAGACCCACCAGCAGGCTATTGCAAAAATCCTGGGATAAGGAGATGAGGACCGGCATTAGAGTGGTGTCTGAATCAGAGGAAAGAAGGGAGTATGTAAGGGAGATGTCACAAAGGTGAAATCAATAGGACTTGGCAACAGCTTGGAAATGGGGGGGGGGGGGTGAAAAATAATGAGAAATCTAGCATGACATCTACACTGTGAACCTGAGGGAGTCGGAAGACTGTGTTGCTCTCTACAGTAATAGGAAAGGTAGGAGGGGAAAGTTTTTAGGAGAAAAGAATGAGTTTAAGATGTCTACTGGACATCTAGTTGGAGATGTCTAAAAGGCAGTTGAAAATGTGAGATTGGAGGTCAGAAGAGAGGTTGGGGAAGGGTAGGTAGATTTGGAATCATCAGCGGAGAGATGGTCATTAAATCCATGGGAACTGATGAAATAACCAGGTTAAGTAGTATGGGGGAAAAAAGAAGACTTAGGACAGACCCTTGGGGAACACCTTATAGTGAGAGGATATGATCTGGATGAGGATCTGGGAAAAGAGACTGAAAAGTGTTAATATGCATATATGGATGACCTGAATTTGATGGAGGTATCTTATTATCCAGGGGGAGTTCTATGAAACCCTGGATTAATAGGATTAATAGGAGCAAAATGTCCTTCAACTGAACTCCAGTCTGAGCCCAGAAAGCTAGCAGGTAAAAGACTTCTTCTAGTGACTTCTTTTCCCTCAGGATACTAAGTCCCATCTTATGGTAACATCTGGGTATCCTCATCTTTGCCAAACCCTTTTTTTTTGGAATCCTGTAGTCTTCTCATGATTCTTCTGTATTTCCTCCATATGTGTTATAACACTGCACCACCTAGCTGCCCCTATAACTGAAATTGTTAAACTACTTTTTGCTTCTGGGTTTGTTGTGGGCCCATAGCACCCCAGAAGTTCTTTGGGGGCACATCAAAGAACCTTCTCCTTGAGAAACTAATCCAAAGGACAGAGACACCTAAAGAGATAAGTGGAACCAGATCAGACTGAACTAGCTTCTGGACCTCCACCCTTCATTCTAGTCTCAAGCCTGGGGAGATAAGATTAGGTGTGGCTGCTGCCTTTGTGTCCTGAGGGAAGAGACTACTTGAGAGATCTGCTACCATCCCTCACCCAACTCCTCCAGCCTTTGGGGGAAGGGGGGGTAGATGGGCCTCTCTCAGAGCCATGCTCTGTGCCTTGCCTTTCTCCCCATGAGAAGAAGTCCAATGATTTCTCTCTTGGTTTCCCTTCCCTTCCCTTTCCTCTGAATAAACTACTATCTTATTCTAACTGCTTTTGTGTGCAAGAGGGTGTGTAATTCTTTAAAGAGGAATTCCTAAGGACCCCAAACCCCTATCTCGAACCCCCTACCCCATTTTCCCCACAACAGTTTGATTTCTTTATCATACTATTAGAACTGAAAATGCCCTGTAATTAGTGGACGAAAACCTTATATACCCTCAGAAATGGGGAGTCCACCAAGCTTCTCTCTTAGAAGGGAAGTCTCCACATGATCATGTGTTTTGTTAACTTTCTTCTTGGCATATTCCAAGGGTTTTTATCCTCTTTTGATGGACATAGACACAGGTCATTATAAATTGATCAAAGCTAATTGGTTAGTATCATTCAATTCCATGGGTTGACATGATTTGAAGGTGGTCTACATTAAAATGAAATCTGGATAGGATATCAGGGAAAAGAATGCAAATGACCCTCACTCAAATTTATTAAGGCAAAGTCCATTATCTAGGTGTAGTTTAATTCCATCAATCCTTCCCAGATCTAGACAAAAGAATCTATCTCCATTTCTTTTGTTCTCTTGTGTTTGTCCCAGATGAGATTTGAAGAAGTTTCTCAAGCAGAACTGGACCTGGGGGGGGGGGAGTGGGGCTAAGAAAGTGATCTCTGGGTCCCCCAAGAAATCCATTATTAATAATTATTTTCTCACAAACTTTTGGAGAGAGCAGTTTCTGGGAATGTTGAGGTGAAGCTGGATTTTAAGGGGTTAAAAAGAATGAGAGGAGAGGAAGTGAAAGCACCTATTGTAGATGATCTTTTTTCTTTTTTTTTTTTTTTTTTGGTGAGGCAATTGGGGTTAAGTGACTTGCCCAGGGTCACACAGCTAGTAAGTGTCAAGTGTCCAAGGCCAGATTTGAATTCAGGTCCTCCTGACTCCAGGGCCGGTGCTCTATCCACTGCGCCACCTAGTTGCCCCTGTAGATTATCTTTTAAGGAGTTCACCCACAAGTGGAAGAAGAAATATATGTTGTGGGGAAAATGGGGTAGGGGTGAGGGATAGGGGCTAGGGGTTTAGAGTAGGGATAGGGATAAGGGCTTGGGGTCCTTAGGAATTCCTCTTTAAAGAATTACATTCTCTTGCACAGAAAAGCAGTTAGGATAAGATAGTAGTTTATTTAGAGGAAGGGGAAGGGAAGGGAAGGGAAGGGAAACCATGGGAGAAATCCTTGGACTTCTCATGGGGAGAAAGGCATGGCACAGAGCATGGCTCTGAGATACCAATACTAGCAGGAGACAGGCAGGTACTTTTATAGAAAACTGATGGGGGTGACCATCTGACTGTGGAAAGTTCCCTTAGTGAAGGAGGACCATCCCCCACTGGTGGTGGCTGGAGGAGTTGGGTGAGGGATGGCTGCAGATCTCTCAAGCCATCTCCTCAGGACACTAAGGTAGCAGCCACACCTAATCTTATCTCCCCAGGGTTAAGGGAGACTAGAATGAAGGGTGGAGGTCTGGAAGCTAGCTCAGTCTGATCTGATTCCACTTATCTCTTTAGGTGTGTCTGTCCTTTGGTTTAACTTCTCAAGGAGAAGGTTCCTTGATGTAACCCAGAGAACTTCTGGGGTGCTCTGGGCCCATAACATATATAAGGATAATTAGCTGGGATGGAAGGATCAAGTAAGGGCTTTTTGAGGAAAGGGCTTTTTGAGAGGCATGGGGCATGTTTGTAAGAAGTAGAGAAGAAGCCTGTAGACAGGGAGAGAAAATGAGTGACAAAGTAGGAATGACAAAGAGAGCAATCTATTGGAGGAGAAGGTAGGAGGAGAATGGTATCACTTGAGCAAGTAGAGAGGAGTTTGTGATGTAGGAGGAAAAAAGGGGGTTAACAGAAAAACCTAAGACCCAAGTGATGTGGGGAAAATAGGGTAGGGAGATAAGGATAGGGATAGGGGTTTGGGGTTTGGGGGTTTGAGCCCTAAAAGGGATTCAGACCCCAGTTAATGGAGAACTTACAAGTCAGGATGCTAGGTTCTCTTACCCACATAAATCAATGCCCATAACGGAAACAGAGGGAGGGAGGCCATGAAGACCTGAAACTATAGCAATGAAAAAAAGACAAGCTATAGAAATTTAGACTCGAAATAAATGAAAAATGAAGATTTTTTGAAACTAGCCATGGGAATCAGAAAGAGACATGTGCAGAAAAGGCCAAATTTGTCCCCATATTCACCTTATGACATGTAAACCCCCAAAACACACCTCCACAGAAATAGGTACCTGTGTCAGGGGTTGGCTTAGGATCCCAGGAACTCCAAATTAGGACAGGCCCTCCCCTATACCTCCCTAAGGTGAAGATTATTATAATAAGACTGATAATCAATTTATCCATACTTATAAATATAACTGTCATTTCTTTCACTATTTGAGAGATACCTTTCCACTTTTCTGGTTCTCTCTCTGTATTCACTCACAGTATTGCAATAAAATTTGGGAAACTGAGTCACTGAGTCTTGTAATTCTTTTGGGACAACTCACAATCAATTTGACCCTAATTCCATCCCACATCATTTGTCTTGGTAAAGAATAAAGTCACCACATCATAGAGTTAAAAAAAAAATCACAGAAGGCATATTGAGTGACATGAGATGAAGAAGAAAAGACATGCATGCATGCATGCATGTATGTATGTATATACCTCTATGTCATGGGGCCCAGAGTACCCCAGAAGTTCTCTGGGGTACATCAAGGAATCTTCTCCTTGAGAAACTAAACCAGAGGACAGATACGCCTAGAGAGATAAGTGGAACCAGATCAGACTGAGCTAGCTTCAGGACTTTCACCCTTCATTCTGGTCTCCCTTACCCCTGGGGAGATAAATTTGTGTGTGGCTATGACCTTTGTGTCCTGAAGAGAGAGATGGCTTGATAGCTCCATAGCCACCCCTTACCCAACTCTTCTAGCCACCACCAGTGGGGGATGGTCCTCCCTCACTAAAGGAACTTTCCACAGTCAAATGGTCACCCCTCCCCCACCCCATCAGTCCTCTATAAAAGTACCTCCCAGCCTCCTGCTCAAGGATAGTGGTACGTCAGAACCACGTGCTTTGTTCCATACCTATCTCCCCATGAGAAGTCCAAGGATTTCTTTCATGGTTTCCCTTCCCCCCTGCCTTCCCTTCCCTTGCCCCTAAATAAACTACCATCTTATTCTAACTGCTTTTGTGTGCAAGAGGGTATAATTCTTTAAAGAGGAATTCCTAAGAACCCCTACCCCTAACCCAAACCCTTACCCCATTTTCCCCCATAACATATATATACAAATACATGTACATATATAGAGAGCAGTTGAAAATTTATACATAAATATATAGTATAAATGATAAAATTATCATGCTGACACATGAATAATAGAAATATATCACATAAACACATAACATAATATATTATACATATAAATATGTGTATATAAAATGTATCCGTTGAAAATTGCAAGATAAGGGACAGTTAGGTGGAGGAGTGCATAAAACACTGGCCCTGGACTCAGGAGGACCTATGTTCAAATCTAGCCTCAGACACTTGACATTTACTAGCTGTGTGACCCTGGGCAAGTCATTTAACCCTCATTGCCCCAAAAGAAAGAAAGAGAGAGAGAGAAAGAGAGAAAGAAAATTGTGAGATAGATGGGATAATAGAAGATGCAATTACCAATTACCTGAAAGGATGACAACAAGCAACTGTCAATCTTGACAAGAAGGAGGGCCACTTTCCATGAAAAACTACAGGAAAAAGAGAATGTAAAATGATATCACCAGACAAATACACCATTTTTATTTTACATTTTATCGATATCATTGGGAGATCTATCAAAAAATAATAAATTTTGATCTTAAAGGGACTTTCGAGGTCATCTAGTCCAACCTCCTCATTTTCCAATAAGAAAATCAAGGACCCAAAAGGTTAAATGACGTGTCCCATGTCACCCAGGTGATTAATAACAGACCCAAGCACTCAACTCCAAATTCAGTAACCTGTCCATTGTATCATAGCCTTCCCACATTCATCTTCAAAGAAGGGATTGATCACCTATCTCACTGAAGTACTTAGGGGCTTGGAAAATAAGAAGAACAAAAAAACCTGTATGTTTTTAATATCAAAGCAACTGAAACTTTTTTCCATTGCACAAAATGAAGGACAAATCATTACAACTTTCTTGACTTTCTGTATAGTCAGTATCATTATATCCTCATAACTTTCTCCCAAAATTATCTTTGTCTTTTCTCAAATATTTTGTATATATCTAAGTAATCCCTTTCCAAATTCTTTGAAATGAAACTCCTAGTTTTCAATTTTCCTGGGGTTAGAAACAAATATTGCCAATAATGGGAAAGTGGAAATGGAAAAGAATTAAAAAGTTAATTTGGATTTTTCCCCCAATAATCATGAAACAAATTACAAAGTGCACAAAAAAGAGTCAATAATGATTTTTTTTTCATTCCAGGAAACCAAAGGGCTTCCTTTGAGTCAGAGAAGATTTACAATAGTCACATAGGAGAGACTTTAATAGAAAATCAAAATCAATAAAAGACAAATAAAAGGATTGCCAGGTATCAGGGAAAGCCCATTTAAAATCACTTCATATGAATCTTTACTGAATTGTTACAAAACTTCCCTCCAGAGTCAACCAGCCATTTGAGAAGGCAGATGGAGAAAGCAGGTTATAGAGTTGTTGTTACTATTGTTATTCAGTCATTTCAGTCATGTCTAACTCTTTGTGACCTCATTTGGGGTTTTCTTGGCATAAATACTGGAATGCTTCCACATTTTCTTTTCCAATTCATTTTACAGATGAGAAAAAGGAGCAAACAGAGTTAAGTGATTTACCCAGGTTCATAGTGCTAGTAAGTGTCTGAAGCCAGGTTTGAACTCAGTATGATGAGTCTTCTTGACTTTAAACCTAGCACTTTATCCACAGTACCACCTAGCTGTCCAGGGTAGAGAATTGATGATGAACTCACAAAGGAAAGCTAATAGTTGTAAAGGTTCAATACAGGGGTACTTAGCCTTTTTTTTTTCCTGTTATGGACCCTTTTGGCAGTCGGGTGCAACCCCTTTTCAGAATAATATTTTTTAAGCAATTGAAGACAATATGGAATTTCAATTCATTATTAGTAAAAGCAAAGATTTTATTTTTTTCCCATCCAAGTCCACCAAATCCTTTAATATCTATCCACAGTACTGTTCTGTGCATTCTTGGTGAAGAATCTCTGTTTTAAGCAGTAGAAGACAGTTCATGGGAAGCTAGTTAATTATCAGACTGAAATGGAGAAGAAAGTATGGCCAGAGAAAGAGTAGATTAACAGAATTGGGAAGAATGAAAGTACTAGAGGCAGTAATGAAGGGAAAGAAAAGGTGAAGGAAGAGTCAATAGTATATTAGGATTGAACATAGAAGGTAATTCCAGGACCCAAAATCAAGGGAGTGGACAATTTAAAATAACAGTAATATCTAGTGCTTGCCCAACCCTATCGGTGAATGGAGATAATTTTCTCCAACTAACGAAATGGAAAAAATAAGCTGAGAATTTGAGTATGTATCAGTATGCAATGAAGTATCCTTCAAGTATAAATGAAAACTCTGAACCAGCCACTGTATTCCTTGAAAATAGAGGGGGAATGGCCTGAAGATTAGTAGATGATATCAGTAAGATGTCCTAAGGCAGGGAGAATTAAAATGAGTGTTGTTATTATTCAGTTGTTTCAGTCATGTCCAATTCTTTGTGCTCCCATGTGACATTTTCTTGGCAAAGATACTGCAGTGATATGCCATTTCCTTCTCTAGCTCATTTTACATATGAGGAAACTGAGGCAAACAGGGTTAAGTGGCTAGTTGCACATCTAGTTAGTGTCTGAAGTCAGATTTGAACTCAGAAAGAACAGTCTTCCTGACTCCAGACTTGGCACTCTATCCACTGCAACACCTTGCTGCCCAGTTAGATGAATGTAGTAAAGCTCAAAGAGAGAGATGTTTCAGAGTGTTGGTGGCAGTGAGTGTCTGGAAGTGGTAGTGGGAAGCAAGGAATATGACTTCTTCTAGCCCAGTGTGTAGGGGGCCATGAAAGAAAGAGTATCCAGTGCTCTTCTTATGATAGAGAAACTTGAAAGATGAATTTTCATCTGAAGAAAGGCAAATTTCAGAGATCACACAAAGACAGAAAAAATGAGTGGAAAAAATCTGGGATAAAAGAGAGCTGGTTATTCATAAATCCAGGGTTCCTAATGGCCCAGTGGAGGGCAGAAAAGAGAGATTAGGGTGAGGTAGTGCTGAGCTAATTGTGAATGAGAGTTAAAGGAGAGGTAGCAAGGAAAGGGAGCTTTCATCTCCTCAGACTGAATCACAGGAATTAGGTAAGAATTTTCTATCCACAGGACAGAGAAATTATCAGATGACCAACTTATTCAATTGATCAGGCCAGGGAATGAGAGACCCCATGGCAATGGCAATTAGAAAAGTCATGCGGAGAAGGGAGCCGCTGTCTTCAGGCAAGTATACAACTAAGATAGCCGCCTCATTCTTCTGTTCCCCTCTATTACTGCCCCAGGAAGGGGCTGATACCCAGGATAAGAGGATAAATCATAAATGAAAAAAGAGGAGGAGTTAAGAGGTCCCATGTCAGAGCCTTGGTGTATATACACATTTATCTGTTTGTTTGTTTGGTGAAACAGGCAGTTGGGGTTAAGTGACTTGCCCAGGGTCACACAGCTAGTAAGTGTCAAGTGTCTGAGGCCAGATTTTAACTCAGGTCCTCCTGACTCCAGAGCTCATGCTCTATCCACTGTGCCACCTAGCTGCCCCTAGATACACATTTAGCAGGCAAGATATGGATGATGATCTTGCAAACATGCTTGAAGTGTGCATTTATATGGAGCTTTAGAGTTTTCAAATCATTTTACCTATACCACCTCATTTGGTTCTTATAATAACCCTGTGAGGGAAATATTATTATTTTCTCCATTTTACAGATGAGGAAACTGAGGTTGAGACTTTCCCAGAGCTACATAGCTAATATGTGTTTAAGGGAGGATGGGAAATCAGGTCATATTGATTCTAAGCCATTTGTCATAACACCTTCCGGATTACATAGGATACAAATCTAGGAGAGAGCAGCAGCATGAAGATTGAGGAAGACACTATCTATGTGACCCTGGGCAAGTCACTTAATGCTTTTTGCCTCGCTTTCCTCATCTATAAAAAGAGCTGGAGAAGGAAATGACAAATTGATCTAGTATCTACTCAGAAAACCCCAAATGGGGTCACAGAGAATCGGACACAAACGAAACAACTCAATAATCACCACCAAAAAAAAGCTTCTGGGAGGTCCACAAGAATGAGGATGGAGTAAAGGATGTCAAATTTACCAGCTAAAATAAAATTGGTAGCTTTGGAGAGAAAACTTTTAGTCCAATAACAGGAACATATACCACATTATAAGGGTTTGATTGACAAATGAGTGAGAGATGAGAAAACACAAATGATGGCCCTGCAATTAAGGGTTTTCTCATTTTGATTTCCAATTTGGATTCTTTCTTACTGTCTCTCCTTTTGTTTCTGGAAGCTTCATTGCTGGTTGGCCCATGAAGTTACTGTTGTTCATTGTGCCACTGTCCCCAACAACTTCTTCCCACCCTCTATCTATAACAGTCAGACGTAACACTTGGATGATCCATATCGCACATGGCTGCCACAGCATCAGCACAATTCTATCTGAGGAGTAATGGTAAACAGCCCTCATGTCAAGGATAGAACATTCGTGGTAATTGTTTTCACAGTTGGCATAATGACAAACTATCATAAAGAGACAGCTCTAAATTGGAGATGACAGTGAGAACTGGGATCGTGGCCTCGCAGGCACCACTGTAACCACTGAGAAAGAAGGTACTGTTTCTCTCATTTATTTCAAATAGTTTCCTTTAAAGAACTATACTTCAACAGCATTTAGCCTTTGAGATGGAGAGGAAGTGGCAGAAGAAAGGAAATAATACAAAATTTACAAAAGAAAGGGCAGCTAGGTAGTGCAGTGGATAGAGTGCCAGGCCTGGAGTTAAAAATACATGAATTCAAATCCGGCCCCAGACACTTGCTAGCTGTGTGACCCTGGGCAAGCCACTTAACTCTGTTTATCTCAGTTTCCTTTTCTTTAAAATGAGCTGGAGAAGGAAATGGTAAACTACTCCAGTATCTTTGCCAAGAAAACCCCAAATGGCATCATGAAAAAGTTGGACATGACTTAAAAATGACTTAACAGCAAAAAGAAAGATTTTATCTCATAATGTATAGATCATTGGATCTGGAGTTAAGAAGACCTGAGTTCAAATCCAGCCTCAGACACTTACTAGCTGTGTGACCTTGGGCAAGTCATTTAAGCTGTTTCCCTCAGTTTCCTTAATTATAAAATTGTAAGAATAAAATGATAAAATATTTGTAAAAACAAACAAAAAACCACTTTGCATGGTGCCTGTAATACAGTAGGCAATATAAAACAATGCCTGGCACATTGTAGATATTTAATAAATGTTTATTGGATCCAATGGATTGGTTTGAACTCACATCCAGTGCTCTATTTTTTGTGTCCCATGTTATTCAGTCATCTTTCAGTCATATCCAACTCTTGATGACCCTATTGGGGGTTATCTAAGCAAAGATACTAGAATGGTTTCCCTTTTCCTTCTGCAACTCATTTTGCAGAGGAGGAAACTGAGGCAAATATGGTTAAGTGACTTACCCAGGGTCACACAGGTAGGAAGTGTCTAAGTCTGCATTTGAATTCATGAAGATTTTTCCATGAATCCAGGCCTGGCACTCAATCCACTATACCACTCAGCTGCCATTGTACTTCATAGATGCCTCCAAAACTCCTAGTGCTCTCAGACATTCTCTCCATCTGTTGTTTCCCAAAAGTGGAGATTCAGAACCAATTCATTTAAACCAGTCCATTGACTGATAAATAATGATAATATTGCTGTGATAATAGCTGGAATTTATAGAGAACTTTAAAGGTTGCAAAGTACATGTTCTCTCTTTATGTATGTATATATATATATATATATATATATATGTGTGTGTGTGTGTGTGTGTGTGTGTGTGTGTGTGTATGTCTGTATATATATGCGTGTGTATGTGTATATATATGTATATATAATCTCATTTGATCTTTACAGTAACTATGAAGTAGGTATTTTTGTTATTTCCATTTATGGATGAGGCTGAGAGAGATTAATGGAGGTGCCCAAAGTCATGTGATTATAGATTAATTCTTGATTTCTTGTCAGTACTTTACACACTATAATTTGTGACCTCATTAAAAGGCCAGTTTCTTTTTGTTTTAAATTTTAAAATCCCCTTTTTATTATGACCTTAATAATCATTGAAAATGGGAGCAGCTAGAATTCGCAGTAAGTATATCACCAGGTCTAGAATCAGGAAGTGTCATCTTCGTAGTTCAAATCTAGCCTGAGACACTAGCTGTAAGACCTTGAGTCACTTGACCTTTTTTGCCTCAGTTTCCTCATCTGTGAAATGATCTGGAGGAAGAAATGGCAAACCATTACAGTATCTCTGCCAAGAAAAGCCCAAATAGGGTCTCAAAGAGTCAAACACGACTGAATAACAACAAAATCATTGAAAAATAAAAACAGTTCAATATACAAAGAAGAGCAAAAGAAAGGATTATCTATGAAGCCATACATTTCTATTAATTCATTTTAAAATATACATTAAATTTAACATGGTAGTAACAAAATTGCTCTGTTGCTTCATTTTTTGTTTTCTTCTTTGCATTTTTTAATCGATGCTGTTTTTCTTTTCTTTTCTTTTTTGCACTTCTATCACTACCAACCAACTTATTCCTCTTAAATAGAAATACTCCACTACAACAAATTATTATAATTTGTTTTTTAGGGACCAGGACAGTGATTCTACCAATGCACACTCTTTGTAGCTCTACTCTTATATGCCTAAGGCATTGAGAAGTTATGTGATTCACTCAAGGTCAGATAGCATAAGGCAGCTTAGTGAAGAAATAGAGTCAGGGAGACCTGAGTTCAAATCTGCTTCAGATGACCCTATGTGCAAAATGGAGATAATAATAATAGGTCCTACTTCACAGGGTTGTCCTGATGATCAAATGAGTTACCATATGTAAAGTACTTTGTAAATCTTAATGTTAAGATGGCAGAGGTAAGGCTGTGAGTCCCCCAAGCTCCCAACAAACCCATCCACATACTCCAAAAATAATGACATAATAAAACTCCCATAGCAGCCTAACCCACATAAGAACAGAGTGGGACTATTTTCTGGCCAAAGATGGATTAATTAGGTGACTGGTATCACATGCTGTTTGGGCTGAGAGAGGAGCTCAGCATGTGGTGTGGACCCAGCCTGGAACAGACAGCACCTCCAGGGCCTTGGAGTCTTTGGCATCAGCAGGTTCTTCTGAGACCCAGCTTGCAGTCTGGTGAGGGGGTTCATGGTTGGCTAGGGTGAATTGGCTATGGTCTCTGCTCGAGACACCCTGGTTATGAACCAGTGACCTGACTTGAGTGATGGCAGCCCGGTGGGGGAGGGGCACACCAAGCTTCTGACTATAGAGAATAAGATATCAATCAGACATCTGCTTCCAGATCAAGATGAGTAGGAAAAGAAAACAGCAGACCATAGACCAGAATACAACCTCAGAAGAAGATAATAACAAAGTCAAAGCTCCAACATCCAAGGCTTCCAAGAATAATATGAATTGGTCTCAGACTATGGAAATGCTCAAAAGAGACTTTAAAGAGAAAGTAGGAGAGATAGAAGGAATATTTAGAGAGGTGGAGGAAAGAATGGAAAGAGAAATGAGAGTGATGAGGTAGAGTCATGAGAAAAAAAGTCAACAGCTAGAAAAGCCAAATGTAAAAGGAGATACAAAAGCTCTCTGAATAAAATAATTGCCTAAGAATTACAATTAAACAAATGGAAGGTAGTGACTTTATGAGAAACCAAGACACAGTAAAGCAAATTCAAACAAATTTTAAAAAAGAAAGAAAAATGGGGCAATATGAAAGATCTCCTTGGAAAAACACCTGACCTGGAAAATAGATCCAGGACAGATAATTTGAAAATCATTGGACTACCTGAAAACCATGATCAAAATAAGAGTTTAGACATCATCTTCCAAGAAATTGTCAGGGGAAATTGCCCAGATATTCTAGAAGCAAAAAGTAAAATAGAAATTGAAAGAAACCGCTAGGGGGCTTCCAGGGTAGAGCCAAGATGGCAGAGGAAAGGCAGTGAGCTCTCAAACTCATGACAGGATCACTCCAAAAAACATCCAAATAATGCCACAGGACAATTCCTGGGGTAGCAAAACACACAGAAGAATGTGCTGAAATCATCTTCCAAACAAGGACGGCTTGGATGGACTAAAGTAGGGAGCTGCCATGCTGAGACAGGAGTGGAACCCAATCCCACAGTCACCCTAACACAGATCCAGTCCCAAGAAGGCCTCCCAGAGAAAGAGACCCCCCTCCCAAGAGCCTGTGAATCAGCTTCAGTGCCAGTGTCCTCTGGAACTAAGCTCACGGTCTGGTGAGAGGGCTGAACACTTGGCGGGGGGGTGGGGGGGAGACTACAGGGATCTATGCTGGGGCTGAGGCAGAACTTCTTTTTTTCACCCCTGCTTGGAACCAAGAGATAGGCTTGAGTAGCAGTGGCCCAGGTGGGGGAGGGGCACAGGCTTGTCAGAGCTGACAACCACAACACACAAATTTGGTTGATTAGCAAGTTGATCTGGGGTCATCTATGGACCAGGGAACAGGCCAGGAAAGTGAAGAACCTGCTCCTCCTTAAATCATATCACCTGGAACCTTCCGAAGCTTGTAATAGTGCAGCCTGGCAACAGTGTCCCACTTTAAGGAGCTAAAAGTCAAGTAAAAGAAAGGCAAGATGAGCAGACAGAGAAAGGTGAGGACCTTAGAAAGTTTGTTTAGTCACAAGGAAGATCAAGATGTCAATGTCAGGGCCCTTATATCTAAAACTTCCAACAAAAATATTAATTGGTCTCAGGCCATAGAGGTGCTCAAAAAGGACTTTGAAGATAAGGTTAGAGAGGTAGAGGAAAAAATGGAAAGAGAAATGAGGAAAGACATGGGAAAAAAGTCAACAGCTTGAAAAGCCAAATTGGCCAAATGGAAAAGGAGGTACAAAAGCTCTCTGATGAAAATAATTGCCTAAGAATGAGGATTGAACAAATGGAAGCAAGTGACTTTATGAGAAACACAATAAAGCAAATCCAAATTAATAAAAAAAATAGAGGGCAATGTGAAATATCTTCTGGGAAAAACTGCTGGTCTGGAAAATAGGTCCAGGAGAGACAATTTGAAAATTATTGGTCTCCCTGAAAACCATGTTCAAGGAAAGAGCCTAGACATCATCTTCCAATAAATTGTCAGGGAATACTGCCCTGATATTCTAGATGCAGAAGTTAAAATAGAAATTGAAATTGAAAGAATTCATTTATCAACTCCTGAAAGAGATCTCAAAAGGAAAATCCTAGGAATATTGTATCCAAATTCCAGAGCTCTCAGGTCAAGGAGAAAATATTGCAAGTTGCCAAAAAGAAAGAATGCAAGTACTGTGGAGCCCCAGTCAGTATAGCACAAGATCTAGCAGCTTCCACATTAAAGGACCAGAGGGCATGGAATATGATATTCCAGAGGCAAAGGAATTGGGATTACAACCAAGAAAAAATATGGCTTTCACATACTCATGATGAAAAGATGTGAACTGAATGGAAAATTTGACTTTCAAATACAAGACCCTAGAGAACCATAAAAAATTGGAGTTGGGGGACATACTTGGGGTTGTGCAGTGGGTGACTGTCTTGTGTCTGAGGCCGGGTTTTGGCTGTTGTCCCCCTGGATCCAGGATGGATGTTTTGTCCACTGTGTCACCTAGCTGCCCCATGATGACATCTTTAGGGTTAAATTGAGGGGTGAGGGGAATGTACCAGGGGAGGGTGAAGGGAAGAGCGAAATTCTCTTCATGGGGTGAAATTCCACTTGAAAGGATTGGGGGAAGGGATGGAGGAGGAGTAGGGCAGTAAATGAACTTTATACTCATCAGAATAGGCTAGAAGACCTTAATCTCATCAGAGTTGCCCCAAGGAGGGATTAGCACACACACACCCAATTGGGTGGAGTAATCTATCTAACCCTGCAGGAAAATAGGAGAGGAAGGGGATAGAGACAGAAGGGCAAAAGAAGGGAGGGAACATTGGGGAAGGGGACAGACAGAAGCAAATCTCTTTGGAAGAGGGATAGGGTGAAAGAATCTTGGTAATAGAGTAAATATGATGGAGAAGGGAATAGGATGTAGGGAAACAGTTAACAATAGTAATCATGAAAAAGAGAAAAAGGGGAAAATTGTACAAAAAATATTTATAGCAATTCTTTGTGGTGACTAAGAATTGGGAATCAAGCGAATGTCCATAAATTGAGGAATGACTGAAGAAGCTGTGGTATATGATGGTAGTGGAATGGTATTGTGCTGTAGGAAATGACAAACAGGATGATACCGGAAAATCCTGGAAAGACTCATACAAACTGATGTATAGTGAACTGAGCAGAACTGGGAGGACATTGTGCATAGTGACAGCAGTATTATTTAATGTGCAATTGTGAATGACTTAACTACTCTCAGCAATACAATTATCCAAGACAATCCCAAGTGACTAATGATGAAGCATGCTATCCACCCCCATAGAAAGAAGTGTACATATAGAACCTATATTGTATTGATTGATGTCTTGTGGAAGGGGGAAGAAAGGGAGGGAGGGAGAAAAGTTTGGAACTTTAAATCTTTTGAAAATGAATGTTGAAAACTAATCTCATATGTAACTGGCAAAAGTAAAATAAATGTTTGTTGCATTAAAAAAAAAAAAGATGATAGAATCCACCAATCACCTTCTGAAAGACATCTCAAAAGGAAAACTTCCATGAATATTATAGCCAAATGCCAGAGATCCCAAGTCAAAGAGAAAATTATTGCAAGCTGCTAGAAAAAAAGGAATTCAAATACTGTGGAGCTACAGTAAGGATAACACGAGATCTAGCAGCATCT
Organism: Dromiciops gliroides; assembly: GCF_019393635.1. Classification (NCBI taxonomy): domain Eukaryota; kingdom Metazoa; phylum Chordata; class Mammalia; order Microbiotheria; family Microbiotheriidae; genus Dromiciops; species Dromiciops gliroides. The sequence goes on along the minus strand of NC_057863.1, from coordinate 182,470,541 downwards.
ACATTAAAGGATTGGAGGGCATGAAATATGATATTCCAGAGGGCAAAGGAACTGTGACTATAACCAAAAATCACATACCCAGCAAAACTGCGTATAATCTTTCAGGGGGGTAAAAATGGGGCTTCAATGAAAAAAATGGACTTTCAGGCATTCATGATGAAAAGACCTGAAGTGAATAGAAAATTTGACTTTCAAATACAACACCATATAGAAGCATAAAAAGGTAAACAGGAAAAAGAAACCATGAGGGATATAAAAAGGTTAAATTGTTTACATTCCTACATAGGAAGATAATACTTCTAACTCATAAGAACTTTCTCAGTATTAATGCAGATAAAAGGCATATACTTAGAGGGCACAGGTGTGATTTGAATATGAAGGAATGATGTCTCTAAAGCATTTATTTTTAATTTATCCTTGTTTTTTGTGGGGCAGGCAGGGTGGGGTGTCTTATGTCTGGTGCCAGAATTGGGCTCAGGGCTTCTTGGGTCCAGGCCTGGTTCTTTGTCCACTGTATCACCTAGCTGATGCATGATGACATCTTTAAGATAAAGTTAAGGAATAAGAGGTTGCACTGGAATAAAAGGAAAGGGAGAGGTGGACTTGGGAAAAGTAGCTCACATGAAAAAAAAAAGCAAGAAAAAACTTATAGAGTGAAGGAGAAGATGGGGAAGGAGTGGGGGAGTGAGTGAACCTTACTCTTATCAGAATTGGCTCAAAGAGGGAATAACATATACACTCAAGTGGGTATAGTAATGTTTTTTGCCCTGAGAGAAAGTAGGAGGCGAAGGAAGGGAGGGAGCAGTAAAAAGCAAAACACTTTTTAGGAGGGATAGGGTGAAGGAAGATAGAAAATAGAGTAAATATCAAAGAGAGGGAATAAGATGGAGGCTAAATACAGTTAGCAATAATAACTGTGAAAGAAATGATGAGCAGGATGATATCAGAAGGATGTATGAAAAATACAAATCATCAACAGAGGAAGAACTGATGGTACAGATTGCAGTATAATTTTATTTGTTAGCTCCTTTTTTTCTTTTTTTCTTTTCTTTCTTTCTTTTTTTTTTTGGTGGGGCAATGAGGGTTAAGTGACTTCCCCAGGGTCACACAACTAGTAGGTGTCAAGTGTCTGAGGCCAGATTTGAACTCAGGTCCTCCTGAATCCAGGGCCAGTGCTTTATCCACTGCACCACCTAGCTGTCCCTATTAGCTCCTCTTTCTAAAGTTATTTTGTCTATTTTCTTTCTCAACCTGACTAATGTGAAGATGTTTTCCATAACTGCACATGTATGACTTATATTGAATTGCTTGATTTCATAGGTAGGGTTGAGGAGGGATTGAGAAAGAAAATTTAGAACACAAAGTTTTACAAAATCAATGTGAAAAAAATTTGTGGTTTTTTTTATATGTAATGGGGAAAATTCTAAATAAAATAAAAAATTTAAGCAAAAATTACCTCTTAATGTTTTATTTTAATAAATGCTTACATAAATTTCTTTATAAATGCTTAATTTATAGAGACCATGGGACAGTATTTCAGCTCAGGTATTTTCTACTCTCACACCAATATTCTATCCACCAGATAACAATGTCTTTCCAACAAGTAAGAAAAGTCAATAAAATATTTTTTTCATGTTAACCATATATCTGAAAACTATATCTTAGTAGTATATGGCCTCTTTTAACAACATGTAGGTGGTATGTATCATCATCAGTAGTTTGTTTCCACAAAATGCTTCTTTAAATTTAGTAGACTATTTCATAAAACTAGGAGCATGGGCTATCATTTCTGAGTAGAAAGTTTACGAAATGTGGTGTTTTTATATCCCTCATTCTTTGAAGTACATGCTCAGGATGAAATGACTATCATGTCATGGTAACAATATGCCATCCTTACTGAGTATATTAAATTTGGTTTCTTTCACACCAGCTGTAGCTACAGCCTGCTGAAACAGGGAGCTACCCATATCACCAATGCCAGAAAGCCAGATGCTTGACAGTCCTTCTTGTGTGTCAGTGATCATCTGATGATCAATATTCAGCTTTCCTCTATCTGGATGGCTTTGATATGGAGCTTATTCTCTGTGTTTATTAAAAGTGTTTAGTTGGTTTGCATTTGAGAGGGCAAAATAAAACATTTTATTTAGATTGAAATGTTTAATTATATATTGGGGAGCATAGAACATCTGTCAAGGAGGATCAGTAAGGATTCTGTCTAAAACATCACTCAACAAAGTAATTGTTGGTGTTTAGTGCTGACTTGGAATTGTTTATAGAAGACATACTAATGTTCAGGTTCAATAAAGATGGTATAAACACCCACACAAGATAATGTTGAATAGTAGAAATACTAGGTAAAATTTCTTAAATGACCTACAGAAATTTTGAAAATTTGTACTTAGGTTATAAAATGAAGACAACTGGATAAACAACAAAAATACTGTAACAATTTATTTTCATCACCATTTCTACTTGGTTGTTTTTTGTTTTGTTTGTTTTGTTTTGTTTTGTTTTGTTTTTTGGTTTGGATATATGATATAATTTATGTATGGAACTCACAGGGTGGAAATCCCCCCACCAATACAAACTAAGTATTTTATAACTTGTTTTTGAGAATTTCCTAGGAGCTAAGAATATAAAGTGATTTGCCCAGATTCACACAACTAGTATGTGTCAGAGTTGTACATGAATCCAGGACTGATTCCAAGATTGGTTTTTCTATCGCTAGCTATTCAATCCCCATATATTCCAAAGAAAAGATTTCAAAAGAGTTCTTTGGTATTTTAAAAGGCCTGGATCTGGAGTCAGAAATAAACTTGACTTAAATTCAGATTCTCAGCCCTGGTATCCAGAGTTCTATTAGGTGAGTTTTTGCCTTATCCTGACCTCAAAGCAGCCAACATTCCATTTCCCAGCAATTTCCAAACCATGTCACCATGCAGGTCTCCTTGTCATATATATTCCTTTCCAATTCTAGCTCTCCTTCATATGTTTGATTCCAATATTAGAATATAAGCTCCTTGAGTTAGTCTTTTCTTATCTTTTTTTTTTTTGGTGGGGCAATGGGGCCCAGGGTCACACAGCTAGTAAGTGTCAAGTGTCTGAGGCTGAATTTGAACTCAGGTCCTCCTGAATCCAGGGCCAGTGCTTTATCCACTGTGCCACCTATCTGCCCTCCTGAATTAATTTTGCGTATAATTTTTACCTCCAGTGCTTAGCAAATGTCTGGCACATAGTAAATTCTTGAAAAAGTTTTTCATTCATTCATTCATTCAATCATTCATTCATTCATTCAATTTTAGCTCAGCTAGTGTGACCTTGGGCAAGTTAATGTGACTTCTCCTGAACCTCAGTTTCCTCAACTGTAAAATGAAGAAATGTTGCATATAATTTTTATCTCCACTGCTTAGCACAGTGCCTGACACATAGTCAATGCTTAATAGAGTATTTTCATTCATTCATTCTGTTTCAGGTCAGCTATTTACTTCTTGTATGACCTTGAGTCAATTATTTGACATTTCCTGATGCTCAGTTTTCTCTAATATAAAATAAAAGAGCTGGACTATATAATCTCTATAGTCCCTTCCAGCAATAAACTTTGCTAACCTGTCATCCTTTTGAAATTAATCTAAATTAGACACTGTAAAATTGTAGATAACATATTCTTTTCAACACAAAGAATTGTAGAATTTCATTGCTGGAAATGCTGCATTCCAACCCAATCTCTTGACAGATGAGCAAACTGAGTCCCAGAGAGGTATGACCCAAGGTCATAGAGTGATTTATTGATAGTCAGTACTAGAATCCGAGTCTCTAAACACCTATCTCTTTTCTTTACTTTTTCTTTTCTTCCGGGGCAATTAGGGGTTAAGTGACTTGCCCAGGGTCACACAGCTGGTAAGTACCAAGTGTCTCAAGCTGAATTTGAACTCAGGTCCTCCTGAATCTAGGACCAGTGCTTTATCCACTATGCCACCTAGCTGCCCCTGGACACCTATTTCAATGTACTTTCTACAAGACTTGGTGTAGTTTGAGGATCTGATTCTTATGGGAATTTCCAAAAATTATAGAACCCAATAATGTAAATAACTGTGAGTTCACTTCCAGAAGCAACATTCTGAGTGAAAATGTAATTAGGGAATATTTAACAAAATAAATTAAAATATAACAGAACGTAGATAATAGTTTTGGTATTTTGATAATTTTTTTCTATTTTTTTCTTTTTTGATAGTTAAATATTTTGTTTTTCTAAATCAATATATGGGGTATAGGAATCCATATATGAATTTTAGTGATCCTGTTTCCATTTGAGTTTGATACCATTGATTAAGGGAACTCCTGGATGAGGGAATTCTCTCTACCAATGTAGTGAGATACCTCTTTTACCCATAGTCTTAAAAATCCACTCAGATGCCAAGAGGTTAATTGACTTGCCCAGAGTCACACAGATCATGTATATCAGAGTTGAGACAGAAATCCAAGTAAGTTTTCCTTGATCTCAGACCAGCTCTTGATCCACTACCACCAGGCCTATGATTAAGTTACCTCTCAATGCAAGGAGAAGAGGGCAACAGCCATCTGGGACCCAGGTGTCCTTAAATAGGGCAATGTCTCCAAATAACCCAAGTATGATGTGGCTTTGACTATACTACATGAATACCCAATACATATAAAGTATGTCATAGCTGTAAGTCATTTTTTTGTTTTTATTTTTTGTAGTAACATGATATTTCAATAAGTTATTCATTTATGGTATAGGCAGCTACAGAGTGTTTTTAAAGTCCTGGTTTGGATTAAATTTTTCAGTGGGATTTCTGCCTGCTGGAATCCGATTTTTCCATGTGGCCTTTTAATAGGAAAATCTGCATATGATTCACAACTTTGCCTCCACAGATTTTGTAGAGAGTCATTCAAGGTAACTGAACCATGCTTTTTTCTATCCCTTTGGAATGGCTTATATACCCATGGCCCATTAGACTCAGGGGTCCCTGAAGAATGCATTAAACAGCGATTGGAATAGCAAATGCAAGTTGTGTGATGATTGGACTTCTCTTTTGCCCTCTTCATTGAGGATCATTGTGGGAAGACCTTGTCATTTACAACACAGAACAACAAGCATGAAACGTGAGTTACTTAATCACACAACACCATATTTCAAAGTTTAAAGTGGAAGGTTATGTAATTTCAAGGACCCAAGCCAAAGACGAGAGAAGAAAATATACCTCCCTCCTTTCTTTGAAGAAATGGAAGATGATGGTTGTGGCATATTACATGCACTCCATGAATGTGTGGGCTAGTTTTACTAAATTTATTTTTTTCCTGTTTCCTTTTTATTCTCTACTACAAATAAAGTTTTAATTAAGTACTAATTATTTTCTATGTACTGTGCTAAGAATATAAAAAGAGACAAAAGCAGTCACTCCCCTCAAGGACCCTACAATTTAAGGGAGAGGTGGTGGGAGGCAACATGCAAACTAGGTACAAACAAGGTAACTTGCAGATAATCTTAGAAGGAAGGCACTAGCCTTAAAGGGAACTAGGAAAGACTTGCAGAAGGTGAAAGCTTAGCTGAGACTACATGTGATATCTGCATTGTTGTTTGTACTTTGTTCTCCTTCTTAAAGAAAGACAATGATATAACTAGGGTGATGTCTTGAATTGTGCATAAATTGATTACTAGTGGGGCAGAGCTGCACAAAGCTATCAGTCTCTCTCCTCCAGAATTATCCGAAGTCCAGGTGAAGATGACTGGTCAATGGTCCAGGATGCAGTGGGTGACTTTCAATATCTGGGAAGGATAAAAGAGAAGGAAATATTTGGAAATGAAGGTAATGTAAAAGGAAATAGATAGATAGATAGATAGATAGATAGATAGATAGATAGATAGATAGATAGATAGATAGATAATGGGGTGTAGTTGTATATATGTGTATGCGTCTATGTACATATATAAGAGGTTTTGAATATCATATTATATCATATGGTTATATGAAACTATCACAAAGCTGATTCTACTAGTCACTAAGGCATAATGTCTAGTCAATAGAAAATAGAATGTAGGCTTTTTAAATTCAGTAAATTTTCATTTTGGTTAGTACAATGCCAGACATGTTTCTCTCTCCTCTCTCTCTTTCTTCAGTGGGAGGTAGAGGGAGTTGAGGGGAAAGGAGAAACTGATTTCTTGGCATAAGGAACTCTTGGTGATTATACTCCTACCAATGCAGATCAGTAATTGGTCCACAAGTCATAAAGCTTAAGTAATTAAGCCAGGATCACATAGCCAATATATCATCTTGACTCTGAGATTAGCTTCCTTTTGCCTGGTACACAGTAGGTGCTTAATAATATGTTCATTTAGCTCAATTGAAATAAATGATACCATTTTCCAGGCGCTAAGGACCAAGTGTCACTATTAATCAACCTGACAAAAATATAGCAAGTTTTTAGGTTTTAATCCTCATATTTACAATTAAAACACTCTTGAAAACATACAGAGAAATAAATTGCTACTGAAAGTTCATTTCTTATCTGCAATTTCCCTAAATAAGGGGCCTTTGGTTTTCAAATAGGATATCAATCTTGTGTATTTACAAATTTTCCAAGCAACTATAATAAAATAAGAAAGGGAAATACTTTTACCCCTCAACTTTGCATGTTGGCATGGAGAAGGGATGGATTTTGTGGGAGCCCAGTGAAAATACAGTGGAGCTTTATTTATTCCAGGGGCATAGGTTTGTTTTATGGTTTTATGGTTTTTGGTTTTGGTTTTGTTTTTGTTTTTTTGGTGCATTCACAACTGTTTCAAAGCTCCAACCACCTGACAAAGGGAGAATTATTTAATAGAAAACCTGTTTGATGGTGTCAGTGCTGCCGAGCAGCTGTAGGTAAGAGGGCTGCTTCAGTAAGAGCCAGTTTCAGGGCAGTGCCCTGTGTGATGTGTCTGTTTATCACCATGATGACGGGTTGCACCTGGTCAAAGAGAGAACAATGTGCCATAGAGGAGATGTCAGGCACTAGAGAAATGGAGGGCAGTCTCCATTTCCCATACGTTTTCCTCTCATCAATTTAAGAGGTGACTCTTTGAAAGCTAAATTCAATAAGGAGCAATTGAACACTAATACCATTTCAAATGTATTTGCCCAGATAAAAGCTAACCTAAGGTCCACATGGCCCCAGGACATGTGCTGTCCTTAAAGTCAGAGCTTATGGAAGGAAGAAGGACTGAGTTTCAGAAAGTCAAGCAACTGGCTCAAGGTCATGCAGCTACTCATTTTCTGAGCCAAAATTAAACCCTGGGTGTCTCTCTTCTCTCCATCTTTTGTTCTCTGCCTATAAGGATGCTGTGCTGTTCGTGTTTTCAGAATGATAGCACTTTGAAAGAATGCCAAAATGGAAAGGAGAGAGAAAGGGGATGAAAGCAGTTTATCTATTGTGGCTAATTGGGGGAAAAATGGAAACAGAATAAAGATGATGAACTATAGGGAAGCTTTACCTGCTCCAGGAAAGCTAGGATGATGAATGAAATACCAGCAAAGACAGCCCTTCAAATGAAGGATGCTCCATTCCTTCCTTCCTTCCTCCCTCCCTCCCTCCAATCCTTCCTTCCTTCCTTCCTTCCTTCCTTCCTTCCTTCCTTCCTTCCTTCCTTCCTTCCTTCCTTCCTTCCTTCCTTCCTTCCTTCCTTCCTTCCTTCCTTCCTTCCTTCCTTCCTTCCTTCCTTCCTCTTTCTTTCTCTTTTCCCCTTCTTTCCTTTCTTTATCTTTTCTTCCTTCCTTTCTTATTCTTTCTTTCTTTTCCCCTTCATTTCTTTCTTTCTCTCTCTTTTTCTTCCTTACTTCTTTCCTTCCTTCCCTCCTTCCCTATTTCCTTCTCAACTAAGTTTGTCATCCACATGCAAAAGGCATCATGGAGACAACACTGGATTTGTTGTCATAAGACTGGGCTCAAGACTTGATGTCATTCTTTACTAGCTTTGTGACACTTGGTAAAGTCATTTTAACACTCTGGTCCTGGAGTCAGGAAGACTTGAATTCAAATTTGGCCTCAGACACTTCATAATTGTATGACCCTGGCAAATCATTTTAAACATCATATGCCTCAGTTTCCTAAATGGTAAAACTTGGGATAATGATACACTTACCTCCCAGGATTATTGTGAGGATAAAATAGCATATTTCTAAAGTAGAGCACATTGGCTGTTACATAAGAGATAATTAATAAATTCTTATGTTCTACCTTTATAACAGGAATGGCAATGCTACCTGCTCCTACAGAGTTTTTGTGGTATTAAATTAGATTGAGGTCTTTGAGCCAATATTGATGAGTGTTAGGCTCATTTACTGCCCAGATTAAACAGATTACTACACCCAGTTTGGTGTGTCTCTTAGTCCCTCCTTGAGGCAACTCTGATGAGTTTAAGGTCTTTGAGCCTTTTCTGATGGGTATAAAATTCATTTACTGCCCTGCTCCTGATCCCCACTCCATAAGCCTTTTCCTGTTTCTTTCATGTAGGATTTCACCTCTGTCCTTCCCCCTCCCCCAGTGCATTCCCATCACCCCTCAATTTAACCCTAAATATGTCATCACCTAGCTAGGTGACAGAGTAGAAAAAGCACCACCCCTGGACCCAGGGGGATCCCAGCCAAAACCCATCCTCAGACACAAGACAGTCGCCTACTGTACAACCCCAGCTCCAATTTTTTATGGTTCTCTAGGGTCTTGTATTTGAAAGTCAAATTTGCCATTCAGTTTAGGTCTTTTCATCACAAATATCTGAAAGTCTTCTTTTTCATTAAAGTCCCATTTTTTCCTCTGAAAGATTATGATCAGTTTTGCTGGGTAGGTAATTCTTGGTTTTAATCCCAATTCCTTTGCCCTCTGGAATATCATATTCCATGCCCTCCAGTCTTTAATGTGGAATCTGTTAGATCTTGTGTTATCCTGACTGGAGCTGCACAGTACTTGAATTCTTTCTTTTTGTCAACTTGCAATATTTTCTCTTTGACCTGAGAGCTCTGGAATTTGGATATAATATTCCTAAGAATTTTCTTTTGGGGATCCCTTTCTGGAGGTGATCAGTGGATTCTTTCTATTTTAGCTTCTTCTTCTAGAATTTCAGGGCAATTTCTCCTGAGAATATCTTGGAAGATGGTGTCCAAACTCTTTCCTTGATCATGGTTTTCAGATAGACCAATAATAGTCAGATTATCTCTCCTGGACCTATTTTCCAGGTCAGCAGTTTTTTCCAAAAGATATTTCACATTGTCCTCTATTTTTTTATTCATTTGGATTTGCTTTATTGTGTCTTGGTTTCTAATAAAGTCACTGGCTTCCATTTGTTCAATCCTCATTCTTAGGCAATTATTTTCATCAGAGAGCTTTTGTACCTCCTTTTCCATTTGGCCAATTTGACTTTTCAAGCTGTTGACTTTTTTCCCATGTCTTTCCTGCATCACCCTCATTTCTCTTTCCATTAGCCCAAAGACCTCAATCTCATTAGAATTGGCTCAAGGAGGGAATAATGTACACACTCTATTGGGTGGAGTAATCTCTCTAACCCTGCAGGAAAATAGGAGTGGAAGGGGATAAAGAAAGAGGGGCAGAGTGGGGGAGGGAACAGACAGAAGCAAATCCCTTTTGAAGAGTGATAGGATGAAAGAAGATGGATAGTAGAATAAATATCATGAGGAAGGGAATAGGATGGAAGGGAAACAGTTAACAATAGTAATCATGACAAAGAGAAGGGGAAAATTGTATAAAAAATATTTATAGCAACTCTTTGTGAAGGTTAAGAATTAAGAATCAAGGAAATGTCAATCAATTAAGGAATGATGGAAGAAGCTGTGCTATATGCTTGTAGTGGAATGGTCTTGTGCTACAGGAAATGACAAACAGGATGATCTCCAAAAAACCTGGAAAGACTGATGAACATCAATGTATACTGAAGTGAGCAGAGCTGGGAGGACATTGTGCATAGTGACAGCAGTATTGTTCAATGAACAATTGTGAAGCACTTAACTGCTCTCAGCAATGCAATGATCCAAGACAATCCCAAGGAACTAACGAGGAAGCTTACTATGCACCCCCATAGAAAGAACTGATAAAAAGAACACTTGTGGATTGTACATATATAACCTGGTTGTGATCTTGTGGAGGGGGGAAGAACGGAAGGGAAAGGAGGGAGAAAAACTTGGAACTTTAAATCTTATGAAAATGAATGTTGAAAACTACCCTTACATGTAACTGGAAAAAATAAAATAAATGTTTGTTGCTAAAAAAAAATATAAAAAATTAAAAAATTAAATTAGATTGATACATTTTCATAGGATCACAGACATAGAAATGTATGGTTGGAAATTACCTCAGTAGCCCTCTAGTTCAACTCCATTGTTTTAAGTTTAAAACACTAAGTCCCAAGTAGTCCCAAGGTGCTATTTGAACCCCGTCCAGGTCCTCTGACTGAAGCTTTTCCCCCTACTCTATGAGTCTACTTACCAATGAAGACAGAAGATCTATAGATCAACCCTGGGAATGGGATACAGAAAGGGGCTGTGGGGTGGGGACACTAAAAATGTATATATGCATGTATTATGTATTTATGTGTGTATATGTATATAGATACATATTGAAAATATGTAACTACAAAAAAGAAGTTCATTGACAATTCACTGGTTTGGGGGGATTGTTTTTATTTTTCACAAGAACTTGATCATTTTAGCCTGGTACTGAACTTCGACAGTCAAGTTTCACTTTTCCCATAATACTATACTATATAGAAAGGACATCTGGGCAGATCAATGATAAGCACTAAAAATAAATAGCTCCCTCCAATTTCCTCAGACTTGCTGGACAAAATCCATTTTTTGTTTCATTTATTCATTTTATTCTAGACCTGTGAATTCATTGGTATGGGAACTTTTGGCAAGGTACTATATTCTACCAAAACAGGTCAACGGCTATTTCACAACTTAGATTACTTCTCTGAATCTCTAAAGGGGTAAATAACTTACCTGGGGTCACACAACTAGTATGTTTAAAAGAAGAACTTGAACCCAATTATTCCTGGATTTCATGACTATCTCTATTCACTATCTCCTGCAGACTTTCTTTTATCCATGGGAATTTTTGAATTTATCCATTTTGAAAAATCTTAAAAAGTAAGTTTAGTCTTCCTTGAACATATAATATCTGGAAAGATTAAAACTTGGTTAGTCACCATGGAGGCCTCTAAAAGTTACATTTTTTAAGTCCACAGAGAGAAATCATTTGTTACATTGATGGTGGAGCTTAATTTAATACCACTCAACTCTCTGAAAAACTATCAAGTCTCTTAACAAACAGTATTTTATCCCACCATTAAGTTGTTATAATTACTCAGTATTTGACCAGATGGCAAGTAATTTCTAAAGTCAGACCAGGTGTTCAAGAAGCGGAGATAATCACAAAACTGATGACTGTGGTGAAACTAATTTAAAATGCTGCAACAGTGGCACAGGGGTGCCTTATTCCTAGACTGACCAAAAAATAACAAGTTAAGAAAGAAATGCTGACATCTGGGTACCATGCGGCTAAAGCTAGGCATATCAAGACATGGAAGAGGTTTAATCTAATTGGAATGCTGGGTATATTTCAATCAACAAATGTCTTTTTAGAATGATCATTTTCTTTTCAGTTCTAGAAGGCATAAACTACTAAAAAAAAAATCGACAGGGACATTGGCAGCCATGTCTAATTCCAAGGTGAATACTAATAGCTGCAGATAAAAATCAAACATGAGCTGCCCCCCACTTTTCCTACTTTCCCTTTCATGCACATAAACATCAATTACATGGCCACAGCTGGAAGCCACACAGTTATGCTGCAGTCCTATCACACAAAAATAGGCCACCACAAAGTGGAGCTGACTTAGATGTGGAATGATAGATATTCCAATCTGGCCAGGCAATGCCAATTTTTGTTTGTTTGTTTGTTTTGTTTTGTTTTGTTTTGTTTTGTTTTGTTTTGCAGGGCAATGAGGGTTAAGTGACTTGCCCAGGGTCACACAGCTAGTACGCGTCAAGTGTCTGAGGCCAGATTTGAACTCAGGTAATCCTGAATCCAGGGCCAGTGCTTTATCCACTGCGCCACCTAGCTGCCCCCCAAATGCCAATTTTTAAGACTCATCCAGAGCAAAAAGGTGGTCTAGAAAATTTCCCCTAAGAAACTGAAGATGGAACTCTAGAGAAAGTGTGAAGAAGTGGAAATTACTTCATTGACTTTTTACAGGAAGTCTTTTCCAACCCCTAGTAATTTAATCATTTCACATTTATCCTGCATATAGTTTGGTTATATATATAGTACTGTATACTAATGGACCTCAAAGCCATTGGTGAGTTGGGGGGTGAAGCCTCCTGCCCTCCATTTACCACCCTCCAGAATGATCAGATGAGAACAATTTGTTTCACTGATCATGAAGGTGACTGAAGCAGGCATTGTGGAGCACTTAAAACTTGGTCAGACACTGTAGATGCCAATGTCATCCACTGCATCCTGGGCCATTGCCAGTCATCCTGACCTTTGTCTTGCTACTTACTTGGCTTTGATGACTGTGGAAGAGAGAGTGAGGCTGATGACTTTGCGCAGCTCTGCCTCACTTAAATCCGATTCATATTTGAATAAAGACATCACCCCATGATGTCATTGATTCTCTTCTAAAATAAAGGACAACCAACAATATATAATACTGTAGTTCTCCCTTCCACATTGTGGGGGTTAGGGTCACATTCACCCCATGATCTGGAAAATCCATATAAAATAGTTTGACCCTCCCTTCGTAGCAGAGAAGAAGCCTGAATTATGGTATTAAATGATAAAATATGTTGATACTACATGATACTATACTTATATTTTATGTATTTCTGAGATTCTTAACTTTTTCTATGTCATCAGTTGGCCTTTGCATGTCACCTACAGCTTCTGCTAAAAAATTCCCATTTACTTTCTTATGCTGATGTATCTTATGGAATATATTGAAACTGTGATGGAGAAAGCCACAATGAGGAAAGGATAGCTATTTATTTTCACATTTTCTCTACTATCAGACTATAAGCTTCCTTGAAAGCAGGGACTATTTTTGCCTTTTTTTTTGTATACTAAGAACTTAACATAGTGCCTGGCACATAGTAGGCACTTGATTGATTGATGCAATGATCAATTTTCAAATGATTAGATAGGGCCAGAACAAGGGTACACACCCACAACAAAGTTCTTTATTAAACAAAGGCTTGCAATTATTCTGGTAAATACACATTCCATTGGTAAAACAGTGTCTTAATGGCATAGTGCTGATAATTATACCATATAGAATTCCCAGTTAAACAATAGTTTTTGAGGATTATTTAAGTTCGAGTTGGTCATTCACAAAATCATGAGCCCATGCATTGCTGTCTACAGCTTGACCCAAGCTACAGGGCCAAAAATCACAAAGGGATTTCCATATTTAATAATGCCTTTATTTTTTTGTTTTTAATTTACAACACCATAGCATTCTATGTAGTATTTAAAGGAAATGAATTTACATTATGTGTGAAAAATCAAATCTTGTAAATGGTTAAAAATAAAGAAAAAATAATTTTCAAAAATATATTTAAAGGGTGTGACTTTTGGCCCACCCTGTACTAAAAGGTACCTTCCCTTAGAGTGTAGGCTAGGATTCTACTCTTTCCTTCCTCCATTTACGTCTGCCCAGTTGTGAACTGAAACCATAGCTCTAACTGCAGCAGGGAGAAGGCCAGACCAAGCTTCCAGCCAGACAGTTATAATGAAGGAAAACAACTGGCCTTTCTTATCTTCTCCCATGTCTTGTCTCAAAATGCTTGGTTAGAAATAGTCATTTTTCTTAGATTATGTGTTTTATCGTTGTTTACAGTCACAGCCCTCTTTCCCATCATGATTCATGGCACTTTGACAAAACCCCAATTGCTTCTCAAAACTTTACTTCTATATATCACTATAAAACCCTGCCTTACCCCACCTCTGAATGGCAGGAAGAGGAGATAGGGTTTCAGCTACTATAGGTTAGATAATAAGGGGCATCCTGAATATGGAATATTATTGGTTTCTCTCAATTTATTTCAATTTAACAGTCATTTACTAAGCACACATTATGTGCCAGGCTCTCTGGTTACAAAAATAAAGAATAAATAATGACATACTTTCCCTAAAGGACCTTAAATTCTCTTATATTGCATGCTCATTACCTAATACATAGCTCAGGAAAATTTAGGTCTAGTTTGGGTTTAGCACATTCAAGTTGATGATCCCCAATGTCATCCTTCCTAAAGTATATTCCAACTCCTAGGTTGAGGGGTCAGGGGACATTTGCTCTGTATATATCATTTTCCATGTTGTCCCACTGTACCCTTTGTGATATAGACTTCTGAATAATTACCTAGTTTTGTTTTGTCTTATTTTATTATTGGGGCAGCTAGCTACCAGGAATGTAGTTAGGAAGACTTATCTTCCCAAGTTCAAATATGGCCTCAGACATTTACTAGCTGTGTGACCCTAGGCAAGTCACTTAACCTTATTTGCCTCAGTTTCCTCATCTGCAAAATGAGAAGGAAATGGAAAACCACTCTAGTATCTTTGCCTAGAAAACCCCAAAAGGGGTCAAGAAAAAGTTTGACATGACTGAAAATGACTGAACAAGAAACAAAAATTTTATCCTTTTAACAAGTCATTGAATTTCCATGCTTTAAGCAAAAAATCCATTCTTTTCCCTGGGATGAAGTTTCTGTTTAACATTTGATAACTTCTTTATCTCCAGTCTGTATCTTGGAAAAGTTAGTCCTCTATTCAGTGATTCTCTCTTTAACTTGTTAGAAGTCTATAAAGGAGTATACAGAAACTGGCCTAGCTTTATGTGGTCTCATTTGAATGTCTCCTTTATATTTGAAGTGTCTATTGGCCATCTGTTAGATTTGTTTCCAAGGACTCTACTAGTTTAGAATTGGTTCTCCTAAAGAGACAGTAATGGTCTTCTTAAATAATCAAAAGATAACAAACAATAATAAACTCCAGAATTTTTGTTTCTTTATATGGTAAAAGGCTATCAAACTGGGGGCAGCTAGGTGGCACAGTGGAAAAAGCACTGGCCCTGGATTTAGGAGGACCTGAGTTCAAATCCAGCCTCAGACACTTGACACTAGCTGTGTGACTCTGGTCAAGTCACTTAACCCTCATTGCCCTGCCAAAAAAAAAAAAAAAAAAAAAAACGAGCTGTGAAACTTGTGTTTCTGCACACAGGCATAGCAGCAAATATAATTTTTGTATATGTTCAATAAAGCAAAAGTTTATACATTTTCTTGAAGAACTGCAATTTACCATCTTGACAATCCTTTCTCAACCCTTCCTAATTGACCCCTTAAAGAAATGTCATTCAGAAGTTTCAGTTTATGTTTTAGGGAATTCTCCCATGTCTAATCATGTTTATCCACACTTTACTGTGTGACACTTTGAATTATTGCACAGAGTCTGATTCATCCAGCACCCTGCTCTGACCTGACCTTCTCATTCCCTGGGAGCTGGCATTAATCTCTGGTCCAGCGACCTAAATGCTTCTCGCTGCTCCAGTTGCCAAGGAACAGCCCTCTGCTCAGCACTAGGGTCTCTTTGGTAATATGTGTTTTGTTTTGGGGGAGGGGGGTTGGTCAAAGGACTGAGGACCATCCCCTTTGGATAAAATGAGTCAGAGCTCACTGTATACTCAGGAATCCTTGAATGAATTCTGTTTGGTACACAAGTAGAGGTATATGAAATTGTAACCACAGTTAAGAAACAGATGCATCACCAAAGACTTTCAACCAGATATTTCTACTTCCCAGACCTATGTCTCAAACACAAGTCCTTGCAAGTATTATTCAGCACTCTTTAGCTCACATTACTCTGCATCATTTTCTTAGGCTCCATATTCTTTGCCTTTCATCTGAGAAGCTTCATTCTTCATTTCAGTATTCAGGGTTGTTACTGACATCTCTGATGGCTATCCCTGCCCCATACATACAAGCAATACAAGCAAATACAAGCAATAAGTACGTGACACAAGCAAAAAACAATAAAGTACATCATAGGAATAAAGGTTTAAAAAATAAGTTTGTCCTTATAAACATGGATATATATTCTATATAACCATTCATGATACTTTCAAAATCAAATTGTACAAATAGATATCAGAATAATAGAGATGTTAATAAGCACACAATCCAATTTACTTTTAATTTCCTAGAACTCTATTGGCTTGGAGTTTTTTTGTTGTTGTTGTTGTTTTGTTGTTGTTGTTGTTTTGGTTTGGTTTGTTTGTTTTTTTCGGGGCAATGGGGGTTAAGTGACTTGCCCAGGGTCACACAGCTAGTAAGTGTCAAGTGTCTGAGGCCAGATTTGAACTCAGGTACTCCTGAATCCAGGGCCGGTGCTTTATCCCCTGCGCCACCTAGCCACCCCCTGGAAATAATTTTCTTAAAAAAACAATGGTATTCCTCTTAAGTAGCCAAAAGCAACAAATAATAATGAATCTAGAGTTCTTTTGTTTTCATTTTTGGTAAAAGGCTATCAAAATGATATTTCTATACATAGATATAGTAGCCCAGTAATGATAGATAAATTAAATTAGGATATTACTCATGAGGGGCAATGAGATGGGTGTAATAGATAGAGCCACAGGCCTGGAGTCAGGAAGATCTGAGGTCAAATGTGGCCTTAGACTCTTACTAGCTGTATGACCTTAAGCAAGTCACTTAACCCTTCTTTGACTCATTCTTCATCTATAAAATGGGGATATACTAGAAAAGGAAATGGCAAACCACTCCAGTATCTTTGTCAAGAAAACCTCATGAAACATTGGACACCACTGTATGACTAAACAACCACAACAACTAGGCATTGATGTGCTTTAAGAAACAACAAAAATGATGGATACAGAGAAGCATAGATTCATATCATCTACTGCAGAGTGAAGTAAACAAGCATAAGAAGACAACATGCACAATGTCTTCAATAATAAGTATAAAGAACAACAAAATATGAAACAAATAGAACTAAATGTTGTGAAATTACAAGGAACTGGCAGGATCCCAAGAAGAGATAAAAGGAGATATTCTCCAACCTACTCTTTTGAAGAGGTGGGAAGTCCACAGATGTGGTACGTGATAAAAATTTCCAGATTTTTTAATGCATTTATCAGTTTTGATGAGTTTTCTCTTCTTCCTCTTTTTCTGTTTTGTTTTGTGTTGTTTTGCTTTGTTTTGTTTTTGGATAGAGCACTGAACCTGGGGTAAGGAAAACCTATGTTCGAATCTTGCCTCAGATGCTTACTAGATACGTGAACCTGGGAAAGTCACTTAACTTCTGTTTACCTAAGTTTCCTCAACTATAACATTAGGATAATAATAGCACCTACCTCACAGGGTTGTTGTATCAAAAGATCTCTCTCTCTCTCTCTCTTTCTATATATGTGCATATACACATATATACACATATGTATGTGCACATATATACATGCATGTATATAGCTACCTACATATACATATATGTATATGTGTGTGTGTGTATATATATATATGTGGCTTCTACATAGTGTATTATATAAATGTTTATTTCCTTCCTTCTCTCACTTTACCTTCTGCCTAGATAAAAGTACTAAAATAGTCATTAGCTAACAGGTACCTTTACTAACTCTGACTGTCCCTCTTTAATAGTGTAACCCTCTCTTTATATTATGTTCCAAGTTCCAAGTCCTCTGCTGTTTTATTGTTGAAACTCAGTATAGGAGAAAAATAATCTTTGCTACTTTTTCTAAGAAATATTTAAGTAAAAGTCTGGAGGTTCATTTTTCTCCAATTATGTAGCCCCGTTTCTCAACCCTCCTGCTAGCATTTCAAATGTATCTATCTACTCACAATAGAAAACTCCTAAGGAGGGTTCAATTTAACAGAAAAACATCTCAGTTGATGAAGGAGCTGTCTTTTCCTGAATTGCAAAGAAACCATTTCATAATACCCTTCATATTTCCTAAGGGTCTTGGTAAGGACACAGTAGAAAACCTGTTGTTCAATTGTTTCAGTTGTGTCCAATTCTTTGTGAACCCATTTGGGGTTTTCTTGGCAAAAATATTGGAGTGGTTTGCCATTTCCTTTTCCAGCTCATTTTTCAAATGAGGAAACTACTGTCAACAGGGTTAAGTAATACGCCCCAGTGTTACACATCTAGTGTCTGAGGACAGATTTGAACTCAGGTCTTTCTGACTTCCAGCCTGGTGCTATCTAGCTTCCCTCTTGTAGAAAGCTACAGAAGTAATTGAATTAGTATTTGTGTGCATATACATGTGTATGTGTGTGTTTTCATGCACACGAGCTGTGTAAGGATTAAAGGGGAAAGAGTTTTTTTCTTATTTAAAATAGTTCATATTAATATCTACCAAATGTTTTTTCCCATTGTGATTTTCTAACTTAATGATTAATTATTATTGTTCAAAACACTAACATTTTACTACTTGTGAACTGCTAGTTGCAATGGTGGGTATTTGAAGTAGCTGGTTATTAAGAAATAGAAATAAAAAGTATTTTGGGAGCAATCCAGGAATTAGTCACACACACACTAGAAAAAGAAAACTATAGAAATTATAGAAACTATAGAAATTTATTCTTTAAAATGTTCTAAAAGGTGGCCTCATGAGGGTGACATCTTGGTGCAGTAAATAGAAAGAATGCTGAAGACCCTTAGCCCAGCTCCAGTCCTGCCACTGGGCCTTTGGTTTCTTTATCTGTAGAAAGGAGGCTGAGCTAGATAGTCTCTTTAATCCCTTTCAGTATGTAACGATTGGAATGACGCCACCTGCTGGAGACTTACTGTAGAAGAGTTCCACCCATGAAGCAAAGGTCTTTGAGGGCAAGACCAGGAGTCTTTTCTTTGGCGTCAGGAAGTGACGCGGGGTAGTGGGAGGAAGAAGGAAGAGACTAGCGCTCTGTCTCGGGCTCTCTTTCCTTTGGACTCTGGTGGAGAGCGGAGCTAGAAATGTGCTCTCCCTTTAATAGATAGGAATCTAGGCCTTTCTCTCTCTTTACCAAATTCTTATTCTCCTTAATAAATGCTTAAAAGTCTAACTCTTGCTAAAGCTTATAATTTATTGGCGACCACTCATTAAATGTTTTAGGCAGACTAGCTAGAATTTTAGCCCTTAACAGATGGCTTACCACTAAGAGGAAAGCTAAACCTCAGTCTTCTGATCTTCTGGTTGGGTAAGAAATTTCCCCTACCCTATCCCTTTAAATCCGAAGTACTGCTGAATTGCCAGGTGTTTTCCCTTTAAATTTTTTCAAATGGACCTTTTAAACTCCCTAATTACCCTATTTTTGATTTTAGTCTGTTTAACCAGACAAATGGGAGATAAGATCATGTTAATGCTTTGTTTTTGTGGATTTTCTATTTTTCTTTTTCTTTTTGTTAGAAGAGCCAGCAATGTACTCACACAAGGAAATATCTCCCCCTCTCCCAACCATGCTTTTTCAGAGAAACCTAAAGAGATTCCTGCAGCTTTTCCCAGTTCTAACACTAATTGTTGCTCTAATTTTGCATGCCTGGAGGCAACGACCCACCCTCTGGAAGCTTTTAATCCCCTAGCACCTAGAGGCAAAGTGGGGGAAGAGGAATCCAGGCCTGAGTTCAAAATCAAGTCTGGTCCCTCCCCTCCTCTCCAGACCCCACCCTCTACTCCTCCCATGGCCAAGCCCATTGCTTCCCCTGCCTGGGAAGTCCAGAGATCTGATGCTCATGCTCAACTTTCTCTAACTACATTTGCAGCTTCAGGCTCAGCCCTTCCCCAGTCTGGCTGTGCTTCTGAGACAACCTTAGAAAACCCTTTAAATTCCAGATATGCACGTTTTGTTCATAATTTTGCTAACCTGCTTTTGTCTTTAATTAGTAATCTTATAAAGCATTTGTATGGTGAAAAGACTGACAGACAATATAGAGGGGTTAAAGAAGAAAAACTTAAGCTGAATGAGAATGACAATCATCAACATAGTTCAAGACTCTGCTTCTTTTGCCATGGAAGGGTATATATTTTACAGAAATGTAGAAGTAAGCAGCAAGGTATTGATATGAGTATTGGGGATTTTAGATATCGGAATCAAAAGTGTTCTGAATTCACTCAGAGTAATAGTATCAGTTCAGAGGTTACATAGAATTTCTATGCTATTACATATACATTTTTAAATTAATGGTATGGGTTTATTTTCATAGAGATTTTCATGCTTTTGAGATTGTGTCTTATACTTAGTTTTTAAAACAAGGAGAATATTTGTAAAAGCTTTTTATAGTCATGTGATCAAGTTTATATTTTATAATACTCTTATTAATATTAAGTTCATATTCATTTAGATTTCCCTAGTTTGAATTTCATTGTCTTTTATTATTCCACGTGTATTTTCTTCTATTCATTCATCTATCTAATTTTGAAAGATGGTTTTAATTTCATAATACAATGTTAATTCTAGGAGTATTGTGCTCCAATATTCTGAGTTGTTTGTTTTTGTTTTTCTCAACTGATTATTTGATCAAACTCTTTAAAGCATTTCCCTGGCAAATTGGTTGCCATGGCAAGTGTAAATTTATTCTAGAAGTATTATTTTTGATAAGCGTATTCCAAAAAAAAAAAAAAAGAGGGGAACATTTGACTAAGCATTTGTTTGTTTTTTGTTTTTTTGGTAAGGCAATTGGGGTTAAGTGACTTGCCTAGGGTCACACAGCTAATAAGTGTGAAGTGTCTGAGGCCAGATTTGAACTCAGGTGCTCCTGAATCCAGGGCCAGTGCTCTATCCACTGCACCACCTGGCTGCCCCCCCAAGAGTGGAACATTTGTAAAAGTTTTCTTTAGGATTGTGTTGTGCTTTAACTTGTATTTAAATACGTTCAGATTTTTCACAAAAGTAATTGTATACTAAGTAAAAAAAAAGGTATTATTTGAAATTGTTGCATAATTATATATTATATTCTGAGTCAAGATGTATTCACATTTTTTGCAATCATTTATTATCCTCAATTTTTAAATCCATATGAGACTTGGATTATGGGAACTTATCATTTAAGACACTAATTACCTTTATTCTGAGTTATCAGATGCCAGTTGGCCAAGATGCCATCCAATCACAAGAGGAATACATGCAAGAGCAGACACTGAACTGTCACATGAGGGGAGACATGCATGAAGTCAAGGTATGGCCGAGGGAACGGCTTTTGACAAATGTTGAGGTTGGATTCTCTTGGTTTAATATTTTATTCTCTTTTTCCCCACAATATTGTACAGATGGCTGGAAGTTTTGATCCCACCCATCTCACTTCTACACCTGGCTTCTATGCTCCCTCCTATATGCCTGATGCCATGGACATGTCAATCCCATGCATCTGATTAAGTCTGACTCAGTTTCCTCCAATATGTTCGGTGGCATGGACATATATTCCATGCACCTATTTTAAGCCTGGCATACTGTATGGGCAGTACATATTGCTCAAGTGTGGGAATGCTCATATCCCTTCATTTCTCTGTTCTTTTATGGAGGATAATTAGGCAGAGGATGCAAAAAGTGATGAAACAGAAAAAAATTATTTTTAAAAATTAATATCGCAGCAATTATCTTCTCAATTACCCTCCATAAGGGAGGACTATATTAATATTAATTTTAAAGAATGTTTCAATTTTTGTTTCATTATATGTTTCGTGTGTAACAACCAAGATTCTGAATTCCCTTAGACATGTTTTTGAGAACTTTCATTGTTTGATTTGATTATTGACAAAGCTATTTTAAAGTTGTATTAAGCTCAATTTTATAGGAAATTTTCCTGGCTGATTACCAGCATCCACACATCAACCCCTGAAAAGACTTCCATTCCACGATTACACCTAGAGGACATCTGAGAAAAGACTTTCAGAGACTTTAAATGAACAGTTTTGTTTTGTTGTTGTTGTTTTTTTTCTCTTTCTGTTATAATATACACCATCTGTAATATGTACTCTCTACAGAGACCCTCCCTTTGCAAGACCAATGTCAAAGCGTCGGTTCATGAGGACAAAAAAAAATCGCCCCTCTGGACAAAACTTTCCTCTTTCCCTTTTCTATATTGTTATTAACATACTGTTAGTTAAGCATAGGTTATTATATTCTGTTATTTTTGACTGTTTCATCAAGGAAACGTACCGTTTCTTGAGGAAACAAAGCGGGGAACTGTAACGATTGGAATGACGCCACCTGCTGGAGACTTACTGTAGAAGAGTTCCGCCCATGAAGCAAAGGTCTTTGAGGGCAAGACCAGGAGTCTTTTCTTTGGCGTCAGGAAGTGACGCGGGGTAGTGGGAGGAAGAAGGAAGAGACTAGCGCTCTGTCTCGGGCTCTCTTTCCTTTGGACTCTGGTGGAGAGCGGAGCTAGAAATGTGCTCTCCCTTTAATAGATAGGAATCTAGGCCTTTCTCTCTCTTTACCAAATTCTTATTCTCCTTAATAAATGCTTAAAAGTCTAACTCTTGCTAAAGCTTATAATTTATTGGCGACCACTCATTAAATGTTTTAGACAGACTAGCTAGAATTTTAGCCCTTAACAAATATCTATAGCTAAGATGTTATGATCATAAGTTTTCATGTAGCTATCTCTGGACCAATGGGAGAAAAATACTTTCCTTTATGATGTATCACCTAAATAAGCAATCTCTACAAGTGTCTCTGTAAGTGTCTCTGTAAAATCATCTACACAGCCAACAGATGGGCAAGTGAATCTATGGTTGGTAAATAAAAGACTCCCACTCCTCCTGCCTTAAGAGTTTCATTTCCCCTTCCTCCTACCTCATGCATTTGGACTTGCCAACACTGAATCCATTCTCTATTACGTGGTATCTTCTCAACAAACATTGAGACTGAACTGCGAAGATCATCAGTGACTTACTCTGCTGTAATGACAGCATTTGAGGTTATAGGCAGACATATTGTAAAAGAAGACAGTTGTGCAGACCTGCTCTGTCAACTAAGAAGCATTTGCTTTAGGACCATGGTATAGTAAAAAATGCATTAGTCTAGAAGGTCTAGAACATATGAGTTTGAGTTCTGGTGCTGATATTTAGCATGTGACCTTGGGCAAGTCATCCAAATTGTTATTTCATAGAGAGCAGGTACCAGTGCAGGTACCTAATACAGTGCCTAGCACACAGTAGTCATTTAGTAAGTATTGTTTGAAATTCCTAAGCCTCAGATTCTTTTTCTAGCGACTGAGAGCAATAATACTTGCCTAGCAGATTCAGAAAAACCTGGAAAGACTGATAGTGAGTGAAGTGAGCAGAACCAGGAGAAGACTGTACACAGTAACAGCAACACTGAGTGATGATCAACTGTGATAGACCTGGCTCTTCTCAACAATACTACGACCCAAGACAATTCTAAAGAACTCATAATGAAAAATGTTCTCCACATCCAGAAAAAAAAAATTGTAGATTCTGAATGCAGATTGAAGCACAGTTTCCACTTTTTTTTGTATTTGTTTTTTCTTTTTTGAGGTTTTTTCCTTGTGTTCTGATTCTTCTTTCACAAGATGACTAATGCAGACATATGTTTCATGTGATTGCACATATATAACCTATATCAGATTGCTTTCTGCCTCAGGGTGGGGAGGGAAGGGAGGGAGGGAGAAAATTTTGGAACTAAAAATTTTATGAAAACAAATGTTGAAAACTATCTTTACATGTAACTGGAAAATAAAATACTTGTATGATTAAAAACACACAAAAACAAAACAAAACAAAATACTCGCCTAGATTCAAGGATGGTTATAAAAGATCCAAGATTTTTCTTTTCAACGTTGGAGTCTCAGATAAAATTTGTGGGGAGGGGAAAGTTAATGTTCCATATCTCCTTACCCTCAAGAAAATTCTACAAACAAAGGAGTACATCTGGGATGTATTTGGGCAACGTTTACCTGAAGATAACTGTTGCCTGAGGTCCTCAATCTTTATTCTCAGTTTCCTCCCACCCCATTGGTGGAATATATGACTATATTACTTCACTGATTCCCTGTTCCCTAGGTTCTTCCTTTCCATCAAATCTGCTTTCTGCCCACCTGCTCCTTTTTCTATCTTTGTATATACTACATAAGGAGCTGAAAACTCTAGGTACAAATTAACTATTGAAATGCTGAAGGTAAGTCACATAAGAAATCTATAGCTCTGTTATCCTCAAATCATCCATTCGTACTAAATTGTGAACATTTTTGAATATATAGTTTGGGATGTTTATGTAATGCCCTGTATCCAACCATATCTGTATGTAAAAGTGCAAATTATATTTTATTAAATGTAGTCTGATGATTTTACAAATTAAAAATATTCACCAATTTTAAGGTATGAAAAAGTCTGCATTTCCTCAACATTAAATGTTTGCAAAATGCTTTAAAATAATTGATAAGTTAATCTTGGTAATAATCTGAATTACAAGAAAATTGCTAGGGTTATTTCCATTTACTCAAATACTTATTTATTATGTGCCTATTGTATTTGGCACTGTGCTAAAGACTGGTAGTTAGGGATGAAGGGCTGTTTGATACATAGATAGATAATTGAGACATAGACTCTTTTCTAATGGAATTAGAACCTAGCATAATTGAGTTAAACATAAGTTCAAATAGAAGACATCATAATATTCATCTGTGTCAGTGGTTTCCAAAATAATGACAACAATAACAACAAAATGTATGGTGAATCCCCAGGATAATTTAATATACTACTAATAGTATTATATAATTATTTACTACTTTAAGGTGCCATTAAAAATTGTTAGCTAGCCTGAAACCCTCGGACCATCAGTTGGAAACCAACAGAAATCACTGATCTACACTGCTCTGAAAGGCAGAGGTCATCTTCTAGGGAACTTAACACTCTCAGCCATAGAATATCTGTCCAGGGGCCCATGCTGTTCTGATTAGGGAAGATTTGGAAGTTTCATAGCACCACCCTGTCATTCCACCTTGACCATCTTCTTTCCATCTGCCCAGCTACCTTCTGGATCACTGGCTTATGCCAACCTTCCTCTATATCCTCCCTACACCCAACCCCTCACTACTTTCCAGCTTTGGGGCTAAAATCAAATGTATCCTTGTGATATTACAAACAAAAACATTCTTTTCTGGATACTACTCCCCCATATGTTTTTCTCTGACTGATAAAATATTAGCTCTTTAACAGCAGGGATTTTTTTTTTAATTTTGTATTTACATCTCTGGTGAATGGCACATAGTAAATGGACAACAAGGAATCTTTGTTCTCTTTACTTTCCCCTCCCAATCAAAAAAGGATGAATTTAAATTTTTCATCAACTATAACTAATAGTCTGACTCTGAAGAGGAACCTTCTCCTCTAACTTTTCCTACCTTCTAGTAAAAAATTGTGAGATTGTTAGAAAGAAAGGGAAGGGGGTGGCTAGGTGGCGCAGTGGATAAAGTACCGGCCCTGGATTCAGGAGGACCTGAGTTCAAATCCGGCCTCAGACACTTGACACTTACTAGCTGTGTGACCTTGGGCAAGTCACTTAACCCCCATTGCCCCACAAAAAAAAAAAAAGAAAAGAAAGGGAAGGAGCCAAGATGGCAGAGAAAAGATAGGGTTGAGCTCTCCCATATTCCCCTCTAAACAACTTTAAAATAATTCATAGAGCAGCAGAACCAACAAAAGGATGGGGTGAAACAACTTTCTATCCCCAAACAACTTAGAAGGTCAGTAGGAAAGGTCTATCACACCAGGTTGTAAATGGAGCAAAGTCCAATGCAGACAACCCAGGCAACAACCAAACAAGCCACCAGCAGACTTTGGGGGCTATGGAATCAGCAGAAGCAACTTCAGGAGCTCTGAGTCCACATACAGTAAGAGGGTTGGACAGAAGATTAAGTCCCTTCGTTAAAACTGTTATAGGATTCTGTTGCATTACCTATACTCAGATCCAGGGTGCAGTCAAGGGACAAGGGGGAATGCTAACAAACTAGAACTGAATGTCATAGGGGAATAGGACATTTATCACAGTTCCAGGGCAGAAACGAATGCTTTTGGCCACTCATAGATAAGAGCACAGGCCAGCAGAGTAGCAAACACACCTCCCCTTAGATCAAACTACCTGGGAAGAATTGAAAACTTACAGGTTCCTAGAAGTATCTCTGAAAACAGCTGTACAAACCCCCTGAAACTTGGGACAGTGCCCTTTCAATCCTGGAAGCAGAGCTCAAATTTGCTATAAAGTTAAAAGCCAAGAAATTGATTCGGGACATGAACAAAAATAAAACAAACAAAAATAAACTTGACCATAAAAAGTTACTGTATTGACAGGGGAGATCAAAACACAAATTCAAAAGACAACAAAGTCAAAACTCCTACAATCAAAACCTCAAAGAAATATGCTGTACTAGAAACAGTGCGCAATTGTTTTCCATCCTACTGAGAGTTTCTGCCCTGCCATAGCTATGCATCCCACTTGTCTCTTAGTCATGTTTCTTCCCAACTTGAGCCTCTTTCCAGCTGCAGCTCCTCTCACTGCCAGATTCCATATTCTTTGTCCCAAACTTTGCCTAGTGACCTTCTTGAAATCCCTCCCTACAAGTACCTAACTCATTAGGTGCTGGAACCTTGTTGGAGGGGCTACATATTCATTCATTTATTCATCCAAACTCTTCTTCCTAATCCACTCAATTACATTTTACAGGCATTTATTAAGTGTTTACCATGTACAAGTTAGTGGGCCAGGTAACACAAAACAAAGTAAAAGTAAAGTAAATCCAAAGTAAAAACAAAAAAAAAAAAAAGGAAAGAAATGAAATGGAAAAAGTCCCTGATTTCGATTGGAGAGATACTGTACCTACACTAGTAAGTAAATGTAAATCATATACAAAGTAATTTCTTTAAAATTAAAAAGACAATTAGACATCTAGGAGGAAGCAGGAAGAGTTCTATGTAGTAGCAGGTACTTTATTTCTATTTTGAAAGGGAACAGGAAAGTAGAGAAGGCATTCTAGACATGGTTGTCTTACCTAGCTAGCTAATTCAGAGCTGCTAGCTGCCAGTCCTGTGCCCAATACAATCTGCCAGGAAAACTACAACATGTGATTTCAGTTGTTAGAAATGCCTGAAACCCAAACTTCAATATGGTTAAATGACATTTCAAATTAGAAAAAACATGAAACGTTCCACATATTGGCTGAGTTGCTTTTATGTTGTTTTTTTTTTTAATGTCCCAGTTGTTTGCGAATATCTATGCCTGGTGATCTGGGCACAGAGCCCGGTTTGGCTTAATTTTTATTTATTAATATGTATCACATCCCAGATTGTTTTGAGATGGGTGCTTGCTAAATTACCATTATCATAAGTAGCACAATAAGGTTGGATTGGGAAATAGAGTGCGGGAGAGACACAGCTCCATCAGTATGTAATAATGACACTGTGGATCATAAGGAGAAAGGTAAAATTCAAAACAAAGGCAGTTATGGTCAGGAGAGGCACACAAGCTTGTTCTTGCTTCTGTATTACATCAGGGGTTCAACCATCAAGCTTCACTGATCAAACCTGAAATGAAAGATCATTAGGCTCTAAAAGACTAAGTCTACCTTTAAAATCTGATTCTGTGCTAGCTCAGTATAATCAGGAGAGGTCTGGTAGGCCTACTTCCTATTACACCCCTCTGGACTCCCATTTACCAGTCCCATGCATGAAACCTTCATTAATTCCAAAAGATCTAGGCTGATATATAAGGTACATAGGAGGAAGAAAACTAGTTCAGACAACTCCACTAAGCAATCCAGACAAATTTCTATAATGTCAGATGACATTTAATCAGGGTTCATAATTCCCTTTCTTCAAAAAGGAAAAAAAAAAAAAGGTATGTTATACTACCTAGGCATTAGGAAATTGTGCCACTAGAGTCACCTAAAACAAGGTAGGAATCAGAAATCTTTTACCTTTAGATTAATTTAATGACTTATTTAGTTGCCTCTGAAAGGGCAATATGACCTGGTAGGTAGAGCAATGGACTTGGAATCAGTAGGTAGGCCTGTAGCTTTGCATCCTGCTATGACAAGTATTTATGTGACCATGAGTAAGTCACTTAACTGTTCTATGGTATGGTTTGTAGTTGTTGTTGATGAGTCATTTTAGTTGTGTCCATTTCTTTGGGGTATCTTTGACATTTAATTAACTTATCTAAAAAATGTATATAAATGTACTTCTATTACTTGCAAGTATACTTGAGATGCTTTCATTACTCCATTTACATAGCTATTAACAGGTATAGTGTTTAATGTGATTCTACATATATAGCCTATATCAGATTTCTTTGTCTCTTGGGGAGGGGGGAGGGGGGAAGGGAGGGAAGGGAAAGTGGGAGAAAAATTTGCAAGTAAAAAATCTTATGAAAACAGATGTTGAAATCTATTTTTACATGTAACTGGAAAATAATAAAATACTTTTACGATTAAAAAAACAACAACAAGGTATAGTTACTGGGCCTCTGATTTTGCTGGTACAGGGTAAGGAAACTGTACCAATTCAGGTCAGAACTAGTTTACAACTAATAGCTTCCTAAAGTTCTGAGATGTAAGGGGACTTCCCCAGAATCATATGTTAGTATGTGTCAGAGGCAATACTTGAATTCAGGTTTTCCTGACTTTGAGTCTGGTTTTCTGTTTTGGGGAGTGGTGAGTCAATCAAGGGATTCTTTGATTTAATTTGTGACTTGACTGGATAAGGATGAGGAAGCTTTTGATTATAGTTTCCCCTGAAGTGTACAGACATGACCCATGTCATTTCATAGAGACCTCATCTCATGGGATGATGAACCTCACTGAATGGTTATGGTTAGTTGTATTAGATTTGTAGGATAGAACCATACCTCTGTGTTTTGATCTGATTTTTTAACCTTCCTTTTGTAAGCCAACACAAAGAGATCCAGCTCACAATTCATCTCTAGTCCCTGAGACCCATCCTCCATGAAGTGTGATTGCCATTGAAAAATGCCCATATCATCTAAAAGAAGATACAGTCAATAACCCCAGACAAATGGTCATCCTCTTTTAAGATCAGAAAGGTGAATAGAGAATCATCTGGTCAGCTCCCTATGTGAGGAATCATTTTTTAAAAATCATAATTTAATTAGTGTGAATAATCTTTCCAGTGATTAAAATAACAACCCTTCTATGCTCAGGTATATGATTCTCATGAATTGTTATGGCCAACATTCGAGTGATAAAACTCTTTATTAAATAGTCTGAACTACAGATATGTAGCAAGTAAAAGATGAATGACTGAAAGGAAAAAAGGATTCAGTCTTCTGAGCTTATAGATTTATTAAGAAATGCATAAGAATTGCCTAACAAAGCAGCACTAGACTTCTCCAGTTTTTTTTTAATAAAAGTATTTTATTATTTTCCAGTTACATGTAAGGATAGTTTTTCGACATTTGTTTTCACAGGATTTTTAGCTTCAGATTTTTCTCCCACCCTCCCTTCCCTCACTTTTCCCCAAGACGAAAAGCAATCTGATATAGGTTATATATGTACAATCACTTTAAACATATTTCTGCATTAGTCATATTGTGAAAGAAGAATCAGAGCTCAAGGGGAAAACCTCAGAAAAGGAGGGGAAAAAAAAGCAGCCAAAAAGTAGAAACAATATCGTTCACTCTGCATTCAGAATCCACAGTTCTTTTTTCTGGATGTAGAAAACATTTTCTATCATGAATTCTTTGAAATTGTTTTAGATCATTGCACTTCTGAGAAGATCCAAGTCTATCACAGTTGATCATCACACAATGTTGCTGTTATTGTGTACAATGTTCTCCTGGTTCTGCTCCTCTCACTCAGCATCAGTTCATGTAAGTCCTTCCAGGTTTCTCTGAAATTGTTTCTTGCAGCACAATATTACATTACATTACATTCATATACCACAACTTGTTTAGCCATTCCCCAATTGTTGGGCATTCCCTCACTTTCCAATTCTTTGCCACCATAAAGAGAGCTGCTATAAATATTTTTTTTTAATTTTTTTTTTTTTTAGTGAGGCAATTGGGGTTAAGTGACTTGCCCAGGGTCACAGAGCTAGTAAGTATTAAGTGTCTGAGGCCGGATTTGAACTCAGGTCCTCCTGACTCCAGGGCTGATGCTCTATCCACTGTGCCATCTAGCTGCCCCTATAAATATTTTTGTACATGTGTGTCTTTTTCCTTCACCTATGATCTCTTTGGGATATAGATCTAGTAGTGGTATTACTATGTCAAAGGGTATGAACAGTCCCATAGCTCTTTGGGAATAGTTTCAAATTGCTATACAAAATGGTTGGATCAGTTCACAGCTCCGCCAACAGTGCATTAATGTTCCAATTTATTATTTATTATTTTCCTTTTTTGTCATGTTAGTCGATCTGATAGGTGTGAGGTGGTACCTCAGAGTTGTTTTAATTTGAATTTCTCTAATCAATAGTGATTTAGAACATTTTTTTTTTCATATGGCAATAGATAGCTTTGATTTCTTCATCTGAAAACTGCCTGTTCAAACCCTTTCACCATTTCTGGAATATCATATCCCAAGTCTTGCGATCCTTTAATATTGAAACTGCCAGGCCCTGTGTAATCCTGACTGTGGTTCCATGATAGGTAAGTTGTTCTTTCTGGCTGCTTAGAATATTTTTCTCATTCATCTTTTGGAGTTTTCCTTTTGGGGCCTCTTTTAGGAGGTGATTGATGGATTCTTTCAATGATGATTTTATTCTCTGATTCCACAATATTAGGGCAGTTCTCCTTGATAACTTCCTGGAATATGTTGTCTAGACTCTTTTCATGATCATGGCTTTCAGGTAATCCAATAATTCTTAGATTATCTCTCCTGCATCTATTTTCCAGGTCAGTTGTTTCTCCAATGAGGTATTTCACATTTTCTTCTATTTTTTTCAGTCTTCTGATTCTGCTTGACAAATCTTGGTGTCTCATGGAGTCATTAGCTTCCATCTGCCCAATTTTAATTTTTAAGGCATTATTTTCCTCAGTAAGCTTTTGCATCTTCTTTTACATTTGGCCAACTTTTTCTCCTATTTAAAAATTGTATTTTTTATTGAATAGAATTTTATTTTCCAAAATATATGCAAAAACAAATTTTAACATCAATTTTTTTTTAAAATTGTGTTCCAACATCTCTTCCAACTCCATTCCCACCCCCCACCCACTAGAACTCAAGCATTTCAAAATAAGTTATACATGAGTAGTCATAGAAAACATTCCCACATTAGCTAGGTTGTGAGAGAAAACAGTCAAAAAACCCTAAAACTTCAGATTGAGGAATTGTCAGAGAAAAAAAAATTGAGTGTTTCCATCTATTTTCAGATACCATCACTTCTTTCTCTGTAGATGAGTTGCCATTTTCATAAGTCTTTTAGGGTTATATTGGATCACTGCCTTGCTGAAAATAACCACATGCTTCCCAGCAGATCATCTTACACTATTGCTGTTATTTTGTATACAGTACATTTCACTCTGCTTCAGTTCACGTAGGTCTTTCCAGGTTTTTCTGATAGTATCCTATTCATCATAACCTGAATAAAGTACCTTAAACTTGACAATGAATTTTCTTCATATTAGCCCAGCAAAGTAGGTACCATAGTTTTGCCATTATATTCAATCATCATAACTATTTCCCTCCATCCTATTCCCTTAAAATGATATTTACCTATATTTTCTATCTTCTTTTAACCTCTTCCTCCTCAAAATTGTTTTACTTCTGACTGTCCCCTCCCCTACTCTGCACTCCCTTTTTTCACCCTTCTTTTCTTATCATCTTCCCCTCCTACTTTCCTGTAGGGTTAAATAGATTACTCCTCCCAACCGGGTATGAAAGTTATTCCCTCCATCAGCCCACTCTGATGAGTGTAAGGTCTTTGAGCTAATTCTGTGTTCCAAATTTTCTTCCTCCCTCCCTCCTCAACCCTCTCTATGAAATAAAGCAATTCAATATGTCATACTTGTGCAGTTATGCAGAACATCTTCACCTTCCTTGACAGTGTTTTGCTTTTTACTGCTCTCTCCCACAATCTGCCCTTCCCTCCTTCCCTTCCCCCCACCCCTTAAATCCCTCCCCTCCTTCAGGACAAAAATATATTATTATACCTATTTTAATATGTATGTTAGTCCCTCTTTGAGCCAATTCTGATGATATTAAGGTTCACTCACTCCCCAACTCCTTCCCCCTCTTCCCCTCCCCTCCACAAGCTTTTTTCTTGTTTCCTTCATGTGAACAACCTCTCCCCAGAGCATCTCTCCCCTTCCCCCTCCCCCAGTCTATTTCTCCTACACCTCAACCCTATTTTAAAGATGTTATCATGGGTTAGTTAGGTGGCACAGTGGATAATGCACCAGCCCTGGACCCAGGAGGCCCCAAGCCCAAACCTGGCCCCAGACATAAGACATCCCACCCTTTCTTGCCCACAAAGAACAAAACATAAATGTTTTACAGATATCATCCCTTCATAATCAGTTCAGACCTGTGTCCTCTGTGAATTCCTTACTTAGATAGTTCTTATGAGTTTGAAGTATTATCTTCCCATGTAGGAATATAAATAGTTTGATCTTTTAATATCCCTCATGAAGTCTTTTTCCCATTTATTTTTTATGCTTCTCCAGGGTCTTGTATTTGAAATTCAAATTTTCTATTCAGTTCAGGTCTTTTCATAACAAATGCCTGAAAGTCTTCTTTCTCATTGAAATTCAATTTTTTCCTCTGAAAGATGATGCTTAGTTTTGCTGGGTACATGATTTTTGGCTGTCGTCCCAGTTCCTTTGCCCTCTGGAATATCATATTCCATGCCCTCCCATCCTTTAATGTAGAAGCTGCTAGATCTTGCTTTATCCTTATTGGAGCTCCACAGTATTTGAATTCCTTTTTTCTAGCTGCTTGTAGTATTTTTTCCTTGAACTCGGAGTTCTTGAATTTGGCTGTAATATTCCTGGAGATTTTCCTTTTGGGATCTCTTTCAGCAGGTGATCAGTGGATTCTTTCAATTTCTATTTTAGCTTCTGCTTCTAGAATATCAGGGCAATTTTCCCTCACAATCTCTTGGAGGATGGTATCTAAGCTCTTGTTTTGGTCATGGTTTTCAGGTAGTCCAATGATTTTCAAATTATCTCTTCTAGATATATTTTCAAGGCCAGCTGTTTTTCCAAGGAGATATTGCACATTGTCCTCTAAAAATAGAGGGGATAGGGGCCTGGTCATTGGCTTTCTGTTCTGAGGCCTCTGTGGCTTTTGGATTCCTCACCTCCCTGGGCTGGCTTGGTTCATTCAATTGGATTTGCTTTACTGTGTCTTGGTTTCTCATAAGGTCACTAGCTTCCATTTGTTCAATCCTAATTCTTAGGCAATTATTTTCATCAGACAGTTTTTTAATCTCCTTTTCCATTTGGATTTTCAAACTGTTGACTTTTTTCTCATGACTCTCCTGCATTGCTCTCATTTCTCTTTCCATTCCTTCCTCTCTTTCTTTACATCTTCATTCTATCTCTCCTACTTTCTCTTCAAAGTCCCTTTTGAGAGCTTCCATGGCCTGAGACCAGTTCATTTTTTTCTTGGAAGCTTTGGATGTTGGAGCTTTGACCCTGTTATTATCTTCCTCTTCTGAGGTTGTATCGTGGTCTACTATTCCCCCAAAGAAGTTTTTGATGGTCATCTGCTTTCTCTGCCTACTCATCCTGGCTTACTATTTCTTGGCTTTTTACTCCTTCTTAAAGTGTAGCACTGCTTCCAGGACACACTGTTCATGCTACAGCATGGCCCAGGGGGTGGGTGATTGGGCTTCTTAGCCTGCCTGGCTTGTGAGTAATCACAGCTGCTTTCTCTTTGACCCAGAAACAGAAGTCTGATTGAACTCTAATTCTCTATGGTCAGAAGCTTGGCATGCTTTTGCCCCTCCCCCACTGGGCCACCACCACTTGATTCAGCCCACTGGTTCAGACCCAGGGTGCTTTGCCCCAACTCCAGTAGATATTGCCTCCAGTTCACCCCAGCCTACCTCCAAACCCCCTCACCAGTCTGTGATCGGAGCCTCAGAAGCTGCTGGTGCTGAAGACTCTGGCATGTGCTGGAAGCAGTGTCCCTGGCTGGGTCCAGACTGCATGCTGAGTTGTTCAGTCTGATCAGTGGGTGATTGGAATTGCCCTCTTTTGCAGAGAAATGGTCTCACTCTGTTCTTATGTGCATTAGGCTGCTCTGGGTTTTGATTTTTTAACCGCATTATTTGGGTGTAAGTGGACAGGTTTATCTGGAGCTTGTGAGAGTCACAGCCTCTCCTCCATCAACTTGGCTCTGCCCCGCCAATAGTTTTTTTTAAGGTATTGTTTTCTTCAGTAAACTTTTGTGCTTCTTTTTCCAGTGTAACTCTCATTTCTCTCATTTGTTTTCCCATTTTTTCTTCTACCTCTATCATTTGACTTTAAAAGCTTTTTTGAGCTCTTCCAAGAAGGCTTTTTGGTCTTGAGACAAGATCATCTTCCCACTTGAGTCTTAACTTGTAGGCATTTTGACAAACTCATCTGAGTTTGTGTTTTGGTCTTTCCTTTCACCATAGAAACTGTCAATGGCAAGGGTCCGTTTCTCTTTCTTACTCATATTGTTGACTATTTTTAAACTCATAAAGATGAAGTCAGCTCCTGGGGAACAGGGGTCACTGTTTTAAGCTTCTTGTGCTGAGGGATAGGGGCCTGGTCATTGGCTTTCTGTTCTGAGGCCTCTGTGGCTTTTGGATTCCTCACCTCCCTGGGCTGGCTTGGTTAAGTCACACCTGTCTTTTGGGTGGTTCCCTAGCTGGCACTTTGCCCTCCCAGATAGGGATGGTGGGTCTCACAAATGGCCTGTTGTGCCACCAGTCTTCTGAGTCAGGACAAAGGGGCCTCAGGGAATTATTTATGCTGTGTCCAGGAGCCTCCTGCTGACTTGCCCAGACCCCCTCTGTGGTGTGCTGCTCTTTGCTGTGCCGAGTTGCTGTGCCACTTTCACCCAAGTGAGACAGACCTTTCCTAAAGTCTTCTAAATTATCTCAAGTAAGAAGATTGCATTTCTCTGTCTCTTTGTAGGTTCTGTAGTTACAGAATCCATTTAGAGGCTTGATTTAATCTTGGTTTTGAGGCAAACATGGGAGAGCTCAGGCAACTTCCTGTCTTCTCTCTGCCATCTCAAAAAACTTTGAGAAGCTGACCCCATCTCACTCATCACTGCAAAACATGAGAATGGTTATTACATTCAGCATTCTTAGTTACTTCCTAAGTGATATTGGGCAAGTCATTTCATTTTTCTGAGCATCTTTCCTTATCTGTTGAATGATGAAGTTGAAATAGACCATTTTTGCTATACCATACCTCTATGTTCTTGAATTCTCTGATTAATCACTCTGGACACTTTAGTTGCTAAGCATCTCCTACCACCACCTTCCTTCCAATTTGACATTCTACTCAAAAGCCACATGGTACACTCCAATCAAATTGCTTCTCACCACCTGGATATTTAGTCCAGGTCTCTCCTCATACCAGTCTCACTCTTCTGAACTGAGGCCAAGGCAATTTGTACGTAAGGGTCCCTTTCTGTCAGTGACTCGGTCACTTCTTATGGTCTAAGCCCTATTTCCTATCTAGAGGGATTTCCCTCTGTTGGTTCCTGCTTCCCTAAAGGACTGGCCTCCCTCCCCCACCCCCTCTTAATTGCCTTGCAAAGTATAATCAATTTTCTTTTCCCAATTTTCACTCAATAACTTCCTTTTCTCTCTTCAACTGATTCCTCCCAAATTTAAGTCAATAGTTCACATGAATGTCATGTGCCTTGTTCTTTTTTTTATAACCTCATCACTCCTTTACCTGTCAAGCCCTTGTGAATTTAACATCTCTAAAGCTACCTTTTACATTTCATAACCTTTTCAATCTATAAAGGAAAAGTTACACTTCAGTACAAGATAGATCAAATAGCCAATGAGAACTTTGTGACATGACAGAATCGTCCAGTCAAAGACCTTGAGTCTAAACCTCCCTGTGTCATGAAAGACTTCCTCACATTATTTAAATAGTGGAATAAGGAGCTGTGAACAGCATGGGATTAAATAGTTTCTACATGTAGATGTCAATTAGGGAAATAAATTGACAAATTTGATAAAGTGCAAAATGGCAAACCCTCGAAATTTTTAATTGTATCTTTTTTTGGATAATACTTTATTTTTTCCCCATTTACATGTAAAAACAATTTTAACATTTTTTCAAAATTATGATTTCCAAGTTCTCCCCATTCCTCCCACCACTCATCATTCCCTGAGATGGTAAGCAATTTGATACAGGTTATACATGTACAAACATTGTTCAGTATTAGCCATGCTGTGAAAGAAAATACATGTTAAAAATACGCATTAAAAAACACAAAAAATAAAATAAAAATAAAGTGAAAAAATGTATGCTTCAATCTACATTCAGACTCCATCAGTTCTTTCTTTGGAGGAGGATAACATTTTTCATTATGAGTTCTTTGAAATTGTCTTGGATCAGAATAATTCTTTCACAGTTGATCATCATTATAAAATTGCTACTACTGTGTACAGTGTTCTCCAAGGTTTGTTCACTTCACTTTGCATTAGGACATGTCAGTCTTCCCAGAAATTTCTGAAAGCATTCTAGTGATCATTTCTTGTAATACCACAGTATTCCATTATAATCATATACCACAACTTGTTCAGCCATTCCCCAATTGATGGGAATCTCTTTGATTCCTGATTCTTTTCCACCACAAAAAAAGCTGCTATGAATATTTGTGTAAAAATAGGTTCTGTTCCTAAATCAAACTATGCCCTTTGGGCATAGTACAGAATTAGTCTCCAGAATGGTTGGATCAGTTCACAACTCCACCAATAGTGCATTAGAGTCCCAGTTTTCCCACATCCCCTCCAATATCCAACATTTTCCTTTTCTGTCACATTAGCCAAGCTCATAGGTGTGAGGTGGTACCCCACAGTTGTTTTAATTTGTATTTCTCTAATCAATGGAGATTTAGAGCATTTTTTTCATGCCTAGAGATATCTTTGATTTCTTTTTCCTTCGGCCATTTATCAATTGGAAGGTGACTTGTATTCTTATAAATTTGACTCAGTTCTCTAAATTTTTTAGAACTGATGCCTTTATCAGAGACACTTTCTGTACAAATTTTTCCCTTAAGCTTTCTGCTTTCTTTCAAATCTTGGTTTCATTGGTTGTGTTTATGCAAAACCTTTTTTAATTTAATATAGTCAAAATTATCCATTTTATTTCTCATCATGCTATTTCGTGTTTATGACAGGTAAACTATTCCACACTCCCCTAATTTGTATTACTTTTTATGTCTAAATGATATTCCCCTTTTGACCCTATCTTAGTATATGGTGTAAAATGTTGGCCTATATCTCATTTCTGCCATACTGTTTCTCAGAAGTTTTTGTCAAATACTGAGCTCTTGTCCCAAAAGGTTGGATCTTAAGGTATATTAAACACTAGGTTACTATGATCATTTACTACTGTGTCTTGTGTACTTAATCTATTTCACTGACCAGCCACTCTATTTCTTAGCCAGTACTGGATTACTTTGATGATTACCATTTTATTATATAGTTTGAGATCTGGTACAAGTAGGCAATCTACCTTCACTTTTTTTTTTAAATCAATTACCTTGATATTCTTGACTTTATGCTCTTCTAGACAAATTTTGTTATTTTTTCTACGTCTATAAAATTCTAATTTTTGGTAGTTCAATTTTTATGGCATTGAATAAGTAAATTAATTGAAGTAGAATTGTCATTTTTATTATCTTGGCTTGGCCTACCCATAAGCAATTAATATTGTTTCCAGTTTTTTAGATCTGACTTTGTCTGAAAAATATCTTACAATTGTGTTCACATAGTTCCAGGGTTTCTTTTGATAGATAGACCCCCAAGTATTTTGTATTGTCTATGGTTATTTAAATGGGATTTCTTTTTTATCACTTGCTGCTGGGCTTTGTTGGTAATATATAGAAATACCAATAATATGGGTTTTTTTCATATTCTGCAACTTTGCTAAAGTTGTTATCTATTTCAAATATTTATTTTAGTTGTTTCCTTATCACCATTCTAGTTTTTTCAATTTCTTTTTCTTCTCTTATTGCTATAACTAACATTTCTAGCACAATATTGAATAATAGTGCTGATAATGAACATCTTTGCTTTGCCCCTGTTTGTATTGGGAAGGATTCTAGCATGTCCCCAATTCAGAGAATGCTTGTTGATGATTTTAGATAAATACTACTCATCATTTTAAGGAAAGCTCCATTTATTCCTTTGTTTGCTAATGTTTCTAATAGGAATGAGTATCGTATTTTGTCAAAAGTCTTTTCTGCATCTTTTGAGGATGATAGGATTTGTGTCATAAGATTATGTCATAAGATTGGGTTTTGTTATTGATGTGGTCAACTATGCTGATAGTTTTCCTAAAATTAAATCAGTCTTGCATCCCTGGTTTAAATTTCATCTTGGGGGCAGCTAGGTGGTGCAATGGATAAAGCACTGGCCCTGAATTCAGGAGGACCTGAGTTCAAATCCAGCCTCAGACACTTGACACTTACTAGCTGTGTGACCCTGGGCAACCCATTACCTTTATTCTATATGTGTCATTCTGTTTCAAATGTCTTTCTTGTAAATCACATGTTATAGGATTATGGTTTTTAATCTATTCTGTTACACACTTCTATTTTATGGGTGAGTTAATCCTATTCAAAATTAAGATTACTAACTGTATTTCCCACCATCCTATTTTTATTTTGTTTATTTTTTCTCCTTCTCTCTGTCTCTCTCTCTCTCTGTGTCTCTCTCCTTCTTTCTCTCCTCTCTCTCTCTCTCTCTGACTCTCTCCTCTCTCTCCTCTCTCCCTGTCTCTCCTTCTCTCTGTCTCTCTTTCTCTCTCTCCTTTCACTCTGTCCCTCCTCACAAGTGTTTTGCAATTTAATTTTATTGAATCCCTTATGTTTTATCTTTCCTGTTTGCCTCCTTGTCCATCTTTTCAGTCTTGTATATGAAAATCAAATTTTCTCTTCACCTCTGGTCTTTTCATCAAGAATGCTTGAACATTCTCTATTTCATTAAATATCCATTTTCCCTCCAGAAGGATTATAATCTGTTTCATTGGGTAGGTAATCTTTGGCTGTAGCCCTAGCTTCTTTGCTTTCCAGAATATCATATTCCAAACCCTTTGATCCTTTAATGTAGAAGTTGATAAATCTTGTGTAATCCTTACTATAGCTCCACAATATTTAAATCATTTGTTTTTGGCTGCTTGTACCTGGGAGTTTCTAGTTGCTTGACTTGGGAGCTTTGGAATTTGGCTATATCATTCCTGGGAATTTTAATTTTGGATCTCTTTCAGAAGATGATTGGTGGATTCTTTTGATTTCTATTTTACCCTCTGGTTCTAGGATATCAGGGCAGTTTTTCTTATCAGTTTCTTGAAGTCTGATGTCCAGGTTCTTTTTTTTATCATTTTTTGGTAGATCACTAATGCTGAAATTATCTCTCCATGATGTGGTTACCAGATCAGTTGTCTTCCCAATGTCTTTACAATTTTCTTCAACTTTTTAATTAAAAAAAAATCTGGGTTTATCATTTCTTGATGTCTCGTTTAATCATTAGCTTCCACTTGCCCAATTCTAATTTTAAAGGAATTATTTTCCTCATTAAACTTTTGAACCTATTTTTCCATTTGGCCATTTTCTTCAATAAATTTTTGTACATCTTTTTTTTTCCCCATTTTTGTGCTTCCTTTACCAAACTGTTGACTCTTCATAATTTTTTTTGCTTAATACTCATTTCTTTTCCCAATTTTTCTTCTGCTTCTATTATTTGATTTTAAAATCCTTTTAGAGCCCTTCCTGGAGTTCTCTTTGTGCCTGTGACTAATGCACATTTTTAAGGTTTGGATGTAGCTATTTGTACATTGTTGTCCTCATCTGAGTTTGTGTTTTCACCTTCCCTGTCACCATAGTAACTTTCTGTAGTCAGGTGCTTTTCTTGGTTTTTGCTCATTTTCCCTGGCTATTTCATAATTTTTAACATTCTGGGTAAGTTGGGCTCTGTTCCTGGGATGGAGAGGACAATGTGCCAAGCTTCTTGCATCAGGGCTGCAGGGCTTACTCCAGAAGCCCATGGCCTTTCTTCTTGGCTGTCCCAGGATTTAGGGCCTTACTTCTGGCTTACTGAAGCATGCATGGCCTGATGCTAACTTGCCCAGAGACCACCTATTTTAGACTGCTGTCCTTTTACCTCAGGGAGACAGACCTTTCCTTCTGACCTTCTAAGTTGTTTTGGAATAGAAAAATATTTCAACCAATCCTTTTGCCAGTTGTGCTGCTCCAGAATTTATTTTAAGGCACAATTTTATAATTGTGTGGACGGGGATTTTGAAGAGCACAGGCAAATTCCTGCCTTATTCTGCCATTTTGGTTCCACTCTTTCTTTTTTTTTTTTTTTTCACTCTTTCTGATTGTATCTTTTAATAGAGGGTTTAGACATACCTTTTGGCATTTCTAGAAAGCTTGGTCCTAGAACTCTTGAACGGGTTATTGAAGTTGAGGTTACTCTGAATTTCTGGGCTGAAAGTGGAACTCACTGAAATGTCACTGAGTGGTTTATCTAGACAATCCTAAGGTCCTTCCCTGCTAGACCATCTAACCCATAGGGCAGTACCATAGAGGAATGCTTCTTTGAGACATTATGGGTGAGTTAGGATTTTTCATCCAGGATTGTTTGACTTTGTAAAGCAGATCTGGTCTACTTGTCCTAGAACAGCATGAATTAAGACAACTAAGAAAATCACCAAATCTATACCATATGAGCATATCTTGACTACCCATATAAATAATGTATGCACTTACCTCAGTACATAGTATTGTGTAATACTTAATACTATATACTATGTAATTTATGTA
Source organism: Dromiciops gliroides (assembly GCF_019393635.1). Lineage (NCBI taxonomy): Eukaryota > Metazoa > Chordata > Mammalia > Microbiotheria > Microbiotheriidae > Dromiciops > Dromiciops gliroides. The sequence goes on along the minus strand of NC_057863.1, from coordinate 182,429,507 downwards.
GGTGAGCCTATAATATGAAGATTAGACAGAGTCTAACACTCTAACAATATCAAGTACTTTTCTCTTTCCTGAAGACTTTTTTTTAAATTCTATTTTTTTCTATACTTATCTTCTAGATATTTTTTCTTTCTTTTGGGGTTTAAGACAGACAGTTGTTGTTTTTAAATCATAAAAGTATTTTATTATTCTCCAGTTACATGTAAAGATAGTTTTCAATATTTGTTTTCATAAGGTTTTTAGTTCCAAATTTTTCTCCTTCCCTCCCTCCCCCTCCCTGTCCCCAAGACAGAAAGCAATCTGGTATAGGTTATATATGTACAATCACATTAAACATATTTCTGCTTTAGTAATGTTGTGAAAGAAGAATAAGGACAAAAGGGAAAAACCTCAAGAGAGAAAAAACAAAACAAAAATAGAAACAGTATGTTTCAATGTGCATTCAGAATCCACAGTTCTTTTTTCTGGATGTGGAGAACATTTTCCATCATTGAGTTCTTTGGAATTGTCTTGGATCATTGTATTGCTGAGAAGAGCTAAGTCTATCACAGTTGATCATCACACAATGTTGCTGTTACTGTATACAATGTTCTCCTGGTTCTGCTTATTTCACTTAGCATCAGTCCACTTAAATAAGACAGACACTTGCAAGGACTATAATGAGGGGAGCTTAGAAGAATTAGATAAAAATATATGTTCAAGGTGGGAGTATAAGTTCTAGGTCCACCAAACTATGAAAAATCTAGGCCCTCATATAAAATTGTTAATTGTGGGAGCATCCAAAATCCATGGCTTATAAGTAGTACTAGCAATACTCTATAAATAATGTAACAAACTAGGGGAAGAAGTTTGGGAAAAAGTAAAATTACCTTATTTCTTAAGTTATTTGGCACAGGGACCTTTATTGGTTCCCTGAGAGCTATTCAGAATTGGCAAAATAGATCCATGCATGCAAATGGTACCCCATTTATTCATCAGAGGCCACATATTTAACTTGGAGAAGGGTTTAAAATATTCCTCAAGGAAAGTTTCTATTCTACTTTATAAATTTTTTATGGACTAAAAAAAGTCTTCAATATCCAACAGTCCTTTTTTTACTTTTTTCATTTCCAAAAGAAAAACTGAAGCAGACCTAGACACCAAAGAACAGAGAATGGAGAGATTAAGAAGCTGCTAAAAGCTGCCTTGGGCCAGTAACTCATGAGAACTGCAGGCATGGTCAATGAATTATTCTAGGAGGAGAATTTCTGGACTCTAGTATCTTGACTCCAGTTTACTGGATGATTTTTAGAGCTCCCAAATCCCATCCTTCCAGACTGAGAAAAAGAGTTCATAGGCATTGCCAGCCAAAAAAAGGTAAGCTTGCTAGCAATTCCATGTTTGAGAATTCTAGTAATTAGTCTTCTAAAAAGTGAAGGTGAGTTCCTGGCATTACCAGTTTCTTGCATAAGAGAAAGGAATGAGCTACGGTTCACAAAAGTAGAGGAGTAATAGGATAATCTAAGTCATAAGGAAGGAGAAATGGCCCTGGATTTTCCCTTTTCCTGTTACTTTGAATTATTTGGACAATGTAGTTGCAATAGTAAATGTGATCACATTTCTAGTAATTCCAGGTTTGTTTCCTTCTAAAGGGAGCCTAAGTACCTTCAGGCAGTAGCATGCATGCCTACATGGGCATTTCCTAGAAGTAAAAATAACAGAATTCAAGAGAGATGTCTGTCTAGTAACAAAAAGGTTGTTTTCCTCCAGAGGCATCCTAACCCACTCTTTTCCCCCACCCCCACCCAATGTATTCAGATGATTTCTTCATTTTCTTTCTAATTTTCTGGTGAAGAATTGACCCGTATTTTAGGTGAAATTCTGTAACCAATACATTTTCTCTCTCCAGATGTTTTTAAATTATGGAATTGCAGAAAAGGAATTTTATTTCTACATAAATTCAAGTGAAAAAATAGTTCCAAGGTATAAACACTGAACTTGTTTTTCCTGATAAATGTCAATGGTCAAGCAGAAAATTTTTGAAAAAGAGATTTATGTAAAAAAAAAAAAAGACAAATTCAGGAAAAGTATCACAAATCAGAATGAATTAAAATAATGGCATAAAAGGTAAAATATAATTTTAACACATTCCTCTTTCATCACTTAGAACCTCACAAAATGGCATTTCATCATATGTTAAGGTCACTTATGTTTAATAAGAATAATATACAAACATTTTAAATTAAGCAAATGAAGTATGCAAACCACCAGGTGCTAAAATGGAATGATGTAACCTTATGTCCAATCTAGAGAAATGAATAAATCCTACATATTAACTGAATCTTTTAGCATATATTTACTCTCTACATTGCAAATTAATGAATGAGTACTTTTAAGCACTTCTACAGTGACAGGCACTGTGCTAATGTCCCAAGCTACAACTATGGAGAGAGAGAGAGAGAGAGAGAGAGAGAGAGAGAGAGAGAGAGAGAGAGAGAGAGAGAGAAAGGAAAGAAAAATAAAGGGAAGAAAGGAAAGCAAAGGAAAGGAAAGGAAGGAAGGGGAAAGGAAGGGAAAGGGGAAAGGGGGAGGAAAGAAGTAAGGAAGGGAAGGAAGGAGAGAAGAAAAGAGGGAGGAAGAGAAGGAGGGAAGAAAGGAAGGGACAGAGGAAGGAAAAAGAAGAGGAAGGAGAAGGAGGAGGAAAAGGAAGGAGAAGAAGAAGGAAGAAATGGCACTGCCATAATGGATAGAAAGTTGGCTTCAATGTTAGAAAGACCTAGGTTCAAGTCCCTTCTTTGTTACATACCTGCTGTGTGGACTTTGGGCAAATAAACATCTAAGTTCCCCAAGCAATTTCCTAAGACTATAAGTTGCATAAGTGGAGAAAGCTCTCTCATTGGAAGTTCCTTTCATAAATGAATGTATAGATACAATGAGGAAACTCTGCTAATGTAATTTACTGTCTTAAGGAGTACTAGGTGCTGTGGGGAGAACTTATACAAAGTTCCAAAGATTTAGAGCCAGAAGGGCCTTAGAGATTGTCTAGTGACCAAGATATAGTCCTAAGCCTTAAGAAGATCAACATATATCTGAAATAAAAAGTAAAAAATAAATTATTGTTATTATTATTATTATTATTATTATTATTATTGTACAAAGTACAATATGTGTTCACAATTGAAGGACCACATGCTATGAGAGTTCAAAGGAATTAGAGATCACTTTTATCTGGGATCATCAGAGAAGTCTTGATGGAGGAGGCAGCTTTTGAGTCTGCTCAAATAAGACAGGTAAGATTTCAGTAAGTGGAAATGGAATGAGGAAGACACTCTAGGGAAAGGAAGCAAGGTAAGCAAAATCAGGAAGGTGGGAAAGTGCAAGCATGTTCAGAATGTGGAAAGTATGTTGATTGGACCGGAGTATTAGTTATAGGAAGGGGATTGTTGTGAGATGGAGCAAGAAGGGTAAATTAGGAATATATCAAACACCCTTTGTCATAGGCCACCTTTAGATGACACCCTCCTCACATGCTCTGGGGAGTCTTATTTTTGGGGGGCCCCATATGAGCTCCATGAGAGGCTATTTTTTCAATGGCAATGTCTACACACCTGTGCTTCCTCAAGAAGTTTTTGGTGTGTATGTTTTCTTGTAAGTTATTTCCCTGATTGTCATGTTTTAATAGGAATTCAAAACTATGAAGCATGAGGGAAATAGAAAATTAATCCATTAAAAATCTCCTTCACTGTTGTGATACTTGACATAGACAAAAATGCAGGTGTCATCTGAGTTGTAATAGAAAAGTCCAAATATTCATTTTCAATTAAAATAATAAATTGTTCTCAAATCATCAACATGCTTTTGTTCATAAATCTATAGGTTGTTATGGTTATCATAAGGAAACTCAAGTCCAAAAGATCATCTAGCCCTACCTCTAGGCAAGATGGTCTTGTATCTTTGTAATTCCCCAAAAATTGATACACACACTTCATGAAATGCAAATTCATGTCCAAGGTGACCACAGACCTGATAACTGCAAAATTTCAAATACATTATTTATTGATTTGCAATACATGTGAATGAAGAGGAAATTAGAAAGATGTTAGTGTGGCTTAATGTTAATATGCAGTATATGCTTCCTCCTACATGATAATTAGTACTGTCTCTACACAGTTCAGGAAACAATTATATTCCTTAAATTAATGAAAGAACATAGATTGGGCTAATGCTTTTCCCACTCAGAAATCTTGTATATTATGTATAACATTCATTTTGGCTTTTGGATTTCATAGAGGGAACAGAACTCTAGATGGTATAGCCTTTTGAGGAAGAAAAAGAAATTAATAAATAATTCAGTTCATTCTGTATAATGTTACATATAAGGAAAATAAGGCCCAGAGAATTTAAGTATTTTGCTTGAGGTCACATGCTACTTGGTGTAACAAGAATCCTAATCTCCTGATTCAGAGTCTTTGGGTCATTCCATTGCCCTTACATTGTCTCCTAATTTTCTGCTGAATTTCACACACACCACTCTCAAATCAACAGAGGGAGAGAAAGGGGCCCTTTCCAATATGCTTTTATGTTTTTACAGCCCTAGAAACATCTGATAAGTCAACAAATCTTAGAGCAAAGAAAATAAATTCTACCCTGAGACATCATAAAAATAAAATACTGATTCCTATGAAAAGCTTGTAAAATTAGCTCACAGTTGTCATCTTAATCACTTTTTTATGATTATCTCCAAATTTTTTCATTCTTTTAAAAAATGTATCACTTTTTCCTTTCCCTTATAGTCATAAACTTGAAAATCTGCAACTTTTCTTGGGTACCCAGAATTTGTTTACTTGTGCTGGATGCAGAAAGCATGATGTGAAATTTAAAAACCATTTAGAGTTAACATGAGGCTGAATTGGCCACAGCACTAGCTCCAATAAGAATGCCAATGGAGAAAAGACAAAAAGATCAGCCCAGCACTTTGGAATTGGAGAGGACAGTTTTCATGGACCCAGCTAATGTTCCATTCATAAAATGGGTGTCTCTTTTCTCACAAATGAAGGGATTTATTTGTTCTAAAGTTAAAATATAGGGGCTAGATACATATTACAATGGGATTGTTTAAAAAAAAAAAGCGACATTGGAATGCAGAAGTTTGCTTTCCAGATCATAAAACCACCACAAATAATTTAGGCCAGAGTGGAGAGACTGCAGTTTACTGTTCACCAGAGGGCCCTGCTGCTGATCCATTTTTTATATGATGTACATTTTTAATGAAATAAGGATCAGCGTTCCATTTCAGAATGACACGAAATGGTGGTGTTCTGTAATTAAGGGAAATGAGAGGCAAGGAGCAAGCACCAATGATACCTAACAAAAATGACCTTTACCTCTCACAATTCTAAATCCTGGCTGCTGTTTTGAGCCTAAAATATGGGCCTGCAACTGCCCTTCTCTCCATACCTTCTTTCTTTTTCTTAGATTAATATGTACATATTAGGTTAGCTCTATAAGAATCACAGAATATTACTGAGTTGGAAGGATGCTTAGGACGTCTTATAATCCTACTGATACCTGAAAAAGAATGCTGTCTAAAACATCCTCCACAAGTTGTCATCCAGTCTCTGCTTGAAAACCTACTATCTATCTCTTGAGGCAACTGATTCTACTTTTGAACATCATTAACTACTAGGAAAAACTTATTTTTTTGCTTGTTTTCCTTTACGTTGAATATTAAATCTGCTCCTCTGCAAATTCCATTCTTTGCTCTCAGTTCTGCTCTGTGGACATGCAGATCAAATCTACAATCCTTTAAATATTATATTATATCCTCCCTAAATCAGAGCCTATATCCCTAATTCCTTCAACTAATTGTTAGGAGGCAATTCTTAGATATCTCAAGTCTATTGCCCATCCTTGCTGTCTTCTCTGCCCCAACCATTTGATTTTACTGATGAGGAAACTGAAACCCAGAAATTTTCTGTTCTTCCCCTCCTCTCCTATTTCTTTTCTTTCCTCACCTTTTTCTGCTTTTTCCTCCTCCCTATCTCCCCCTCCCACTTACTTCCCCTCTCCTTTCCTCCTTCTTCTCCTCCCCTTCCTCCTCCTCCATCTCCTCCTTCTCCTCCTTTTTTTCTTCCTTCCTTCCTTCCTTCCTTCCTTCCTTCCTTCCTTCCTTCCTTCCTTCCTTCCTTCCTTCCTTCCTTCCTTCCTTCCTTCCTTCCTTCCTTCCTTCCTTCCTTCCTTTCTTCCTTCCTTCCTTCCTTCCTTCCTTCCTTCCTTCTTTCCTTCCTTCCTTCCTTCCTTCCTTCCTTCCTTCCTTCCTTCCTTCCTTCCTTCCTTCCTTCCTTCCTTCCTTCCTTCCTTCCTTCCTTCCTTCCTTCCTTCCTTCCTTCCTTTCTTTCCTCCTTCCACTTCTCCTTTCTAATTTCAGCTCAATCTAATAGAAGGTGCTTATAGTCTATCCTGGATGGGTGTTGCCCTACTGCTCTTAGCATTTAACAACAGATGCAGCTTTATATATCTCAGAGATATTTCCCATATTTGCTTATTCAAAAGAATACTCAGGAGTATTCTTGTGTCATCATATCATCATAGTTCAGCTAGGTGACACAGTGGACAAAGCAACAGCCCTGGACCCAGGAGGCAACAAGCCCAAATCCAACCCCAGACATAAGCCACCACACCCTGTCTGCCCCACAAAAAAACAAGGATAAACAAAAAATACTTTATAGATATCATTCCTTCATATGCAATTCACACCTGTGACCTCTAAGTATATTCCTTTCATCTGCCCTTTTATTTTTGGGGGGGCAGGGTAGTGGGGGTTAAGTGACTTGCCCAGGGTCACACAGCTAGTTAAGTGTCGAGTGTCTGAGGCCGGATTTGAACTCAGGTACTCCTGAATCCAGGGCCGGTGCTTTATCCACTACACCACCTAGCTGCCCCCTCATCTACTCTATTATTAAGAAAGGTCTTATGAGTTAAAAGTATTATCTTCCCACGTAGGAATGAAAACAGTTTAACCCTTTTGTATGCCTCCTGATTTATTTTTCCTATTTACCTTTTTATGCTTCTCTAAGGTCTTGTATTTGAAAGTCTAATTTTCTATTCAATTCAGGTCTTTTCATCATGAAGGCCTAAAAGTCCTCTTTTTTATTGAAGTCCCATTTTTTCCCCTGAAATATTATACAAAGTTTTGCTTGGTATATGATTCTTAGTTGTAGCTCCAGTTCCTTTGCCCTCTGGAATATCATATTCCATGCCATATGATCATTTAATGTAGATTCTGCTAGATCTTGTGTTATCCTGACTGTAGTTCCACAGTATTTGAATTCCCTTTTTCTAGCTGCTTGAAATATATTCACCTTAATCTGGCATCTCTGGAATTTTGCTATAATATTCCTGGAAGTTTTCCTTTTGGGATGTCTTTCTGGGGGTGATTGATGGATTCTCTCAATTTCTATTTTACCTTCTGCTTCTATAATATCAGGACTATTTTCCCTGAAAATTTCTTGGAAGATTCTGTCTAAACTCTTATTTTGGACATGGTTTTCAGGTAGTCCAATGATTTTCAAATTATCTGTCCTGGATCTATTTTCCAGGTCAGCTGTTTTTCCAAGAAGATATTTCATATTGCCCTCTATTTTTTTATTCATTTGAATTTGCTTTATTATGGCTTGGTTTCTCACAAAGTCACTAGTTTCCATTTGTTCAATCCTAATTCTTAGGCAATGTAAAGAATTAATTGTTATTTGAGGTTTTTATGTCTCGGCACGCACTGGCCCGGGGTTCCACAAACTGCATGGTGTTCCACCCACTGGTTGTAGCCATTGCTATGGCCCTGGCACCTCATGTCATCACCACTCACTGACGCCTACATGGGCCTGGCAAAATTATAATGATTGGAAGCCTAGTGAGGGCAGTCATGTGACTGTCAGAGCAGCTACCTCATTGGCTGGGGCTGTGTGGAGTTTTTCTGGGATTAGGGGAGGAGAATTGGGCATTCTAGCTGGAGACTGGGAGGCAACAGGAGTTCTGCTGTGTATTCTCAGCTGATTCCTGGGTGGTGGTATATTTTCAGGTTGTATAATTTCCCTTTCCCCATTTTATTTCCTTTCCCTTGATCCTACTGATCCTGTTTGTGCTTTTTTTTTTTAAGTTCATTCTTGTTAAAATAAATCCTGTTCTGTTTTGAGGGAGGCTGATGGTCTCCTTCCTTGCCCCGGCAAGCCACTTAGCTAGCACTCCCCAATTAAAAATTGGTCCCCAAAGTTATTATTTTCTTAAGAGAGCTTTTGTATCTCCTTTTCCATTTGGCTTTTCAAGCTGTTGATTTTTTTCTCATGACTTTCCTGCATCACTCTCATTTGTCTTTCTATTCTTTCCTCCACCTCTCTAAATCATCCTTCTCTCTCTCCTACTTTCTCTTCAAAGTCCGTTTTGAGTGCTTCCATGGACTAAAACCAATTCATATTTTTCTTGGAAGCTTTGGATGTTGGAATTTTAACTTTGTTATTATCTTCTTCTTGAGGGTGTATTCTGGTCTACCTTTCCCCCAAAGAAGCTTTCTATCTATCATTCACTGCTTTCTCTGCTTGCTCATCTTGACCTGGAAGCAGATGTCTGATTGAAATCTGATTCTCTATGGTCAGCAGCTTGGTGTGCCTGTGCCTCTATCCCACTGGCCCCCCACCTCTCTTGTCAGCCCAATGCTTCAAAACCTGGGTGCTTTGCCCCAGCTACAGCAGAGTTATATTATATTATATTATAGTTAATTCACCCCAGCCAACCACTGAACCCACTCACTGGTCTGTGAGCTGAGCCTCAGTAGAAGCTACTGGTATTGAGACTTCAAGGCCCTGGAGGCATGGTCTGTTCCCAGCTATCTGCACCTCTCCAAGCTTTTCTCTCACCCAGAACAGCAGGTGGTCTCAATTGGCCAATTAAGCTGTCTTTGACTGGAAAATAGTCTCACTCTGTTCTTTTGTGAGTTTGGGCTGCACCAGGAGTTGTCTTATGGCATTATTTTTGGAGGTGTGTAGATGGGTTATTCAGGAGATTGGGGGAGTCACAGCCTTTCCTCTACCATCTTGGCTCTGCCCTCTGCAAGAACTTTTGGAATGTGGAATAGTACTATAGTAAGAAATGACCTATAGCTAGAGAGGGACTCTAGTGGAAAACCTCCCTGCCATAAAGAATCTTGCTCATTGCTTTGCATGATGCCTAAGATTTCATTTTCAAAAAAACTGAATTCTTCAAATGGAGATAACCATGTCTATAAGAAGTTCTATATCGAAGTCTACCCACTTCTTTATTGGGGATGAGGGGAAAGGGAAGACAAAAGAAAAGTATTCATATGCTAAACCATGTCAGGCATTTCCATTGTGACATTAATGAATTTAGGCTTTGGTAGAACCTTACCCAGGAAAAAATAAGTTTTGGCAGAGCAAAAAAGTAGATAAACAAGTACATGTCAGAGAGTATAAAGAAAAATAGCTCAAGAATCTTTAGGATTTAGGGCTAGAAGAAATACTAGAGGTCATAGAGTTCAATCACCTTATTTTCCAGATGAGGAATTTGAAAAGCAGAGAAGGGGAAATGCTTTGACGAAGATTACATAGGTCATAAATGGCAGAGCCAGGATTCAAACCCAGATCCTCTGACTCAAGACACAGTATTCTTTCCATGGTAACAAGTAGCCTCTCAGGGGTATTATGACATGATCTGGAAAGTCAAAGGGTATCATAAGGCTACCCTGAAGAATGGAGAAGCAAGGATCCTTATTTTACACTTATTTGTTTTAACATATATATTTTGCATATACTTACATATGTGCATGTTGTTTTCTCCCCAAGAGAATGTAATCCCCTTGAAGGCAGAGACTGTATCGTTTTTGACTTTGTATCACCAGGACCCAATGCAATGCCTGACACATAGGCGCTCATAAATATTTGTTAATTGACTTAGTGTTAGAGAGAATACAAAAGGTTCATGGTTCAGTGCCAAAGACAAAATCGGTCTATTTCACCACTTTGGTTAAGAATGGCCTTTGGTGCCATAGTTGGAATAAATATACTTTATGAGTCAAGACAAATGTTGTTGGATATTTTTAATGAAAGGAGTCCCCCTACTTCTTTAACGTATTTTTTTCTCTTAAAAGGGGAGTACAGTATGAATTAACAACACTGACAGATTAACTAACTAGAAATCACAAATGCCAACCTTATGGCTACCTTAAAGTGAGACTTTTCTCTCTTTGAAAGTATACGCAGTCCTCCATTTACTAGAGGGGATAAAGAAGGAGTTATCTAAGAAAATGGCAAGTTGCCAATTTACTAAACATTTTAATATATGGTGTGTAAAGATCCAGAATTTGATATTTTGATTCTCAACAAGCCCCGTGACTAAATACCAACTTTAGGCTTCTATAAAATCTGAACAAAAAAGGAACTTAGAGGAGGGGCAGGACATCCTTTGGTTCTTTTAGCCTATATATTTCTTGAGTGACAGAAAGGGAAGAACACAGGGGGAAGATAATTGGCTATTTATACCTTTAATTAACAATAAAACAGAAGATAGCAACCTCACTCATCAATCAACTCCTAACCAATGAATGGGGTTGAGTAAAGGATTGGTAATAATTTTATTCTCAAGTTAAGGCCATCACAAAACAAGTGTATGAATTTTCTACACCATTTCATTTGCCATTTGACCCTCCACTGTTATTTTCAGAGATGTACACAAAATTGACTTAACCAGGTGTTTGGATTTCTGTTCCCTTTCAGCTATAGCTGCTTTGAAAACCTTTCCTCTACCTCCCCCTAGTGAGTTAAAAGCAAAATGCAGAGAGAGCAAGATATTTGAATGCTAGCAACTTGTTTATGGAGTAAAGGGGATATGTGTTTTATTTGGGATAGATGACCTGTGAAATCTCTTCTTCTTCCAAGTTTCCTCAGTAGAATGTAAGCTCCTTAAAGGCAGGATGACTTTTGGTTTTGTTTTCATATTAGATAATTGTTGTTGCAATAATCATCCTCATAGGTTTATTGTAAGGAAATCTCTCTTTAAAGTGCTTTATAAATGTAGTTTACTATAAAAAATGATGAGCAGGATGCTCTCAGAAAAATCTGGGTGTAAAGTGAAATATACGGTATACAAAATAACAGCAATATTATAATATGATCTGCTGTGAATGACTTAGTTATTTTCAGCAATACAATGATCCAAGACAACTCTGAAGGACTTATAATGCAATCCATGTACAGAGAAAGAACTCATGGCATCTGAATATCTTTATTTATTTCTTTATTTTTCCAAATTACATGTAAAAATGAATTTTAACATTGATTTTTAAAACTTTGCTTTCTAAATTCTCTTCCTCCCTTCTTCCCCATCCCCTTAAGAACTCAAGCAATTCAATATGTTATACATGTGTAATCATGCAAAACATTTATTTCCACATTAGTCAGGTTATGAAAGAAAACAGACAAAAATCTTTAGAAAAAGGAACTTTAAAAAATTGGGCTTCAATCTGTATTCAGTAAACTACATTTATAAAGCACTTTAAAGAGAGATTTCCTTACAACAAACCCATGAGGATGATTATTGCAACAACAATAACAGATAACATTTATACCTCACCTTATACTACAAAGAATTTTCTTCCCAAGAGCCCAGCAAAGTAAGTACCAACACCATCATCATCATCTTACATTGTTCTTGCCATTGTTTGACCCCCTTGTCCTCTTCGGGCTGAGTTCCAGAAACAATCACTGCTTCTGATGCTATTGATTCAGTCACTCCCAAGACCTACTCCTGGTTTGCTGAGACTGGGGCTGTGCTGAGGCAAGCTGTGCTGGACTGTGCTCCACTCTCATCCTGGTGCAAAAGAATTTTCTTGTGGATTTTCTAACTTGTATTTGGCTAGAAAAATTATTTTACCCTGTCCTTTTGTGGGTTCTACTGATCCAGGAATTGTCTTATGGTATTATTTGAAGGTATTTAGAGGGGTCTTGAGGAGAGCTCAGGCAAGTCACTGCCTTTCCTCCACCATTGTGGCTCCACCCCACTAATGTTTAGTAAATTGTATTCATGCATAAACACTTGAATTCCAGAAAGCATTCTATCCATCCTTACTCAGTCAAAAGAACAAGTACATTACCTGACACTTTACTTTTTATAGAGAAATCCATAAATAAATCAAACAATTCACCAACCAGGAGTTCACCTTTTCCAGTTTGAGGTTTTTAAACTTATGTGCTTAGAGAGGAACAAAGGACAAGAGGATTTTACTTCTATTTCATTCACTCTACCAATAAATAGGTAGAGGTGTTTCAGATTTCAAAATTTCAAAATTGTTTAATTTTTTTATTTTTCAAGTAACAAACATTTTTATTCATCTGTCCTTCCCACTATCCCACCTCCCACTGAGTAAATTAAAAATAAAAAAGCAAAAACCTCCTAATAACAAAAACCTCTATATAGAGCTACATCATCCAGCAAAACAATTTTCCATATTAGACATATCCAAAACTGTATATTTCTTTCTCTACTTTAACTTTATCACGATTTTCTGATAAGTGGTTTATTTCATCTTCATTGTATTAGACTTATGATTTATCATTATTATATTGATTAGAGTTCTAAAGTCTTTCAAAGTTGTTTTCCTTTGTTATATTGTTATTACTGTATAAATTCTCTTATCTCTACTTCCTTAACTGTGCATCAATTCATAAAGCTCTTCTTAATTGCCATTGAAATTTTCCATTTCATCATTTATGGCATAATAATATTTTACTGCATTCATGTGTCACAATATATCCATTCTGCAATAGGTAGGCTCCCCTTTTTCTTCCAATTTTGGCTACCATGAAAAAAGATTTGTTTTTGTACATATAGATGATTTTCCTCTTCCTAAATGTAGCTTGGGAATGTTTCTGGGCAAATTTCTTTTCAGAATGGCAGGATCAATTCACACCTGTATATGCTGACAGGCAGTCAGTATATTACTTGTTCTTGCTTAAATGTTGCACTTTCCAACAACAAAAGCTTCTATGTAAGGATACATAGTGGCTTGTGATATAAAAAACAAAAAAGGCATCAATAAAACAACAGCAACAAAAACCCAGCTATACTATACTGCTTAGATGATATGAAGAACATGCACCTTACAGCTCAGAATTATGCAAAACAAATTATACAGAGAACATGTTTGCCCTTTAAAATATTATAGTCTGGGATACAGAAAGTAACACATAAAAAGATTGCCAGATATATCCTGTACCAATTCATCTACAGTTAACTCAATTTTGAATGATTGTGCTGCAAAGTATAGGTTAAAATGAAGAGAGAGACAGCGAGAGGAAATGGATCTGTCTCATGTACAAACCCTTGCAAGAGTGACTATATGTAGTTATTGAATTGTGGAATTGAGTGATGTTGCAAAAAGATGTCACTACCTTCTCATGTAGTTCAGGATTATTTTTTGAAAGGAATTTTATAGGATCTTTAAACTGTAATCCTCCTAGAAGTTCAGTTCTTAGTTTTGTCATGCGGAAGGAGAAAAGATCTCCATAGTATTCAGAAGGTGAAGATACTTGTTGAAGCAGAATCAAGTAGTCAGGAAAATTGGCAGAGAATGAGACTGACTCAAGTAGTCATTTTCAATTGTTCATATCATTTAACTATTAACTCTTACTATTATTGTTGTTCTTGTTCAGTTGTTTTCAGTCATATCCAATTCTTCATGTCTCCATTTGGGGTTTTCTTGTGTGAGATTAAAATTGGATATTAGATCATAAATCTCCCCTACTTAACCTTTACCTTAATTTATCTCCCAGACTAGTAAATGGAAGAAGCTTCTGGTTTTCTAGATAGAGCCTTTCAAAAGTCAAAACAAAACAAAAACAAAAAGGATTTTTTTAAAAAATAGGTATAGGGTAGGTAAAGGGTGGGGGAAATTGAGGTGGGCCAGAAAACTAGGCCATGTGCTTCAGTGCTTTGCCTGTAGAAGGAAATGCTTGTTAAATTTTAAGGTATTTAAGCTGCTAGAGTTTGGGGTATGCCACATTGTTTTAAGTGGTTCCCCAATTCTCTGCATGCCAAAATGGCAGGGGTTTCTGAATTGTCATTGATCTTTCTAATGCTGTCATAATGTTCTTTATGGTAGAAAACGTGGAGTTCTCTAGCATCAGTTTTGTCTGTGCCACTGATTTTCAATAAAGGCTGATTTAATTGATGAACCACCACATTCAGCTGATGCTGCTTAGCAAATGCTACAATTGTATCATTTCCTCCCCACTTTCCAAATTTCTTTAATTCGTCAACATATTCTTCAAAAGGGGAGTCATTTACTCTAAAAGACTCAAACTCTTGTCTATGGTTAATCATGTAAGAAGCAGCTTCTTGTCTGTGTCTGAGATGATTTCTACAGTGACCTTCTATCTGGTCTGCTAAGGCCCTAAAGAGGCAATTTCCGTCTCCTGATACTTTACGAAGACTGAGTCCCAAAGCATTTAACTGATCAGTGGGATTATCATTATCTAACCGACTGTTAAAACTTTTTACCACATTCCCCCCTTTTGTTCCTCAAGACTTGGCAAAGATAGTGGAGTGGTTTGCCATTTCCTTCTCCAGTTCATTTTACAGATGAACCAACTCAGGCAAACAGTATAAAGTATCTGGCCCAGTGTTGTTCAGCTAGGAAGTGTCTAAGGCCAGATTCGAACTCAGGAAGATGACTCTTACTGACTCCAGGCCCAGCAGTCTATCCACTATGCCACCTAGCTGCCCTATTAACTATTATAATCCTCAACAATAATTATTTACTTTAGTTATATCTTTGAATTATAATTATTTTTGAGTCACTCAAAGGTAGAGACCACTTCATAAGAAAACATTTTGTAATTATAAAAGCAGTAAAATAACTATGTTATTGTTATATTTGTTTAATGCTTTCAATAAAGATGATATGGTGAAAGGAGAATGATGTACAAAAAAAAATGTAGCCCATTTTCAGGCTTCAAAAAATGCATTGTTTCCTAAGCTATTTGCTATAGTAAATACTAAAGAAGGACCAAAAGAGAAATATTTCTCACACAGAATGCTTTCCAAACCATCCTCACAAATGTTTTTAATTCTATGAGCCAATCATAAATTATATTTAACTTAGTTCTCATGTCTTAGCATGTCAGATTTATGAGCTTTTTTTTTCTTAGACATGAATAAAGGAGATAGAAGATATGCCATTAGAAATCAAATTCAATTCAACTCAATGGCTATTACATACCCTCCCTCCATGCTTAAAACAATACTCATATAGGTTCAAAATACATATTTTTTTTAAAAGAAGATGCAATTGAATGTACAATTGGATAGATAGATAGATAGTTTGACAATTGGAGTGACACCACCTGCTGGAGAGTTACTGTAGGAAAGCTCTGCCATGAGGAGAAGGTGTCTGAGGTCAAGCCATGTGGCTTTGAAGGTCAGTTCCTTGGCGTCAGGAAGTGATGTTTGCTCAAGGGTACTGTCGATCAAAGCTACCAGCCAATCAGCTTGGAGCTGTGTATGCATGTGGATGGGATGTTCCCGGTTTTCACAAGGGACTTGTGGGATGAAGAAGGGGTGAGGCGCTCTCTCTCTCTCTCTCTGTCTCTCTCTCTCTCTCTCTGTGTGTCTCTCTCTGTCTCTCTCTGTCTCTCTCTCTCTCTCTGTCTCTCTCTCTGTCTCTCTCTCTCTCTCTCTCTCTCTCTCTCTCTTTTACCAGGACCTCAGGGAGGAGTGGAGCAGGAGACACTGGCTCCCTGAGATAGACAGCTGAATCAAGGCCTCTTTCTCTCTCTCTTCCCCAAATTCTTATGCTCCTTAATAAATGCTTAAAAGTCTAAACTCTTACTAAAGCTTCTAATTTATTGGTGACCAGTCATTAGATTTTTAGACAGTATAGCTAGAATCTTAACCACCACTGTACAGATAGCAACTTTATAATAGAAAGATAGATAGATAAAAATAAAGGAATGAAGAAAGGATGAATAGAGTAATTATGTTGTCCCATTATTCAATTTAATACACATACATGTACATCCCTACCAAAGTGATATTCCTAAAGTGGAAGTCTGGCTATGTTTCAACCGCAATTCAAACTCCACTGTACTCTTTCTTGACCACCAAGAGCAAATATAAAATCTTTTGTTTGACTTTTAACATTTTCAGTCTCCCTCCATGTCTTCCTTCTTTTTATACTTTACTCCCCTCCATATTTTCTATAATCCAATAACCCTGGCCTCCTTGCCATTCCTGAAACAAGACACTCCATCAACCAAATCTTTATATTTTTATTGACTATCCCCCATGCCTGTAATGTTTCCCTCCATCTCCATCTCTTGCCTTCCTTCAAAACTCAGCTAAAATCCCACTTTCTGCAAGAAGACTTTTCTGGTTCTCTTTAATGCCTTCCCTCTGAGATTTCTTGTAAATTATCCTTTATTTATCTTCAATGTACCTCTCCCATTAGATAACCAGCTCTTTGAGGGTAAGTACTGTTTTTGCTTTTCTTCGTATCCACAGAGCTTAGTATAGTCTAGCACATAGTAGGTACTTAATAGATGCTTGTTGACTGACTCTCTTCCATGTGAGCACACACACACACACACACACACACACACACACACACAACCTGAGTTATATAGAGAATGCATATATATCTTTTCCCTGCTTCCAGTTGACCACATATATAACTCAGCATTTGGGCATGTTAGAGAAAAGCAACACCCTGAACATTCTTCCCACCATGTTGTGACCCAGTACTGAAAGAGCTTGGCATTTGGGTTAATATGTAGCAAACTCATATTGGTCTCTTGATCCTCCCCCAAATTGTGTTTGTATTATGGGAAAACGATATTGTATCAGTTAACAAGTTGGTTCTTTTGCTTCAGTTTACCTAAATGTTGTACTCTTTCTTTACTCCCCATGAGGAGGATAAGGGATGGGCTGTGTGTACTCTTTCCCTCCACCCTGGTACAACTCCCACATGGAGCATAGATTGAACTAAGCAAGCTTGTGTCAGGTCCTCTAGCTAGCTTTCCTTCCTTTCCTTAATAAGCAAATGAATATCATTCTCAAAGTCACTTGGGTTACAATACTTCAGCCACATCCTTGAATTGCATTTATCTCTGATTTATTCAAAGGTAGAACCATGCTATGGTTGGGAAGTACCTCAACAGGAAAGTACATCTGACACCTTCATTTTCCAGATGAGAAAAATGAGGCCTAAGGTTGTGGCAACTCACCCAAAGTCACCTAATGACCATCTAAATTTCCAACTTCTAATCTACTTTCCACTGTAGCAGTGGTTTGTGGGGAAGTCAGCTATTGTGCTGTAACTCCCAGGGACTCCATTTTAAAACCTTGTTTGTGAGTCACTCGAATGTGTGTCCAGCAGCTTCCTAAGATGGTAGGTCACATGCTCGCTAACCCCATCTCCCATTTGAAATATGGACCAAACAAAATACTTAGAGAGGAGTTGAGGGCACTAATCCCACCTTCTCATGATCATGTGATATAATCAAAATTGTTGTTCAGTCATTTAGTACAAGTCTTTGTGACCCCATGGATTAGAGCATGCCAAACTCTTCTATCCTTTACTGTATCCCAACGTCTATCCAACTTCATGTTCTTTGCTTCCATGACCCTATATTTCCCAACATCAGGGTCCTTTCCAATGAGTCCTATCTTCTCCATTATGTGGCCAAAATATTTAAGCTTCAGTTTCAGTATGTGTCCTTCTAATGAATAATCTGAATTAGTTTCTTTAAGTATTGACTGATTTGATCTCACTCAGAATGTTTTTGCCCTTCTATGGGAGACACAAACTCCTGTCCACGAAAGTAGTGCATGAATGGAGTCCTGGTTCCCAATGCTTTTCTGCTTTGACATGTTAAATAAACTCCTTTTAACTTGCTGAATTTGCTTCTAATTGGGGCAAAGGCCTGAACAAGGATTTTTATTAACAGGTTTCCAATCCTTTCAAGTATAATTAGGAGGATCTCTTTTTAAATGTAAAAAAATGGGTTTGTTTTATAGGAATTGTACAATTTGCATGCATTGATTAAATAAAATAAAGAAACAAAAAGCTTCTATCAATTCACTAAAAATCAGTTTTTAAAATAACTTGTATTTTACTAAGCATAATAACATTAAAATATTTTTGAAAAATAGCAATCCATGTTATTGATTCATTTTATTCCACTTATAGTTAGGATGTTTGTACATTTTGGGAACCAAAATAGACTACCAGACTTCATATAATAAATGCTCTGCCTATGGGGAATCCATGCCCCACAGACTGAGAAAGACTACCCTGCATGAGCTCCAAGGCCATCGTTTGGGTGGAAGTCAAGGTCATTAACCAATAAAAGATCTAAAGAGATAATCTGACATGACCAAATAAGAGAAGCCAACTGTCCTTTGTACACACTAAGTCAAATTCAGCTTAATAAGTGTAAAAAAGACATATGGAGTTAAAAGCACCCTTGAATGAAATATTTTGAGCAGCATCTGCCATTCAGTGAAATATGACAAGGAAAATAAGATATTTTTACCATCATGATCTTTCAAAGATGAGTTATTTTATCTTTAATTCCCTTTCATAGGTTTTCCAGCAGGGGGCTCCCTGTCACTTCTTTTTTTTTTCTGTGACCAAAACATCGTTTTTTATATATATTTTTAAATCAACATATACAGCAATATTAAAAATGATTATTTAAGGTTGAACCAGGGAAGTCAGGAACCTCTCAGAATTGAATTGATCCATGGTAAAAATCACCAGTAATCATAAATATTATTAATCCCTAAAGTTTGGGCATGTACCTGGTGAATATGAATGTTAGAAAGGATACTCTGGCCAGGCAGAGTTAGGCATACTACTGTAGAACTTCATTTTAAATTATATTAATAAAAAATGTGAAATTGACATAATATAGGACCTAGAGTGAAGTCATATTATTCTAATATGAAAAATTGTCCTTAAGAACACTCTGCTTTCATGTTTAAACACTTGTTTGAGGTAAGCCACCTCAAGCAGGCTAATAATATGAAATGCAGTCTTTGATTTAAGTCAGGGTCATGGGATGATTGTTACTGTTTTTGGATATTCCAAAATTGAATTAGGTAAGTACGCTATAATTTCCCTGAGCCAAGGTAGGTTTTTCGAATGAATTTGCTTTCCATTTTTACTGTGTCTTTAAAACACACACATACACACCACTGTGTACTTACTGCTTTCTGAATAGTACTTTGTCTTTAAAAGTCTTATGGATTACAAGGAATTTAATTTGCATAATTAATCCTTATAATACCCCTTGAAGATAGTGTTCATGATAATAAATTGTGTTCTATAATTTAACTTTTCTACTAGAATTTAAGATGATAAGGCCTTCATTCTTTGGTATCCATTTAATTGTTCTTGAATTCTATAGTGAATGAGCATTGTTATCATTGAGTGCTGTGTAGGGAGAAAATTATGAAAAAGGAGAGTTTGGAGGCAAAGAAAGAAAGGCCCTTCATCTCCCTTCTTTTGATATGAGACTCCATTTTAGACACCCTCTGTTTCAATGCAGATGGAACAGAACATTGTGTCTGAATCTACCTATTTTTTTTTCTGAAAAACTAAGCATACAGAAAGATAAGTTGTCCCTGATAATTGTAGAAGAAACAAATTGCTTCACTCTCCCCATAAAGCCAGCTTTAGAGGAAAACAAGTTACTTTGTTTTTCCTGAAAAAGCAGATTCAAAACATACAATTGTTTACCTTGGTATATACAAAGACATACAAAAATCAAAGACTCATCCACAGATCAATGCCTGTATCTAAGTGTCTGTGGGGGCCTTTTCTTCAGGGTTTTCATTTATCTGTGTGTCTTTAAACACATTCACATCTAATGTGATACTCTTAATTGCTCTGTTCATGTCATGGTTTTTTGCTATGACAAAAAGAAAGAAATCGAATCATGGAACAGTCCAGTGCAGTTCCAAACACACTATTGTTTGATCTGAGATCAAAACTAGAAACTCATGACTAAATATTTTCATTCTGGTGATCATATCATCTACCTACTTCAACTTAACATCTTTATCACATTAATTGGGTCAAGAATTCAAGTTGTTTTTAAAAAATTCTTCTGGAGACACTTGAAAATCTAATCCAAGCAGAAGTCTTTGGAGAAAGATTATTCTAATAAAACAAAGAAAATATCTTATATCTTTAATTGGCATATGCTTGTACTGAGTCCCTAAGCTACAGGTTATGTATCAATTAGATTTCTAAATGGTATTATTCTATTCTTAAGATTTCCATCAATAAAAACTTTTAGGTCTTCAGATATAGGGACAGCATCTTGCTAGATCCCATGCTAGCGGGAGAGTATGAATAAATGAATGAATGCATAAACAAATGAATAGATGACTGACTGAATGAATGAATAGAAAAGTATTGAGGATACAAATACAATACAGCTAGATAGCCCCTGTTTTCTAGGAGCTTATATTCTAATTGGGAGAAACAACACATACAAGAAAATTTGGCTTGTAGGGAGAATGGTTAAGTTCAGGGGTCCTGAGATCTAAGACTCTCTCCTTTTTAGTTGATCTGAGTTACCTCATTCCTAATGAGAGAGCTCCTTCATTCTATATTGTCTAATATATACTCTCCTATGTATACTATCTCTGGTTTTCTTTTGCTATGATTTGGATAAATAGGTTTCTTTACTAATCACTATGTATTTGTTAAGAAAGTGGTCAAGCTTTGAATATAGAGTTTAGAATTCTGCTTCCCTCCTATAATGAAACCATGATCAGAAGTTAGATTGAATATGGAAACCTCATTTCCTAGACTAATAATATTTAAGGGAGTAGATAATATTAACCTAGCCTATTACCCCATCTCTCTGAGGAAAGCAAAAGTAACCTCTAACCCTAATTTCTTGCTTCCCCTCCTGGCTGGAATTAGAGTCTCCCATGGAGAAGGGTGGGGGGAAAGAGGCTAGAGATGTCTGTCCTGACTCTCTTCAAGCCATACAATGATAGTCCTCATAACATGGAGGCCCCACCATATATGGGAGCCAAAGAAGTCTGAACTTTATTCTATAGGTCATCAGGAGCCACTGATTGACTTGCTGATATCTATATTTAAGAAAGATTATTCTGGAAAATTGTAAAGGATGGATTAAATGAGAGATGGAACACAAAAAGCAGGATAGGAGGGCTATTACTGTAATAAGAAAAGGTGATAATAAGAGGGTGTATCCTAAGTTAGCAGCAGTGAGAATAATGAATAGAGGATGACCAAGAGTTATTTCAAAGGTAGAATTGAAAGAACCATAGTAATTGAATGGATCTACAAGGTGAAGGAGAGAAAGGTCACAAAAATTACTTCAAGATTATGGATATCACTGACCAGGTAAATGGTAGTACCACTGCCAGAAATATTGACATTAGAAAGAGAAGTAGGTTTAATGGAAAAGATAAAGAACCTGACTGAACCCTTTTAGTCTCTTTTATTGGAATATCTCCTTCCTCCTACTGAGTGGTGAACACCTATACCAGTTCTGCTCCACCACCCTTGAGAGCCCCATTGTAAAAATGGTCCATTGCTTCAAAAGTCGTTGATATTTTTTCTCACTAGTATCACTAAATATCTACGAGAGATCTTCAAACAAACATTGGATGACCACTTAACTCTTGGAATGGACGTTTACACTCATATACAAATTATATTAAATGGCTTTTGAGGTTCTTTTGAGGATCCTGTGATTCTTTGTTCAATTGTATCACATTCTTATAACCTCCAACCTCTTCACACAGATTAAGATTCTACCTTTGTGTTCATTTTTTTCTTCTTTGTTTTCTATTTCCATCAAAATCATTCATTCTTAAAATTTAAATCTGCCAAGCTAATTATATACAATGATGATAAAAATGTCACAGTAATATTTGTAAAGACTTAAAAATTACCTTTTTCCACATTTTTTATGTATGTATCCCATTAACAAGGCAGAATGGAGGCAATTTCCTGGATACAGTGGCAGGGGCTGGGGGAAGCTTCTTTCATTTTAACTTATGATGATGGTTCTGGTTTTGGATATCTCCTGATTACCTAGAGAAATGTCTCAAATCTCCTTATTTCTTTACTAGTGGAAGCCATGCCTTTATCTGGTATGAATTGCAAGAGGGCTAACATTTTATTATAGTGAGATACCTAAGAAAAAAAGTTCTTGAAATAATGAAAAATGAATTCAAACAGGTGTTTAGAGAATGAGAAGAATGATCTTATTTAGAACTAGGAAAATTAACAGGAAATAACCTTATTGTCTGGCAACCCTCATGCACAAAAAGTTAATTCACATTGATTCGATAATCTTTGCTAGTTATCTCCATGTGGCTCTAACTGTATCCAGTCACTTTTCCCCTCTTCCTTTCTGCTGATATGACTGAAAAAAGTTTCAACTTATTTCTTGCATCTCCTATCCTATCCTTTTCTTCTCCATCCCAGCATTTCATCAATTTTATCATTCTCTTGTACAATAGTGTTCAAAATATGTCCCAGGAAGCCCTAGGGATCCCTAAAGTACTGTCAGAGGGTCCATGAGGTCAAAACTACTTTCATAATAACAATAAGATTTTTAAAATTTCTGATATAGTAGAAATATATGATGTGGCTTATATCTATTGAAATATGATACATGATAGGTAGGTAGATGGACAGATGTATGGATAGATCATACATACGTACATACATACATACACACAATGCTACATAAACAAAAATTCTTTAGTGTACTCAATAAGTTCTGAGAGTATCAAAAGGTCCTGAGACCAAAAAGTCTAATAACAATTGTTTTTAGTATAGTCAAATGCTCTTCCTATTCCCACTTGGTTCTCTTTATCTTACCATTTCAACTCTTTCTTCCACTATTTCTACTTTATTGCTGCCTCTACAATTTACTGCTTAAATTTCACCAAAACCATAATTATAAAGAACTCTGTTGATCACCAGATTCTAAGGCTGCTGAATTTTTTTCAGCCCATTCACCACCTTTGACCTTTATTCATTAGAACAAATAAAGGTTTCTACTAGAGTAAACACACACGATAGTAAGTACTCACTACTCACAGTATAATTCTAGGCTATATTGAGTCCCACATATAATCTTTAGGGCATTCTATGAATGCAGCCAATCAAACTTTCCCTGGAGGAATAAAGAAAAAGTGATAAGCAGCTATATATATTCAGTGGGTCCATAAACACTTATTAAGTCACTATTATTTGCCAGGCAGGAGCTAAATCCTGGGGATAAAAGAGAGTCCTTGTTGTCAAAGCAGTCACAATCTAATGAGAAAGATACCAACTACATACAAACAAGATATTCACAGGATAAATTGGAAATGAGGAAAAGAGGGAGAACAGAAGAATTAAGACAGTTTAAGAAAGGCGGTTGTTGTTCTTAGTCCTTGAAGAGAACTGAAAGGAGTGGAGATGTCTCTAAACTTGCATATCTCCCATTTCTTTTGATCTGCAGTTCTGCTTCACTCATAGAGCACAACATCTTCTTTGATGTGGGAACACCATGCTGGATGGTCCTTTGCCAGTGTCTCACAATTGATTCCAAAGTTTTTCAGAGAGACTTTGAAAGTGTTGTTATATTGCTTCTTCTGGTCACCATGTGAGCATTTGCCTTGCATGAGTTCTCTGGAAAATAGTTTTTTAGGCAAAAGTACATTCAGCATTCAAATAACATGGTCAGTCCAAGAGAACAGCGCTCTCTGTAGTAGTTTGAATGTTTGGCAGTTTAGAAAGAAAGGGACCTACCTCAGTGTCCAGTACTTCATCTTTCCAGATCATCTTCAGAATCTAAGGTAGAGTTTTATCCACAACCTTTAGGAAGTCAGAAGGTAGAGATGAAGGCAGAGGGAATCCCAAGCATGGGAGTTAGCCATGACAATTTCCAGAGTCTTGAGCAATGTCTTGTAAAAGGAATAAGGAAACCACTGAAAGGTTGGAAGAATATGTGATGGGGGGAATAGGGGAGAAGGAAAGGAAAGGAAAGGGAAGGAGGTGTAAAGTTTAAAAAGAGAAAGACAAGTTCATGAAGTACTTTAAATGTGAATCAGAGTATTCAAAGAATTAACATTGAGGAAAAGGCATATATATTCAGTGGACAGGTTTGTTTGTTTGTTTGTTTTTAATCTATAACCCCAGTGCCAGCATAGTGCCTGGCATATAATAGGAGCTTAATAAATGCATGTTGAATAATAATGACTATTATTATTATGATGTTGTTGTTGTTGATGATGATGATGATATCTGACATCAGATACTTACTAGCTGTGTGACCTTGGGCAAGTCATTTAACCCTTGAGAAGGAAACAGCAAACTACAATTTTTATGTACTATAAACATGGATATTATACAGCACAATTTGGGAATAGAATTAGTAAAGAATTTCTTTGACTAGTTCCTGAACAACCCAGGTTAAAGGGATATAAGACCAAATTAGTAGTCAGTGAGAGCTTTTCGATAAAAATTATTTCTAGAAAATGTTTAGGGAAGATAGGTTATTTTTATTTTCAGAGCTCCAAAACACAAGAGGTAAAAGAAGCAAGAATTATGTTTTGCCTGTAGTAACTTCAAGAGCAATATGATTACTGAACATAGAAACTGCAGAGGAGCCAGAAACTAGAAGATTATTAGCTTTATTATAGGGAAGGGGAGGAAAAGAAGCATTTATTGAACACCTATTATGTGCTAGGCATTATGCTAAGTATTTCAGAATTATTATCTTATTTGACTCTCACAACAACCCTGTGAGGTAGGTCCTATTATTATCCCCATTTTACAGTTGAGGAAACTGAGAGTGATAGACCCTTGTCTAGGGTAATACAGCTAGTAAATGGCCAAGGCTGGATTTGAACTTGGGTCTTCCTGATTCCAGGTTCAGCACTTATTCCACCATGCCATCTAGCTGCCTCCTATCTTATGCTTTATTGTATAAGGCATATTTTTATAAGCTACATACTCACAAACACCCACCCACCTATTTTTAGTCCAACAGGAAAATTTTGGCAGTTTGTTGTAGTGTTTTATGGAATAAATGTGCTTCACAGAGAAGAGAGAGGGAGACTGAGAAAGAAGAAGAGGAAGGAGAAGAAGAAGAAGAAGAAGAAGAAGAAGAAGAGTAAATTTATTTTTTATTTTAAAATTTATTTACTTATTTTTAATTTATTGGATAAAACAAGCATTTCTATGATATGATACTATATCATACCATACCATACCCTACCATACCATACTATACCACACCATACCATACCATATGAAATGATACCATATGATACAATACAATAGGAGTATAATACAATATAATACAATACAATATAATACATATGAAACAGCAGATCTATTATGTACAACTTGCTATTTTTAAAAATTTATAATAAACTTATTATGTAAATTTCTTCCCCCCTTTTTTCCTTCTGTCCCCCTCACCCTAAAGATGGCTACCATTAGAAACAAATAGGTGTGTGTGTCGGCATGTATGTGCACATGCATGTGTGTAAAATTATTGCTTATAAGACTTATGGAGAGGTGAACAATTTATGAATAAACAAGAGCTAGAGAGCAAAGTTAGGTGTAAAAGAAGGGTATGTTTAGACTTCTTCACACAGTCTCAATTAGAAATTTTAGGGATTAGCTCCATAGCAACACAGCTCTGCTAACCCCATTAATCTACACTTGATTCTGACTATATTTCTTCTTATCAATCAAGATATCATTGTATATCAGTATAATCTATTGAGATGCATACCAAGGAAAATTCTAATAAGCTAGTCAGTGTAAATTTAATTATTGATTTCCCTTTTTTAAACAATATGCCCCCAAGCCAAGAATAATCTGGAACAAAAACTCAGCAAGGATATCTCATCATCCAACTATAACCCAGAGTTCTTATGAAGCTTTCCCACTCTGAGAGACAGCATGGATTGCTTTAACATGAATTCCCTTCTCAAAAATGTAGTTATCCCATTTTAGAAAAAAACAAAAGTACAGAAAGAAAGAAACACCCCCAGATTCCCCAATATCTTTAAGTAGTTTAATTTCATAGCAAGCAATGAGATCATAGAGATTCAGAGTTATAGTTATTTCTAATGCTCAATTAGAAAAAGGTCAGATTTGAGCAGTGTAAATGATCACCTTTTAGCTAATGGATACAGAAGACTTGGGCAATCTAAATTTTCTAGCCATTGGAGGCTCTTTAGTGCACTGATTGATTTAGCATTTTTCCACAATACTTGATGATTGTGGGGTCTCACTTAAAATACTATTTTGTTTTCTCACCTCCCTCAGCAGAGGTGTACAGGGAAAACAAGGTAATCTAAATTTTTATTCCAAATGTTTTGTTTTTTTCATGAAAGTATTTCTATCTGTCTATTAAAATATTCTCATTCTGTAATTCTAGCATAAGGTTTAGTGTTTCCCTCAGTTAATAATGTGAGTAAATTATTAAGGAATTCATTTGTAATTCACTTATTCAGTCACTCTGATGACTAGAACAAATCTAAATATATCCAAAAGATAGCACTCTAGGTCTTCCCAAGAAAAAAAAAACAGAAAAATATACATCTAGCATTTTTCCAGGAAGAAAAAGAACCTCCCACACAAAACATTTCTTCTAAATCATTCTTTTTTCAATCATTTTTTAAAAATTGTGTTCCAAAGTCTCTCCTTCCCTCCAGCCCTTTCTACACCCATGTGAAAGGCAAGCAATATGATACCCATTATAAATGTGAAGTCATGCAAAACACATTTCCATATTAGCCACATTGCAAGAAAAAAAATGATAATAAAGAAAGTGAAAAAATATGCTTTAATCTGAACTCAGAATTTATTAATTCTCTTTCTGAAGAGGGATAGCATTTCTTTGGAATTGTCTTGGATCATTGTATTGATCAGAGTAGCTACTATTATCATATTGTTGTTACTGTGTACAATCTCCTGATCCTGCAAACTTCACTTTGCATTGGTTCATATAAGTCTTCTTAGGTTTTATCTGAACCCATTCTTCTTATCACTTCTTCTAGCACAAAGTAGTCCATCATAATCATATAATCATAAACTTTAACTTGTTCAGCCATTCCCCAATTGAAGAACATTCCCTCAATTTCTAATTCTTTGCACCACAAAAAAAATCTGCTATAAATATTTTTGTACATATAGTTCCTTTTTTTCCCCTCCAGTCTTTTTGGGGAATAGGCCTACTCATATTATTGCCAGGTCAAAGGGTAATTTGCTTTATAGCCCTTTGGGCTTAGTTTCAAAATTGTTCTCCAGAATGGTTGAGCCAGTTACAACTCCATCAAGCAGTGTATTAGTATACATATATTCCACATACCCTCTAGCATTTGTCATTTTCTTTTTCTGCCATCTTGGTCAATATAACTGTAAAGTGATACCTAAGACTTGTTATAATGTGCATTTCTCTAATTATCTGGGATTTAGAGCATTTTTATAAGACTATTGTTTGATTTCTTATTTTGAAAAATTGCCTATTCATATCCCTTGACCATTATCAATTGGGGAATCGGATCTTATTTTTATAAATTTGGGTCAAGCCCATTTATATTTGAGAAATGATGCCTTTATCAAAGAAACTTGGTATAAAATATTTCCCAGTTTCTTTTTTCTTTCTAATTTTGGCTACTTTAGGTTTGTTTTGCACAATCTTTTTAATTTCATGTAATCAAAATTAGTTATTTTCCCTTTCATGATCCTCTTTATCTCTTGCTTGGTCAAAATTCTTCCCTTACCCATAGATCTAAAAGGCATATTTTCCATGCTCCCTTATTTGCATATGAAATCACTCTTTATGTCTAAATCATGTACCCATTTTGATCTTATCTTGGTATATGGTGTAAGATGTGAGTCTATGTCTATTTCTGCCAGACTGCTTTCCAGTTTTCCCAGCGATTTTTGTCAAATAGTGAGTTCTTGTCCCTAAATCTTGGATCTTTGGGCTCATCAAATATTAGACTACTATGGTCATTTACTTCTTCATGCTATGTACCTACTTTTTTTTTGGCAGGGCAATGAGGGCTAAGTGACTTGCCAGGGTCACACAGCTAGTAAGTGTCAAGTGTCTGAGGCCAGATTTGAACTCAGGTCTTCCTGAATCCAGAGCCAGTGCTTTATCCACTGAGCCACCTAGCTGCCCCCCTACTTCTTTTTTTTTTTTTTACAAATAATAAACATTTTTATTTATAGTTTTGAGTTCAAATTTTATCCCTCTTTCCCTCCCTCCCCTCTCCCCTCCCTGAGGCAGTAAGCAATCAGATATTGGTTACACATAAGCAGCTATGTAAAACATTACCATATTAGTCATTTTGTATAAGAAAACTTGAATAAAAGAAAAAAGAAAGTAAAAAATAGCATGCTTCAATCTGTGTCCAATCAATATCAGTTCTTTCTTTGGAGGTGGATAGTATTTTTCATCAATAGTCTTTTGGGATTGTCTTGGATCATTGTATTGATGAGAATATCTAAGTCATTCAGAGTTCTTCATCAAACAATATTGCTGTTTCTGTGTACAATGTTCTCTTGGTTCTGATCACTTCATAATACATCAGTATGTAAAAGTCTTTCCAGGCCTTTCTGGATTGTCCTGTTTGTCATTTCTTACAGCACAATAATATTCCATTACAATCATGTACTACAATTTGTTTAGCCATTCCCCAATTGATAGGCATTTCTTTAATTTCCAATTCTTAGTCACCACAAAAAGCACTGCTAGAAATATTTTTGTACAGATAGATCTTTTTTTCCATTTTGGGGTTTGTCTTTGGGATACAGATCTAGCAGCAGTATTGCTGGATAAAAGGGTATGCACAGTTTTATAGCCCTTTGGGCATAGTTCCAACTTGCTCTCCAGAATGGTTGGATCTTTTCACAACTCCACCAACAGTAAATTAGCATCCCAGATTTCCCATTATATACCTATATCACTATTCAATAATTCTATTTTTTAGCCAGCACCATTTCTTTTAATAATTAACACTTTATAATATAGTTTTAAATCTGGTATTGCTAGCCCACCAGCCTTCAGATTTTTATTCATTGATTTTCTTTACATTCATGACCTTTTGTTCTTACAGGGAAATTTTGTTATTATTTTTTCTAACTCTTTAAAAATAATTCTTTGTTGCTTTGATTTGTATGGCATTAAATAAGTATCATTTCTATTATATTGACTTGACCTATCCATGAGTAATTAATAAATTTCTCCAGTTGTTTAGATCTGTCTTTATTTGTCACTCTTCTTACATTTTTATCTGGTTATAAAGGTTTCCTGGACTTTTCTATATACTTCTAGGAATTTTGGCCAATTTGACAAATCAGCCTCTTTCTGTTTGAAGTAGAAAAGTCCTATGACTATTTTTTTTTATCAAAAGCAAAAGTTGTCTCATTCCCTGTCACAGAAAAGAGAAGCATGCTTTTTTCCAAAAGACATTTTCAGTGAAAACCACTGAGAGAAAGTTATGCAAAACACATTGACCTATGTTCTAAGAGATTGAGTTTACAACCCAGATCTATTATTAACTGGCCATGGGACCTTGGCCAATTCCTTTCACTTTTCTTGGCTTCAATTTCTTCATCTGTAAATGAGGGACTTGGAATAGATATTCTGGAAGACCCCATAAAGTTCTGAAAGTCTAGGAAATAGATCACAATGGCACTTCTCTTCAGTTGAGGCTGCCCTAGGAATGAGTTAAGCTTTACACAGAAAATGCTTTAGCGAGAGAGTCCTTTGAAACTGATTTACAAGAGGGTTTTGATCCTGATTCAATCATAACCTTTTAAACAAAAGTTACATGGAAAATATAGCAAGTGAGAGATTATTTCATTTCTCAACAGTTATGAAAAATCTACCACTGTATCTCAGTGTCAGCCTTTCCTAAAATTGGTTTCAATGTAAGAATATACAACCTGATATATACATTTAAGTATGTGTATATGTATAAATTATATATGTATATACATATGTGTGTATGGATGTATATAGAAATCTGTGTGTGTGTGTGTGTGTGTGTTTGTGTATACTCAGATGCAAACATGATATCTTTGGTGTGGATGTTCCAATTATGCCTATTCAGACTTATCCATCCTTTCCAAATCCTGCCCATGCCTTCCCATGGGAGGACAGTTTATACATGTATATTGATAAATGCCTGCAAAGGGTTGGACTAGTTGGTATTTATCATCTTTTCCAGATCTAAATTTTTTTAAGGGTTTGTATTTCAAAGTAATGGCCTCATTGAGAGTGTTAAACCTGTTTATAAAAATGTTCAAACATATGCCATCTTGGTGGGGTTTTTTTGGTTTTGGGGGTTTTGTTTGTTTGCTTGCTTGCTTTGTGGGGCAATGAGGATTAAGTGACTTGCCCAGGGTCACACAGCTAGTAAGTGTCAAGTATCAGAATCTGCATTTGAACTCAGATCCTCCTGAATCCAGTGCCAATGCTTTATACAACTGTGCCACCCAGCTGCCCCAAACATATGCAAATCTTGATTCAATTCGATAAATATTAATTAAGCATTTATACTGTGCCAGGCACTGTGCTAGATCTGAGAAATGTAAGACAAAAAGGAAAACAGTCCCTGCCCTCAAAAGAGCTTGCGTTCCATTAGAAATAATAAGATATACATAGGTAGGTATATACAAAATACTAAACAATAATAACAACAATGATGAATCCATAAATATTCAGAAACTTCAAAATAGAATCTGAAAGCCATTGTTTGTTCAAAAATACTTGCATGTGTATTAATGGTTTTCTTCTCCCCCTGCCCCAACCCCATCCAATCCATCCTTCATTACCCAAACCAGAAATATCTTTCTAATTCATAGATCTGGTCACATAATCTGAAAAATCTTTAGTAGCTCTCACTTGTTGAGCCATATTCAAGCTTTACATTCCAACCTCTCCATATTCTAGTGTCATTATCAGCTTTATTTTGTATTACACTCCTCAATGCTCTCTACACATAAGTCAAAATAGATTCAACTCTGCCTCCAAAATTTGCCTTGTATTGTCACACCTTTGCTCATGCAATTCTCCATGCCTAGAATGCCCTGATGTAATACATTTGTTGTCTTAAATATCATTGTGAATACTAATCTAATGTATATTCATGTGACATATCTGGTAAATATGACATAAAAGTCAAAACAATTGTGTCAGCCCCCCTAGTGATCATGGCTTAAATACTGGTGCATATAGGGTTTAGAGCTGAAAGGAACCTTAAAACAGTGATGTCAAATTCAAATGAAAATAGACCCCTGTGGCATCATATTACCTTAGAAAGCCACAAATTAAAGTTGCACTATACTGGATTTTTATTTTTGTTAAATATTTCCCAATTGCCTTTTAATCTACTTCAAACTGGTCTCAGAAGCCTTGCAGGAAATAAGTATGACACCTCTGCCTTAGAGGTATTCTAATCAAATGTCTGATTTGACCCATGAGGAAACTTTATCAATTCATTCAACAAACATTCATTAAGCATTGAGTGCATTAGAAACAACATGATGGGCACCAGACCCAAAGCCAGAGGACTTGAGTTAGAAGTTCTGGCATCTGACATTTATTAGTTGTGTGACTTGGGACTAGTCAATTGACTTCTCTCAACCTTCCTTTCCTTATCTGGAAAAAAATGATAAAAAATATACTACCTTCATCACAGGGTTGATCTAAGAATAAAATGAGATAATGCATATAATGGACTATATAAATGTGTCAGGGAAATTAATGGTCACAGAAATAATGATAAATAATATGGGAATTAATCAACATATTAATCAATTGACAAGGATTTATTAAGCATCTACTTTGTGCCAGGAAACTATACTAAGTAACAAAAAGATGAAGAGAAAAATGAAGCAAAATAATCCAAATATTCTATTTGGAATGACAGCATTCGCATGTATAAACTTATAAAATTATAACATAAAATGGACACATAAATACAAAATACTTGGAAATAGAGGATAATTTACATATATTCTGACAATCTGAATCCACCATATTTTTGTTTTAGTTAATTCACTTTGAATGTGTTACAGTTTTTGAGGAGAAAGAGACAAGGAGAATAAAGAATACACTGTTTGTGAAGAAAGGGGGGAAATGGTCTATTTTCTCTTCTAATAATACCCCAGAAAGAGACTTCATAAAATACTTTCGTCAACTGACAAACATTAATTACTCTAACAATAACTCATATTTATATAACCTTTTTAGAGTTTGCAATATAACAATTATAATAATTATTATATATAATTATATATAATATATAATAATTATGAAAGCAGTAATTTTGTTATTGGGATATTTTTATCTGGACCTACACAAATCCTGAATGAGTAGGTAGATAATACAACTATTACTGTTCATGTTTTATAGATAAGAAAGCAGAATCTTTGAAAGATTAAATAGTTTGGTCAAGGTCACACAATAAATATCTTATGTAGGATTGCTTTAGAACCCAGGTCTTTTGCCTCCACATTTAACACACTCTCCATTAAGCTGTGCTCTCTCTAAATTTTGTACTATCTTCCTCCTTATCTTGCATTTTAGTAACTAATAGTTTTTTGAAATGTTTATTGTAATAGTTCCCCAACTATCCCATAATCACATGGAAATTTAACAATTGCTAGAATAACCACTTATTATGACTCTAATTCCTCAGTATATCAGGCAATGCCATCACTATCATGACTAAAGAAGTGATTGCTCTGTTCAGTTCTCCTTTAGATTAATGGATTAAGAGATGAGAGCCATCATTTTATGTAATTCTCTACTATCTACCACTCTCCCTTCCCTTGTTTCCTCAGGGAATATAAATAGATGATTGAAAGTTATCAATGGTAAGGCTTGCCTTAAATTGTGAAAGATGTTTCCATTGTCACAAGTAGCTTTCTAAGGAAATACTATAAATCCATCCCTTGCAAATCTGATTTCTGATGTTTGAAACACCCAGAATGGCAGATGCCTTGATCAACTTGCCTCTGATGTAGTTCACCCCTTTCTTTAGGTAGTACTATATCACTCATATCAAGAATGAATTTTTCACAGCAGAAATCATTGTTATCTCTTTGGTAGATCAGCCATTAATTGTAGTCAAAACTCTTCCCTACCAACTGGTTTTAGAAAACTATTTTTCATATTTAGTTAAAGAGAATGTTTGAATATGTAAAATGTAGCCATGACTAACAGAAATAACTAACTTGTATATGGTACTTCAAGGTTTAAAAGCTGTACACATGCACATTTCTCTAGTCTTCTTACACCCCACACCTTCTCACCAAGTACTCTTTGTTCCAGTGACGCTGTTCTCCTGATTGTTCCTCAGACAAGACATTCCATCACTCAACTCTTGACATTCTTCTTGACTGTCCCCCCTGTGCTTGAAATGTGCTCTCTTCTCATCTCTTCCTTCTGACTTCTCCAGCTTCCTTCAGTTGAAAGAGAACAAGGGGAAAAGGAATGGATAGGCAAAAAATATAATCAAGGATGGCACCATATATTCTTGGGCATAATGATCTTCAGGATGTGGGAGGAACAAAAGTCACAAGTCTATGCTTCAGGGTAGCACAGGCAAACTTAAAGTCTTGGCACTTCAAGAAGATATCATCTCAGGAGGTTTATGGGGGGATTTGGGGGTCAGATCCTGATGAGATGGGTGTGAAGACATCTGGAGGTTTCTAGTCTTATTCAAAAAAAGAGCAGGGACATGGTTAGGGAGTAGAAAGCTTGTTGGCAGAGAAAAACTAGGCTAGAAGAGTGGGAGGTTTGTATGGGCTATAATACTAGAAAAAAGTGATTAAAGCTATTCCTTTTAAACTCCTTATATATAAATATTACAAAAGTAAACCTCACCTTGTAGCTTAGGACAACTACACCATAAATGCATTGCATTGCTGGCAAAGAGAACTAAATGAGCGAGCTTGGATGGATTCATACAAATCTATCACCACCATTAGGAGGATAAACAAAAACCCCTGAAACTCAGTGTGTACCTTCTATAAATGATGAATGTGCAGCTTCACCTTTACTGACACATTTGCATTCAGAAGAAATAATAACTCAAATAGGTTTTACCAAAATGTTTGGCAATGGGGTGATTTTTAGAGATAGAAAATGAGCAAATAACCATCTATTTGCATATATTTTCCAGAACATCTGAATAAATATATAGACACTAAAATTCAGTTCCCTTGAATAAAATCAATTTTTAACCTGTGTAAAAACTGTTTTGTCTACTTTGAATTGATACAAGAAATGAATACTATGCACTGTTCTGGTGTACATAATAAGCTTGCCCATGTGCCTCTTAATCTTTCCATGATATGTCCTTTAATCTCTTATCTTTGACATTTCTGGAAATTTTAACTGGAAAAAAAAGATAATTCTCCTTTTCATGGCATTCTTTAATGAGCAATCCCTTGGAAAGCATTTTGCTGGGCTTAATGTCAGATACATTTACTAATGAAATGCATTTACTTTCAACAAGGTCTTGATTCAGTGTAAAATAGAAATCAATTACAGCATGAGTAACACACTGTCTGATTCTACTGACTTTCAATATGACTAAAGAAATGATTAAAACATCTTTTTGCTACAAATAAGGTAATACCCAAAGGCTCATTCAATACA
Source organism: Dromiciops gliroides (assembly GCF_019393635.1). NCBI lineage: Eukaryota > Metazoa > Chordata > Mammalia > Microbiotheria > Microbiotheriidae > Dromiciops > Dromiciops gliroides. Next base: position 182,394,777 of record NC_057863.1, on the reverse strand, counting down.
CATTCACCAGCTTAATATAAAATTGAATACATTTACCTAACAAATGCCTATGCACTTGAAAGTCATTCTAGGGCTTTCTGTTCTTTGCTTTCTTTAATCTCTAACTTCTTCACCTTTATCTAACCTCACCTAAATCTTCTCTCTCCATTCTGTTTTGTTTGTTTGTTTTGTCTTCAGATCTCTTTCTCCAGCTTTCACTATTTTTATCCTGTTTATCTGTATCTCTGTCTCTGTCTCTCTCTCTCTCACACACACACACACACCCCACAAGCAAGATTGTAATAGTCAGAAAACCTAAGTTCTACTCTTGACTGTAATCTTGAAGTTGGGCTAGAAAAAGATAAACATTTACTGATTGGCTACTCTGTTCCAGGCCCTGTGCTAAGCACTGAGGATACAAAAGAGGCAAAAAAGCAATTATTATCCTCCAGGTTCCTACAAAAGTATAAATGGGAAATAATTAGCAGACAGAAAGCACTAGAATTAATTAGGATTAGGAAAGGCTTCTTATAGAAATAGAATTTTAGTTTAGTCTTGAAGGAATCTTGAAGAAAACCAAAAGGCAGAAATGAGGAAGGAAAACATTCCAAAAGGGATACAAACAAAGAATATGCAGAGTAGAGAGATGGAGTATTTTGTTCTTACAACAGAAGAGGTCAGTGTCACTGTAATGAAAACTATGTAGTAGAGAGTAAAGTATAAGAAGACAGGAAAGTTTGGGGGGTGGAGAGTAGGCTATGAAGGGCTTTGAATGCCAAATAACAAATTTTGTGTTTGACTCTAGGGGCAAGAGGGAGCCCCAGGAGTTTACTGAACAGTGGGGGTAATATTGTCAGACCTGTGTTTTAGGAAAATAATGTTGGTGCCTGAATGGAGGATTGGAGAGAGATCTGAATTAGGCAGAGTCACCAGCAGCTTGTTGCAATCATTCAAGAATGACATGATAAGGACCAGCACCAGGGTGGTAGTATTTTTATAGGAAAGAAAGGGCCAAATTCAAGATATGTTGGAAGAGTGAAGTCAAGAACCCTTAGCAACAGATTGGATATGGGTAGTGAGATATAATGAGGAGTTGGGAATGATACCTACGTTATAAGGCTGAGGGACCTGGGAGATGGTATTGCCTTTCAGACTAATAGGAACGTTAGTAGTAGGAGAAGGTTTGGGAGGAAAGAGGTCATATTTCTATACCATTTAGAGCTTGTTTTTTCACAATGAAGCTATAAAGTAGGTTCTATAAGTATTTCTATTTTAGAAGTAGGGAAAATGAGGCAAGGAGATTCATGTTGGGGAACCAGGATTAGAATCCAGGTCTCCTTTATCTAAGTCCTATGTTCTTCCTATTGTAAGAAAAAGATAATGTGTCTATCAAATTATTATAAAAGACTATGGTGTTGGTGGCTTTGGCTCAATTTTCCAGTGGGGAAAATTTTCCTTTAACCATGTGTTGAACTCAATAAGGCATTGGGGGCTAGAGGAGAAGTGAAGTGCTTTCCCCTTTAATTAAAAGGCAGACCAGATTTGGAAGGTAAATTTCAGCTTTAAGTTTTTATTAGCAGATAAAAGGAATGAGAGAAAATCTAAAATGTAGTCCTAATTTCTCTATCCCAAATATATTGCAAGCTTTTGGGGACATAAAAAAATTGTGGTTCTGTCCCATGACTCTGTAATCCTTAATACAGTGATATTGTATACTACAGGACACAAATATGGAATCAATGAATGAAAGCCCTATAATCTATATTATCTTTTTCTAATGAATTACAGCATACCATTTTCTTTTTGCTGGACTAATCATAATTTGTAGCAGAAATAATTTTTAAAACATTGTTCACATTTTTATTATAAGAAGCATGTTATCTTATATGAATTTTAAAAGCAATTTATTCTAATCCTAAATTGATAGGGAAAACACGGATAGTTTTTTCTATCACTTCCCTCATTGTGGGGGGAATGAGGGGAGGTACCTAATCATCTAAGTGATTACATAGTATACCAAAGGAGCCATCACACAAGACTTTCATTTGTCATGGATTGGGGGAAAAGAAGTGGGTTTTAACTGGATGAAAATAATCCTAGGCTTACAAGAATGGACCAAAGTATTTGATTCAAGGGATGTAGTGAAGTGTTTGCCAACATCGTTTTAGGGATGAGATGAAGAAAGATGATATTTTTCTCTGGGGACCACTAAGGAGGGACACTAACTATAGGGATATCTAGCAAAGAGCAATTTGGAAAAGGAACAGAGCCAAACACCACTACAACTGATCAGAGGACTCAGTTTAGGCAGTGAAAGCTACAGAAGACATTTCCAGTCCCAAGCTAGGTTCAGTAGAGAACTAGAATGATTTCTTTTTTGCTCATCTAGAATTAAATATCTTACCTAATTAATTGATTGATTAATTAATTACTAATTTATTCTCAATTTGTATGTATTATTTTCCCTTGTAACTAAACCCTAGGGAACCTAGATTTTTGTGGCCAGTAAAGAGGGGTAATAGAAAAAAATAGGGAGCTAAGTAGTTTAGTGGATAAAGTGCAGGGTCTGAAGTCAGAAAGACTCACCTTCTTGAGTTTAAATCTGACCTCAGACACTTAGTAGCTGGGACCCTGGACAAATCACTTAACCATATTTGCCTCAATTTCCTCACCTGTAAAATGAACCACTGAAGGATATGGCAAACCATTCCAGTATCTGTGCAAAAACAAACAAACAAACAAACAAAACCCAAACAGGGCCAAGAAGTCAGACATGACTGAAACAACTTAAGGACAACAAAAAGAGGGGAGAAAGGGGAAGCCAGTGACATACATGAGCAAGAGGGGTCAGCTGCTAGAACTCTCTGTAATAAGATGATACCTGGTCAGGGCCTAGTTGGTATTCACAAGTTTCATTATGTTAAGTTAAAACTCAAGAGTACAGTGAAAAGAATGCCGACTGACAAGTTAGAGGACCTGAATTTTAGTCTCACCTCTCACACTTACTAACTGTGTGACCCTGGGCAAATAACGTAAGCCACCTAAGTCTCAATTTTCTCATTTATAAAATTAATAGGTTGGACTAGATGGCTTCTGAAGCCCCTTCCAACTCTAAATATATGAGCCTTTTGTCAAGAGATCAAGTGATTTGCCCAAAGATAAAGTAAATGTCAGAGGCAGGATTTGAACCTGATCCTATGATGAGGGAAGGTTTAGAAAGAGCAATAATGTTAGATCCTTTGGCTAATGATATAAATCTAGGTCTAGGTCTAGGTCTAGATCGAGGAATGAAAATAGAAATAGGTATAAGTATGTATGTGTGTATATTTAAGGGCCAAATATTGTAGTTTAAATATATATTTTATGGCATACATTATAAATATATATATATAAATTAAATATTATATGTGTCTATATGGGAATGTGTTGATAAATGCTTGATATCTGGCTCTGGGAGATAATGTACACAGAACAAATTTTTAAACTTAATGTGCATTTTGCCTATTTCTTATGTCTAGAAATCAAAATGATCAAACAAGCCCAAATTTATAACATTTGCTGATTTCCAAAGTGTAAATTCTCACGCAAAAATTTTAACAATCATCTTTTAAATACCAGTAGAAGGGGGCTCTAGCAAAAATATGTGTATGTAATACACATACACACATACACACACATTTAGATACTCATTTATACTATGAACTCCTTTCCAATGCAACTGACATTTCTTAATCCTTGATGGTATACCTAAATCCCAGCCATTGAATCTGCACTAATTTTCTAAATTATGATTAAAACAAGAAACTTAGTAATCACCACTGTAGAAATTCAATATTAATGCTCTCCTCACAAAATCCACCAAAGCCAGATGTCATCCTGGAACTAACTGACTCAGTCCAACTTCACTTTAGCAGCAATGCATTTAAATGCAACTGACAGCTCATCCATTACACGTTGTATAAACCTATGTTCTTTGAAAATGGAAGCTTCTGCAATCAATAAAATAGTACAAGAAAATCTTTCCAAAAAATAGCATAATTTAAAGGAGGAAGTGCCCAAAAAGGATACAAGAAAAATGTTATTGTAGCTTTGAAAGGAAAAGTCTTCCATCTTCAGAGCAATGTTTTGTGGGACATTTTTAAAAATCAAATTCCTTATCTATGTATATGTAATTATATTATAAATCACATATGTATATGAGAAAGCGATTGATATTATCATCAGTTATAACAATAAATATCTTTACCTTTGTCACAATGTGTACATTGTAAACAAACAAATTTCATAGTCTTTCATATCCAGGGAAAAAGTAAATATGAAATCTGTTATATGAAATGTAATTATAACATGCTATTTATTATAATTATAATCAGCCATGAACATTATTTTGTTTTTATTTTTGTTAGCATCACAGATTTAGAGGGAACAGGAGTATTAAATCTTTGAATCCACCCTCTTCATGTTACAAATAAAGGGAAGGGAAAAGAACAAGCATTTATTAAGCACCTACAATATGCCAAGAACTGCATTAAGTGTTTTGCAATTATTATATCATTTGATTAGGAAATCAAAGCCCAGAGAAATAATGTGATTTTCCCAAGGTCACACAAGAAATAAATGGTAGAGCCAATATTCAAACGTGAATCCTCTTACTAAAAATTGAAGGCACTTTTCACTTTTCCCCAGAGAGAAGCCACCACTGTAGTTCTCACTTTGGTGAGAAATGTAAAATATATGCCATAAAATACAAGCAACTAGCAGATTCTACCAAGTTGAAAACTCTTCAACTGATGCATTGTATATTTTTCCTCCAAGGGCCAATCTAGCTAAGGTCAGAATGGCTTATCATCAGATTGGGCATGTGGTAATTAAATTTCTCACATTTACTAATTTCTTGAGAAGTTGGGATGTATGTTGGTGAAGATCCACTCCAATTCAATTAAAAATCCTAGAAATATTGAATTATTTATTCAATCAATCATTCATGAGCATTTTAAAGTACCTAGTATGTGATCCAAGCAGGACAGCTAGGTGGTGCAATAGAGTGCCAGGCTGAGAGTCAGGCATTCATGAGTTCAAATCTGGCTTTGGACCCTGGGCAAGTGACTTCATCCTTTTTGCCTCAGTTTCTTCAATGGTGAAATGAGCTAGAGAAGGAAATGGGAAACCATTCCACTATCTTTGCCAAAAAAATAACCTCAAAAAAAGGTCATGAAGAGTCAGACATAACTAAAAGCTTAACAACATGTGTGCTAAATTCGAGAAATATAAAGAAAGGCAAAAGATAGTCTATGCTTTCAATAGGGAGACAATATGCAAGTAGCTATGTACAAACTCTTATTGGCTATCTTACTGGCCTCCTATATACATCCTAGAGAAAAACAGGAGATAATCAATGGGAGGGAAGGAACTAGCATTAAGAGGGATCATTAGATAAATATTTACCAAAAAATTACAAGGTGTTAAATGTCAGATTTAACAAAAAATGTGATAATTTCAATTATCAAGTGAATTATGTCCTATTACTTCACATGGAGAGTTTATCACTACTTAAACCATCTCTTTCTGAAACAATGACAATGGCAATAATAATGTACATATATAAAATATATATGTATATATGTATGCGTGTATGTGTATATATATATACACACACATATAGACACACACACACACACACACACACACACATATATATATATATATATATATATATATATATATATATATATATATATATATGTACATACAGAGAGAGAGAGAGAGAGAGAACAAAGAAATTAGAGAAGTCCCTAGTTCAGGCAATTCCAAGTGGTCTCACTTTTTTCCTAGTTGATTTGAATGTGAAATAAGGGTCATCATAGGGAATAAAATGTAGTCCTTTGACATATAGCTTTTTGTTAGTTTTGCAATTGGAATATATGGGATATTTTGAAGGAACATTTCAACAAATGGGGATTGAAAGGAATTTTCTAACACCATAAAGGACACTGAAATCAGGGAGATCAAATACATCATAAGAAAAAGCAAGTCAAATGACAAATCAATCTTATCCTGAGAGCTTCTGCTAATTTTTGCTTTCTTATTGAATCATTTCAGTCACGTCTGACTCTTTTTGATGTTTTTTCTTTGGGGGGAGGAGTTTTGGCAGAGATACTGGAGCAGTTTGCCATTTTCTTTTCCAGATTATTTCACAGATGAGGAAACTGAGGAAAACAGGGTTAAGTGACTTTTCCACGGTCACAAGCCATTAAGTGTCTGGTGTCAGATTTGAACTCAGGTCCTCCTAACTCCAGGACCAGTGCCCTATCCATTGTGCTACCTAGCTGCCCATAATTTTTGCTAGCTCAGATATGAATGAAAGATGGACTCATAAGACCTGGAGAGATTTCATAGCTAAAGACAAAACAACCAATCAAAGATACTCAGCACCAATGGCAATTGTTTAATAAGCAAAGATGTACAGCTACAGAGATGTGGTGTGTTTTTTTTCAGAGATTGTCATGGCAGAGATAACTCAGCATCAAAGGACTATATGAATCCCAACAAAAACCTAAATAAATCCCCCAATAAAGTATAGCAAAATAGTCTAATAGCATGATTACAACTAATGCCTTAGAAATCATAAGCTCCCAGGTCTGGAGCTGGAAGAGACATTACTCTAGGGCCCAGGGAAGTCATTAACTTGTCCAAGGTCACACAGATTAAGTGTCAGAGGCAGAATTATGAATCCAAATCCTCCAGCCCCAGAGCAAATGCTCTTTCTACTATACCATGCTAATACTTTCCAGTTTTGCAGCTTAATAAATGTTAGCAGGAAAGAAAAATGTGTTCTGTGATAGCATTATACCAACCTTGCTATAGTTGGCCTACGTTTTGCCTCTTAGTATTGTCTTTATTTCTTGTTGTCATTGTATAAAATACATACACACATATACATAAATGTAAATATAATTTTTTCAACATTGTGGTATGCTTTTGTCACTGTGTTTCTTCATACAGGTCTTGTTTGTATGAATTCTTCACGCATCTTACAATGTAGCCATACATCATTAAACAGTTTGTTCACCCATTCCCCCAGTTTCTAGATATCTATTTTTCCCACTTTTTTAGCACACATAATGGTGCAAGAATCATTATTTTTGTAACAACAAAGAACTAAACAGTTTTTCAATCTATTTAAATAGGTTTTAAAGCTAATTAGATGGGTTTTAAACCTATTCAAATCGATTTTAAGGCTATTTAAATAAGTTTTGAACAAAACACAAAAAAGCCAGCCTACTTTCCAGTTTCCTAGAAGTTTTTCTTGGATAGTTTTTCCATTGGTATTTTAGATTCAGCTTGAACCACATTATGAGCGTCATGTTAAATTTTCAGTGTGAGTTATTTTTACCTTAAAAATCTGCAAATGCTATATTATCAGGGCTTGATTTATTATTTTGTTAACCATCTAGACTTAAGAAAGTGATGGAGAAAATGGTCAACTGAAGATTAAACTTAAAAGTGTTTCTTTTGCAATTTTTTTCAAAGCCAGTTGTTAAACATTACAGCCTTGTCAATTGTTATACCATCATAGCCTTTGTCTTTACCTTAGATGTTGAGATCTTTTCATTTATTAAACACTTTTATTAATTTCCTTTCTTTTATTAGCTCTTCCAAAACAAAGAATGAAAGATCACCATCATATACCTACTACTTTTTTTGCTTAAAACAAGCCTAAGACTGTCTGCTTTTACCCTCAAAGACTTCTTATCTTTTCTTCTGTCTCCCACTACCATCAGTAGGTATTAACTGCATCATTGTTTTTATTACTATCTCTTCCTGTTTTTGATGAAGTAGAGAAAAATGGCCTTGTAACAGCTCATTATCCTGTTATTATTCCTTTATATGGACTGTTGCAGAGGTTGATAAAGTAGTAGTTGTTGTTTTTTTAATCATTGAATAAAAGTAAGAAGTTGTAAGCTTACCTTCTATAGGTTAATTGAAAATATGGGAGTTCAGAACAATTCCAATATCAGACAAGAGGATAGGAATAATATATAACTTATTCTATTTGCATATGGCTTTAATTTCTTCTACAGTATATCTTTTGAAAGCTCTTAATTGAATTCAGCTTAGATATGATGAATATTTGATATAGTGGCATCTATTTAAATATTCTTAAATTTTTGTGGATTATTAATAATAATAGATAATATCATATAGCATCTACTCTGGGCCCGGCACTGTACTAAGTGCTTTACAAATATTAACTCATTTGATCTTCACAATCCTGGAAGGTAGATGCTATTATTATTGCCATTTTACAGAAAAGGAAACTGAGGCAAACAGAAGTTAAATGACTTGCCCAGGGTTGCCAGATAATAACTGTCTGAGGCTAAAGTTGGACTCACTCGGGTGTTACTGACTTCAGACCCAGTGCTCTATCCATTGTGCCACATAGCTGCCTCTTCGCATCTGGCCAAGGACAATTATATCTGTGATAATATTCCAGTCCCAGTAAAGTTTAGTTGTTGTTTTCTCACAGTCTGGGATCTATATTTGTAGAATGGTAATTTGTTGTTTGTTAATTTATGAGGTAGAGTATATAATATCTCTCAGAGTATTTGGTAGGGCCTAAATATTTACTTCCTGCAGTGGTTTTTGACACAATTCATGATGATATATTTCTAGTGAAAGATAAACATATTTATATCTTCTCTCCATTTCATGAACATGCATGGTTTGCTCTCTTTAGTGGTCAACATCATCTGCATCAAAATATTTTCAATAGTCGGGCAGCAGAGGTCCACAGAAGAGTAAAAGACCATAGCTCAGTAGAGAAATTAGTTTATATTAGCAGGCTATTCCCTCATCTAAGGTTGCTGTATAAATTAGATGAGACAATATTTGTAATGCACATAATACTTACTAATTGTGTCACCTCAGTTTCCTCATTGGTAAAATGAACTGGAGAAAGAAATGGCAAACCACTTTAGTATCTCTGCCAAGAAAATCCCCAAAAGGGGTCACAGACATGACTGCAAAAGACCAAACAACAACAAATAGCAGTGTCTGTCACACAATAGGCACTTAATAAATGTTGTTTTCCCTCCTTCCTTTCTACAGTCTGCATAAATTCTACCTACAATAGTGTCATGATGTATCAATTTTTTATTGCTATCAAAAATGGAAATAGAGTTGATCCAGCATGGCCTTTTCTTGGGAAAGCAAGGATGGCTCTTTGTGGTCATTCTCTTTTTCTAGATGTTCACAAACCATCCCTTTTATCACGTTTTAAAAATTTGCAGGTAATTAAAGCTAAATTCATTGGTCAACCTTATGTAGAATCCACTTAGTTTGCTTTCAAAAAATATAAACACTTGCCCCTATTCCATCCTGGAATGCCTTTCTTTCTCCACAGTATTGTAAGGAATACCAACAGCAATTACATCTGTCAATTCTTTCAGTATCCACTGATGTTGTTTATGTAGGTCAAGCGACTATGTGAATTTGAGTAATTCATTTAAACTCACTAAGCCTCAGTTTCCTCACCTCGAAAATGGAGTGGACAAAATGATCTTGAAGATCCTTTCTCGATTCCCTATCACCCAATGGCCTGTTCAGAGCCCTTTAAAATGAAGTGTTATGATGCTCAAATAAAATAATGGATCTAAGGTATTTTAAAATCTCAAATCACTATATAAATACACTATTATTGCTAATAATAATAATAATAATAATAATAATAATAATAATAATGAGGCTGGTTATGACCTCATTTCCTGAGTTTTCTACTACACTCCTGCTGAGGTCAGGCAATGTTTATAGAGCAATATAGAAGTGAGTTGGTAAATGCTTAATAATTGGGTTCTCAGCAAATACTCAAATACACTTTTTAAGCTCAATCTGCATTATTAATAATTTCTTGAGTCTAAAAATAAAAAAAAATAAATCAAGCCCATATTTGTAGTGGTATGCCAATTTCTGAAGAATTAGTGCTCACCCAGAAAATTGAACAATAAACTCTCACAAGTTAAGCCAGCTCCAGCACACTCCTGCTTCAAACTCTATGATTCTATAGAAATCCCTAATAGAATTTGGGCATAGAAAGATTAGTTAGCAAATCAACCTCTTGAGTATTGGACTTGTGACTTCTATTTCTTTTCTTTACACCCATCCTTCCTTCATTCTGTAGGGGCCAAATTTAATATGGGGAGAGTTAATTGGGTGTCTCGCTGTAATATCAGGGTTCAGAAAATAATGAGGGGCCTCTAGGTCCCAAGTTTCCTCCCCTCCGAACTGCCTTTTTTTAGTTATTTCTCCCAAGTCAATAAGAAAGGGGTTCCACAGCCTCTTTTCCACAAACAAATCAGTTTTTATTAATGAGAATAAAATACACAGCAAAGGTAAAATTAATTAAGCCAAGGATAAGGGAATAGGGAAAGAGAAAAATGGATAATTTCCCTGGCTGTAGCAAAGGCTAATACAATCCCCAAACTTGTTTCCAGATCAGCTAATTCAAAGAGTTGGATTTGTTTTTAACTCACCACCTGGAGTCTGTAGTTTCAATAGGAAACAACTGTGTGACCTCTCAGCAGTCTGCTCCCAGAAGCTCACCAGCAGGAAAAGACCCAACTTCCTTTTGAGGGTCCCTTTTTCTACTTTTGTCTCCCTCCCCCAAAGGGGAGGTCCTCCAAGTTCTGTGGCTGAGACTGGTCCCCTGTTGGTGACACAGTCCACAGCCTCTGAGGACACTCCTTCTCAGGGTTGCCCAAGTGTAAACTAGGTTTGTGGCTAAAAATCTAATCATCTTAAGAGGTTATTTAGTAGTTTCTCATTCACATGCAATTCAAGGTGGGGACCCCTGGGCATCTGCCAAATTCCATTATTTTACCACAATTCCTTTCATTCCTTCCTTCATCCTTCCATCCATCTTTTATTTGTTCCTTCTTTCCTTTCTTCCTTCCTTTCTTCATTCTTTCCTTCTTTCTTTCTTTCTTTCTTTCTTTCTTTCTTTCTTTCTTTCTTTCTTTCTTTCTTTCTTTCTTTCTTTCCTTCCTTCCTTCCTTCCTTCCTTCCTTCCTTCCTTCCTTCCTTCCTTCCTTCCTTCCTTCCTTCCTTCCTTCTTCCTTTCCTTCTTTGCCATCTTCTTTCCTGGGGACTCATAGAAAAATCTGAGAGGGTCAACAATGCAGGCTGGGGAAGAATGAAGATAAAAGGGAATAGCAATATTTATGACATAACACAGTTTGTGACACATTTTAGGTGCTTAATAAATGTTTCCTTCCTTCCATGAAACTCATTCTGAAATGTTTTTTTATATTTATATACTTGAAGTGGATCACATAAGACAAACACAGTGCAATAATGGAAACCTTAGCCATGAAGCTACAGAAGTTTCCTGTTCTTCACTAATTATGAAAGGTAACAAAATCCAGCAAATACACTGAGTCATTCTCTATTGTTTTTAATAATAAGATCTAGTAGAAACAATATTTTATTAGAATTAGACAATAGTATTCAAATCACTATTTGGAGAACGGTTGCCTAACAAAGATCTGACTCTATAAACAAGTGTCCCAGTTTGATACAAGGAGTTTGGGTCACATAATCTTCTTAAAGTCCTACAATTTACTTTATATTGTAGTTTTTACATTAAGTTACAAAGTAAGAACAGAATCCTTTTTCAAAAGGAAAGGGAAAACAGATGTAAGTTACATTCAGCGCAGTTAAATCAAAATAATGGTTTCATAGAGTTTCAAGGACTTCAGGATAAGATAAAGATATGGCAACTTCTAAGATTTAAACAATAGAAGTGTCACAAGACTACGCTAAATACTATCTTTTCATGTATATGAAATGTTAATATCTTTATTATCTTATTGTACATGCTAGAATTTGCACATAGCTGATTTTGTTAATTGCCAACAATTAAAATTGTAGAGGCCTAATAAACTTTAGCTAAAATTTGTCCATCACTCAATTTAATTTTATTTATAAATTTGAGACTCTAATATTGTTTCACTTATCATGAATGATACCAAACTTAAAACTGCCTTTGGTGAATACATTCTCAAAAACGAGTGCTTAAGATCAATATGTTAAGTTTAATTTTGGAGTCTGTCCCAAATATTTCAATACTAGATCTTTAGATATTATGAATCCAATTTATATTTTACCAGGCTATTACCAAGCTTGCTTTCTGCCTATAATTCTAATTTTGTACTCCATCAGTTTTGTAATTCTATATTAGTGATCAGTAAATGTTGATGTGAATGTCAGAAGGTGGCATGCCAAGCAGCGTGCCTTGGCATGCCACCTCATGCTCTGACCTCAACTCTAGCATTAGTACAATGAGAGCCAGACTTGGACTAACAACTGCGTCTCTTAGCCTAAAGTCATGTCTGCCAAGGCCAAAGGAACATAAGCAATGTCATATTGAGTAACAGCTATGGATCATCTAGCCCCATAGTCATCTTTCATGGTGTCACCCAAGGACATTTTTAGGAGCTTTCAGAAACCCAGTCCCACACTAAAAGTCCTAGCTCCTTTTTAATAATTTCCAACAAATGTTAAAACTATAACATATGAATTTATCTAAGCCTTTCTGAAAAAGAAAAAATCCTTTCCAGCTTGTGTCATGTTTTGAGGGTAACTACTTTAGATTGTTTACTGCCTTTTGCAGAAAAAAAATACCTCTTCTCATTTCTCCTTAAATCACCTTCTCCATGCTTCAAGGTAGCCAAAGGAGGCAGTATGGGACAGTGGAAAGAAAGCTGGTCTCAGATTCTGATAAACCTGGATTGGAGTCTCACCTCTGATATATACAGGTTAGATGACAGAGGGAACACTTGAAACTATATCTTCTCTGAAGCCATCTTCACATCAGTTCATAAAAACCTTTAGGTATTTCCCTGAATTCCTCATATTCATTATTTCTTACAGTCCAGTAAATATCCATTACATTCATATATTTTTCATTTTACAATATTAAATGTTGAAAGTGATTTACTGGAGTAATTCTGGTGTTAAGATGGTGAACCTTCATTTATGTATTTATTTTAATGGGGCAATGAGGGTTAAGTGACTTGCCTAGGGTCACACAGCTAGTGAGTGTCAAGTATCTGAGGCCAGATTTGAACTCAGGTCCTCCTGAATCCAGGGCCAGTGCTTTATCCACTGTGCCACCTAGCTGGCCCTGGTTAACCTTCATTTAAGGGAGAAATCTGGGGTCATTGAAAGTACTGCTTAATTTTCCCAATGCAACGTAGCATTCTTTTTTCCCTATTCATCTGTGAACTGGACCCACTCGTTGTCTATTTGCTGTGGCTATCCAAGGTATGTTTATCAATGGACTATATATATGGAGTATCCATAGAACTGCCCATCATACTACATAGACAAGAGGGATTTTTTATCCACTTGTTTGTTTCTTTGTTTTCCTGTGTGGGTAGTCATATTGAACTATTTCCTATGATTATAAATCTCATCTTGGAAGCTTTGCAGTATTTCATGGCTTGATGCAATCAGCACAATTCATCCACCAACATGAACATATGAAAGGGGTGGGAGAACAGTGGCTCATCATCCATCTTCTATTTGAATTCTGTGCTTGATAGCCTCTAAACACTTTTGGTAAGTATCCATCTTTCAATTTTCTATCCAATAAATATGAATATGTTCATTTGATGGTAATGAGCAGAGTTATCAAAGGTATCTATGTTATATGCCTTTCAAGGAATATTAGGTGATTTTGACATATAAAGGTAGTTTTCACTTTGCTAGAGAAGACCCTTTAATGCAGCACCTTGCTTTACTGAATCAAATGCTTTTGACAATGAATAAAAAATAAGCCCAGTGGGATCTTGTATTCTCTGCACTTTTCAGTTACTTGTGAGAATGTAAAGATGTTTTCTGTTACCTAATGTCATTTGTGAAAGCCTGACTGTTTTCTTACACTTGCATCAAAGGTGTCCTCAACATGCATAGGTTATTTTAATAAAGATTTTGGAGAGGTGGAAAAGTAGGCATATTCAGTTGATTATTATTAATATTCTCTATATAATTTTCCAGTAATAATGGCTGTATTTTCTCTATGCATTGGATGTTTACTCCTCTTTCAAATATATTTAGAATTGATCCCTCAATTGTCACATATCCAGGATAGACCTCTTCTGAGGACATTTAGTCAAATTCAGTGGCATTGTCTATCTTTTTTTTTTCTTTAGGACAATTTCATTTCTTTATACAATACATAAGAACTATTATGTTATTGTCCTGTGTTATGACTCCAGTGTACAAAAGTGTTTGTAATAGAATTTTAGATGTATCTTTTCTACTTTTTAATCTGCCCACCTTCCAATCTTATCTTTAGATGCTCTCTGTATGAAGTGATTCATCAAATTTTATATCCTCTACCCTTGCTTTTCATTTTTATGCAACAATTATGCTCAGAATCTTTCACTATCTTCATCCGTAAGATATTACAAATAAGTATATACCCTAACTTCATATTGCCTTTAGTAGTCATTTTTTTTTTAGGCAATGGGGGTTAAGTGACTTGCCCAGGGTCACACAGCTAGTAAGTGTCAAGTGTCTGAGGCCGGATTTGAACTCAGGTACTCCTGAATCCAGGGCCGGTGCTTTAACCACTACGCCGTCTAGCTTCCCCAGTAGTCATTTTTCTCATTGCTTTGCAAGTTAAAATGTTTTTGGTGTTCTTCTGCTTATCATTTTAAATAATCTTCATCGTGGAATGGTGATAGCTAGTGCCCATATTTGTTAATTTATCCATTTCCTATTTCTTTTTTTTACATAAATAGTTCATTTTAAAATGTCAGGTTGGAGCTGTTTTAACTATTCATTTTATCTTCTCATTTTGTTCTTTCAAATTTGGCATTGATTTTTAATCTTTACTCTAACAAGCTGATGATTCAGTAGATAATTCAGAAGTCCCACATCAATAGTCAATCAACTTCATTTTTGTGATGTTATATTATGCTTACTTTCTCTAATGCTTCTTGGCATTTCTAGAAGAAAGTATTCATAATATAATATAGTACAAGAATTTCACAATCATGGGCCCCCTGAAAATTACCCCATATTTAATAAATGGATGAGAGAGAATTGGTTAAGCACTTGTTATGTACAAAGCACCATGCTAAGGAATTTTTTGGATCAGCATCTACTTAAAACAACAGCTGACCAGCCACCATTGATGTTTCTTTTATCTAACAAGTAGAGGATATATTAATCCAAAGCAAAAGGCATATAATTGAAATAAAAGTCAAGGTCAACTACAAAGTGTTCAATTAATCAGAAGCATTCCAGGCTTCTATTCTCAAAACAGCTGCTGCATCCCACACTGGGAGCCTTGTGTGTGAGATGGGGAGTGTGTGTGTGTGTGTATGTGTGTGTGTGTGTGTGTGTGTGTGTGTGTGTGTGTTTGGCAGAGTAGATGGAAAAGAGAAGCAATCTTCTAAACCACTTCTTTTGCACTGAAGCAGGAGAAGCATCCTCCAAGTTACCTAAACCAGGCGTCTCCTGGTTTACATAAGTCTCCACAGCAGCAGCAGCATTTGGGTGCTTTGGGTATCAGCTTCATATTTGTCATTCGGAGCTATTTCTGCTTCCTATATAAACATCAGGTCACAGATAGAGGTAGTTAACTCATGGCCACATATTACAGCTTGGAAACTTTACTTCTCTTGTCCAGTCTCTGCTCTGTCTGGTCAAGTCTCTCTCTCTCTCTCTCTCTCTCTCTCTCTCTCTCTCTCTCTCTCTCTCTCTCTCTTTTATTTTTTTTTTTTTACCCTTCCCTCACAGGGCATACTTAGCCTCACAGGGCTCAGTGCACCAGGCCACTCTTTTACCATCTGGTTGGATTCCTTCACCATAGAAAATATCCTATTTAGAAACTTACATCTGTTCTTCCCATACATTAGGCTGGTAGAGTGCAGGATTCTCTGAAAACTGTTTTGGGCTACAGGAAGATGGTCATCTCTTCCTATTTCTACTCCATCACTAGCCTATCATATTTCAATTACCATGATTCTTGTCCCTCTGTCTTCTCTATCAAGACCCTGATAAGGATAAAAGGGAAGATTATTACACTCCATATTATCACACAGATACCTGAGAAAAGTAATTTCTAAATAGGATACCTCAATGATATTGTTATTATATGAATTATTCTGGTTCTGCTCACTTTGTATTACATGGTTCATACACAAGTCTTCCCAGGTTTCTCTGAAATGATATCTAAGTCATATTCCATTACATTCATATGTAGCAATTTCTTCAGCCATTATTCAACTCATGGGCACCCTCTTATTCTCCAGTCCTTTGCCACCACAAAAAGGAAATTCTATAAATATTCACATAATAACAAATTTATATAACTATAAAAACAAAAGTTTTTTGTATACATGGGTCCTTTCCCTCTCTCTTTTAGCTCTTTGGCGTATAAACCTTGTATTATCACTAGATCAAAGGTCATATACAGTTTAATAAGTTTGGGGGCATAGCCCCAAATTGCTTTTCCATGCCACCTTCCTTCTAATAGAGGGGCGATACATTCAAAATGCAGAAAATGACATACATAAATTTTTGGACATGGAGAATATGGAAATTTGTTTTGTTTGACTGTACATTCTTTTTCTCAGCAAATACTCCTTTATTTAAAGTTTTGAGTTCCACATTTTATTCCTCCTTCCTCCCCTCCCCTCCCCCTCCCTGAGGCAGTAAGCAATCAGATGACTATACATATTTATTAAGATATTTGCTGTTTTCTATTAAGGGTGGGAAGGATAGAAAATAAATGTTCATTTTTTAAATGGATACATAGATGCATAAGTGAATAAACAAAGAAATTAGATAGGCTGATAGAGATAGATAGGTAGGTAAATAGATGTTGGATAGATGATAGATGATAGATAGATAGATAGATAGATAGATAGATAGATAGATAGATAGATAGATAGATAGATGGATGCATGGATGCATGCATGATAAAGTATGCCTATTCCCCTTACATCATGGTGAGGCTTCTTTTAGTCTACAAACCACAGACCTCTCCTTTTTCTCGATGCTGATCCTTATTTATCAACATGTTATTCATAGGTTTCTTATTATCTCCTCCCTTAAATTAAAGTTCCCAAATATCATAGTATATATTGATCAAATATAGTGGGATTTCTCAAGTTCTAACTCATTTCCCTAATGCAATAGATGCAGATATATCTATTTCATTTTTCTTTCATGATAGTCTTTTCAGAAATGTTTATTAGGAATGTTGGATGAGATGACCAAGTGTTTCACAAAATGATGTCTTATTGTCTATAGATGTAAACAAGATAAATTCTACTAACTCCTCTATTTCCTTTACCAAGGAGAATCTGAGTCCCTCTTCCATTTTGTTGCATCATTTTTGCGTTTTGATTTTTTTGATAGAGAAATTATCAAAATTGATATGATTCAGCTACTCCATTATTATGCCATCACTGGAATTAGTGCTCACATTTAGAGCAACAAGAGTTGTTAATAATTATAAAGAGTCTAAAAACTATTTGTTCCCTAGAACTCTTTACTACTTTTTTTAACCATTCCACTGGACACCTAGGTGATTTAGTGGATAGAGTGTCAGGCCTGAAGTCAAGAAGACTCATCATCATTCAAATCGAAACTAAGACACTTCTTACCCATGTAATCCTGGGCAAATCATTTAAGCTTGTTTGTCTCCATTTCCTTATCTATAAAAAAAGCTAGAGAAGGAAATAACAAACCATTCTAGTATCTCTGCCAAGAAAATTCCAAAGGGTGTCATGAAGAATTGGACACAACTGAAAGAACTGAACAACAACAATCAATACACTATCATCATTGCAGAAAGCTAAAAGGGTCATGGGATTCAGAGACATTTTCCATTTTTATAAGTTGCCATAATTTTCATAAAGTCCTACTCCCATGTCCTGTTATGGCATGGAAGTGACTATTGATTCTCAGATTCTTTGCCATCAGAGTGTGTAAGCCCTGGTACATTATACCATGCCAAAAAGACATTCAGTTTCATTCCAGAAACAGAATACCTATTTTCCTTGCATCAACCTAATTAAGTAAAGAAAGACACAAAGCTTGCAGATTCACTACAAGTGGATGGATTCTTTGGTGATGGACAACTTTCTTATGTGCAGATGCAACTAACCTGTTTTATTTTAATATTTAAGGCTCATGCTACCCATCTTGGTTATGTATGTCCAAATTGGTTGTCTAAATGCAATATTTCAGAGGATATGAATAGTTTCATGACTTTCCTTATATCATTCCAAGTTGTTTTCTGGAAAGGCCAAACCAATTCATACATCTATTAACACTGTATTAGATATGCCTCTCTTCTCATAGTCCCTGCAACACTGTTCTTATTTTTCTTTCTTTTTTTTCATCTTTGCCATTTTGCACTAATTCCAAATTCCCCCAGTAAGTCACTGCACTGGTCTGACTTTATAAATTAGTTATGTAAAAAAACAGCTTTAATTTTTTTAAATTAAAAATAAAAAATAGAAGTATTCATATTCAAGTCAAATAGACCAGTGTTCAAATCCTGACTCTTATACTAGTTTTACTTCTCCATTTTTGTTTTTTCCTTCTCAAATTAAAGATGATTCTTCTTGACAGATAAGAGGAAAAACAAATTTGTAACTGATTATTTTGACCTAAACATTGTTTTTTAAAGGCCCTCTTTTTATCCTTAACATATTTTGAAGGTATCTTTTAGCAATGTAATAATATTCTCTGATTTTATGCAGATGCAGGTCATCTGTTCAGATGCTTTTCCCTTTTCTTCCTCTTTGAGATCATTTACAATAGGATGAACAGAATTTTATTTTTGAAGCCTCTCACTCCTCTTGAACTGTATTCCTTTTTAGGACCTTAGGCCCATGGGAACATAACTACATAAATATAAATTTTGTCTCTTTCATCTCCTACATAATCATATACACATGTCACTTTTCAGAAAGAAGTAGTCATTTATCACAAGTACTTTAAAAATGTTGGCAATTATATCTGAAGGGAATTGATCTGTATTCATGGTATAAAAAAGTCATTAATCTAGAATTATTGTTAATGCCAAATCCCTGAACATTTATTCCAGTGCTCTTAGAATTAAACTAATGGAACCCAAAAAAGGCCAGTTTGGTTTTTCTCCATATACCTTTCTTCATCTTCTTTTCTTTTCTCTTGCTTATGTCCTTCTTCCCTTTCTTCTTCCGTATGTGCCTTCACCTCTACATTCATGACGAGAGTATCCAAAAAATATTAAATTGTAAGCCCCCCGCCCCCCGATATACCATATATCCTGTAATCAAGGGATGGTGAAATATCAATTTGATTGCCAGGAAATATCATGAAAAGGTCTAGGACTTAGGAGACCTGGGTTGTAGTCATCTATAACATCTGAGGTGGTATAATTTGATCATTTGAACTCCCCTCCAAGTCAGGAAATAGTTGAGTTCAAATCCTACTTGAGATACTTACTGGAGATATTTCCTTGATGCTAGACAAGTTACTCAACCTTTTTCAGTCTCAATTTCCTAATCTGTAAAATCAGGGTAATAAGTACCTTGCCAGGGTCTGTTTTTCTGTCTGAGAAATGAAGGAGTTGAACTAGATCCTTGTGGCTGTAGATTCCCATAACCCTGTTAAAGCCAACAACTATACAGGCTAGATTTTATTTGAAATTCAAAAATGAGTAAATTATAAAATAATATTAAGCAATGGAGGAAAATGAAAGTATGGGCCTAAGAAGATACTTAGCTTCTTCCACTTCACAAAAGCAAAGATCTAGAAATAGAATATCACAGGGTATCTAGCCCAATCTCTTGTCTCTTAGGATCTTTCATCTATACCACTGTATGGGGAAAAAAAGCAAATAAACAAAATATCTAACTAGAGCTAAAAGAGAAATAAAAAATGAGCTCCTGGGTGACTGAATCATAAAACAGAGTACCAATCATGATGCCATCCCTGGATTAGAGGTATTTAGAGGAAATTTTAAGTGAAGAAAGCTATCCCCAGATTCAGATTCAATATATGTGAAGTTGTCCTCTCCAGCCGGTGCCTTATTTCCACCTAAACATGAGACAACATTGTATTTTCTTGCACTTTAATTACCAGGTCTTCTTGTAACTTTCAAGGTCATCATTTCCACCAAGTTTTGCTCCTCCCACGGAGACTGGCAAGTGGAGCTTCTCAAAGTGTATTAGATGGGTTTCTGTAGAGCACCTAGTGTCAACCTGGCTCCTTTCCTTTCTGCCTGTGACCAAGAGGCCTTACTTTGAAAACAAAAGCATTTGCGAAGCTAACATTCATCTACTTTTGTTGTTGTTGGATTTTGTTCCAGCTTCTTACTGTGCTGTGTATTATTTCAGACTTATATTCCTACATTGTTGCCTTCTGAAGCTTTCTGTTATCACTGATTTGGGGATAGGCAGTGAATCTTAGCCACTAGGAGTAATTTCATTGATAGAAGGAACTCCCAGATAGATAAGTACCCTCTGACCTCATAGTTTATTAACTTCTCTACAACATATGGTATTAGGAATTTGCCTTGAGCACTGAGAGGTTTGTATAGTGTCATAGAGCTACTATGTGTCTCTATCCATTATGCCAGTGGTATACAACTCGAATAGAAATGGGGGCCACTAAACCATATATAATGATCTCTGAAGTCACATATTGACTTAGCAAATGACATAGTAACATTATCTGTTTTATAGTATTTTTATTTATCTTGTTAAATATTTCCCAATATATTTTAACCTGTTTTGGCTGGCAGAGAGGAGTGTTACAAGTGAGCAACACAAGTGTGAGTTGTGAGGAGTACACAAGTGAGCAAGATTCTTTCATATTTGACACCACAGTGTTTCTTCATCCTTCACTTGGGGATATATTTTAATGACAGATTTAAACTGATCCATATCCAAAGATCACTATCGGAAATAGCACTATCAAAGAAAAAGCATGGATTAAAAAAACCCATTTAATTTAAAACATCCAAATTAATGATTTACCCATTTACATTCTGTCCCAGTCTTATTTTAACTCCTTACCAATATCAGAGTAAAGTTACCAACTACCTCAGATTTTTTTTTCCCCCCAGAAAAGCTATTAAGGTTAATCCAGTAGGCCAGATCACCTCCTCCTGTGCTGGTCTGGACCTTTGTCTTATTTTCTGTTTGAACCCTATAGGAATTCTCAGTTCAGGGACTTTATCTTCAGCTCACGGTGATTGTTTGTGTGTGTGTGTGTGTGTGTGTGTGTGTGTGTGTGTGTGTGTGTGGTATGTTTGTTTGTTTTACAGGGAACAAAGAAAATATGAAGCAAGACTGATAGGAAGGTTAGTTTCTAAACCTGTGTGGTGGTAATGTGAGAGGTAAGTCTCTGAAACTGCTAGTTAAGTGACTTAGAATTCCACTTACATATTTTGATTGGATTAAAGGGTTGGTTATTATTTTGCTTTTCAGTAGAGTCCTGCCCTATGAGAATCAGCACGGGTCCTGGATACATAAATCGTTTTAAACCTAGAAAGGCCTGGGCTCAGAATCTATTCTCTCAATTGCTGCTTAAATGACCCTGGGCAAGTCACAGCTTCTTAGTACTCTAGGCAAATGCAGACCTCCATTGTGAAAGGAAATTCCTTATACCAATGAAGTCACAGTTCTGTTCTTTTCCTCCCACCACATGATAATATTTTAAAGAAATAAAGCGACAATTAAATGCTACCCAGAAGGATATGTATATTTTTTACTAATTTTTCAATTAACAAGCATTTTTTGCTCTGTTACCATCTCCCACTGAAAAAAAAGAACAGCCCTTGTAATAAACGTGCTTAATTTTAATGTGTTTACAATCAGAGTGGATTTTTTTTTGTAGCCACTAAAAAAAGATGATGGCAAAACTAATCATTTGTTCTCTTTCCTTGTTTTGTTTTGTTTTACTGTTGTGTGAGAGAAGTTTTATTTGCTGAATGACCTGGAGCAAGTTCCTTCCCCTCTCTGGTCTCATTTCCTCTGTTGTAATAATAATATCCTGTGGGTCTGAGAAGCTAAAACGTTTCTTTCCAAAACCTTCTTTTAAAAACTTTTCTTGGGGGGGCGGTCCATAGCTCCTCTTCCCATACTTCCACAGAGGGCAAGGGCAGAAGGCTTTCTCTGTATGTCTGATGAGATCATAGTAATAGATTTAGATCTGACGTCTTGGGGACGAACTGGTCCAACTCCCTCATTTTACAAGTGAGGAAACTGAGACCCTGATAGACTAAATAAACTACCGAAATTTGTTCTAGGCTATTATGTGGCAAAACTGGGATTAAAACCTGAATCTTCTGCCTCCACAACTGCTAAGAAAGAGCAAAGGCAAGGAAATAGCTGGAGCTAGGTTGGAGGTAAGGGGACATAGGAGGTTGCGCCTTTGACTTGTTGCTCCCCTTGAAATCAGATTATTTTTTTAACAGTCCCTTCCCCCCAGGGGTAACTTGTCCGTCTTCCCACACACTACTCTCCTTCCTTTTCCTCATCTACAATTTATCTCCCCACCGTCCCCCGCCTCTTTCTCCGCCAGTGGTTTTACTCCCTCCATCATCCAGTGACTCCTCCTCCTCCACTCCCTCCCCTGGCACCCCGCCCTTCTCCTTCCTTTCCTCATCTCTCCCTTGCTCTCAACCTTTCATCCACCCCAAGCGCCCCAGACGGGCGCTGTCCCCAAGTACTCCCTCATTCACTTTTCTCTGACGTCCAGCTTCCGAGCTCTGACGAATAGTCCTTCCTCTCCTCCCCTTATAAAGGGTGTTTTCTTTAGCCTAACAATCACGTCTAAAGACCCACGGAATCCCCCAGCCCTGCACCTCTCCTAATCCCACCTGCAACACAGCCCTCCGAGTCTAGTTTTTCCCATGAACAATCCATAACCATTTGCCCCACCCACAAACTAGACTGAAACTCGGGGTTCTGAGATACTTGTAGACTTGAGGGAGGCTCCTACAAGAAACCTGCTGCTGCTCCTGCTGCCTCTAAGGCAGCCACCAGTCTCATCCTCGGTCTCCCCAGGAGCCCACGGGGGTGCCGCATCTATTCTACTGGAGAAGTCAGCGAGTGTGTCCCCGGAGGAGGACTGAATCTCGAACATCTATCTTCTGCGTAAAGCTCGCAAGCGAGGGAAAGGCAAGGTAGGACCAGGGGCTCTTCGTCCCGCGTCCACACTGGAATTAGGAGACTTTTATTTTCGGAGTTAGTGCCAGAAAGGAGCTACGCTCTCGGCTCCCACTGAGGAGGGGCTGGAACATCTTTAACAGGTGCAGCGTTAGTCCTCGAAAGGGTCCCCGAGGGAGATCATAGTCTCCGTCCTCCTCCGCCCCAATAGATCGATCTAGCAGGTTGGTGCCGTCTCAAGAAGGCGTGGAGACAAAGACACTGAGAAGAAAGGGGTAACGGGAAAAAGGCAAGTGATGGGATCGAAGTATCCCACTGGAAGGGGTCAGGAGTTGTGTGCACCAGGATTTCAGAGGGAGGGCTGGATAAGCGAGGAAGGTATGGTAGAAACAAAGCATTCAAAGAAACTACTTTTGCAGACTAATTTCGGAAGATTGGTTTAGCTTGGACATTCTCTTAGTCTACTTTTTCCTAGATATGGGAAGTGCTTTCGTGCCCACATGCATGTTTGCATTCTCAGCAACCCGTTTGGCTGACGATGACAGTGGGCAGGTGTGGCAACTAAAAGAAAAATAATTGAGGGGAACAGAGTTAGAACTGGTCCCCTAGACTCTAAATGTTTGGTACTTTCGATAATTTTAGCAATTTATTATATATCTGGGCATTCTGAAACTTAAAAGAAATCAATTTACATTCATGGAGAGATTTTTTTGATAGCATTCCTTTTAAAGGTTGTGTGGGGGCAGGAAGAAGGATTTTTTTTTTAAACAGGGGTGGGGGTGGGGAGATCCTTCGCCACTAGGTAGCGAACAGCTATAGAAATGATTTACTAAGGTGCATTTGACATTCACTTTCCTGAATGGGTTTAGCCTATATTTATCATATTGTCTTAAAGTTGTGTTTGTTTGATATTGCATATAACGTTCTGATATAGTCAGTAATTGAATAGTCTGTAGAGCAGTTCTGATTCACTTACATATCAGGATATTCTTAGGTAATTTTTTTAATTATTTGTAAAATTATATAAAGCCATATTTCTTAGCAAGTGTGCCCCTCAAAAATTTGGTGAGTTGAGGCAAGGTTCTTTGCTTCTTTATCTTTGAAAGACCAGTAAACACCAGCAATCAAGTTTATTTATAAGAAGTATTTCCAACTTGATTTTCTATGTAAAAATTCTTAAATTAAAAAAAATGCTTAAAGTTTTAAAAAAAAACCTAGTTTATAATCATGTTCAATGGCATTTACTAATGGTTTTAGGTTGCCTGTTCTCTCTTTAAGCTATGCAGGCTATCCCATTCATTCATCACCACTTCACATGCTTCGTCTTAGTTAATCTGGTATTACAATTATTATTGTGTATTACAATTATTATACTAATGCATTACAATTCTTATGGTATTTTTCTTTAGAATCCTTCATGAAATAGCCAACCTGGGAGGCAAATCAAGATCTCTAGCTGAAGATGGCTTTCCATGTGGAAGGATTGATAGCTATCATTGTGTTCTATCTTCTGATATTGATGGTTGGGATATGGGCCGCTTGGAAAACCAAGAACAGTGGCAGTTCAGAAGAACGCAGTGAAGCAATTATAGTTGGTGGCAGAGATATAGGTTTGCTAGTTGGTGGATTTACTATGACTGGTAAGTGCCACAATTTTACCTTTTATCTCCTTGGCTTCCAATGGATGAAAACTTTGCTGATGCTTTGTGAATTATATAGTGATAAATCCACAGACCTTGTTCTTCCACTCCATATACTGTGATTTGAAGAAGGCCCTCTCTGTTGCTAAGCTAGTAAAATTCTAATAGTCTAGATGACTATTGAAAATTTTTAGATATCAAAATGGTTTAAAGTCTAAGAGCCAAAAATAAACAAATAAATAAATAAATAAATAAATAAATAAATATTTTTAAAAAAGAACAAAAAGCCTAAGAGCCATACAATTTTGTAGCAAAATTAATTTTATGGTAAATTTCTTAGTCGAATATCAATGAAT